>NC_136621.1:25976791-26519158 GCF_933228915.1 Telmatherina bonti | reverse complement strand
ATATATATATATATATAATGTATGTATATATATATATATATATACATATATATATATATATGTATGTACAACCTGCTTAATGTTCACTGGTTTGATTTTGCTCTCACTCTGTCCAGCACAAGGAAATGCTCAAGAAACAATGAAGTAAAGTGTACAAGTGACTGCTTGTTACTTCAAAAGCAACATGACAGCATGAAATGTTGAAAGAATACATTGAACTTAAGTGTTACATCTCCTCATGCACTATCCTTGCTAAAGAACTGAAGTCACTCCCTATTAAGGCTCCAGAAAGACGAGTCACTTCCAGGAACAAAATGAGGAAACGTTGCAGCGGTACATTTCTCAAACAAGTCTTAAAGAATATTAACATAAAGGCAATATATGTTTCAGCTACTTTGACAGATGTTTAAGCCATTAATGTATCATGTTTCATGCAAACAGCTTTCACCTCAAGTTTTGCTAGGACTTAAACATCGGTTAAAAAGACTTCAGTGAGACAAGTAATGTTCTTTGGCATAAATGTGAAGGACATCATTGCATAGGAGGCAGGGACTCCATAGGTTACTGTACATCAATCCCTGGACATGTGTTGTTTAGTGTGGCAACCCAGTTAGTGCAGCACAGACAAAAGCATCATGCAGGACACAGGAGAATGGCTCAACGATGCATTTGAAATCCACTCGGATTACATAACGGTCGCTGACCATCATCCTCCAAGCAAGAGCTAAAAGAGCCAGCTCCCAGTGGACTCCCCGCCCCCTTCTCTCTCCGGTTAATCCCAAGAGCGGTGTTTGCTAGGAAAGACTGAATGGGTTGATGATGGGCAAATATAAAAGTGAGGGATTTACACTGCCTCTAAATAGAGTTATACAGTAATCTGGAGCCGATGATTTTTATAGCTCAGGATATGCCATAAGGGGAGGACAAAAGACAGGTGTTACAGGACCAACAGCACTGTTTCTGCATTTATTACCTAGTCAATAAGAAAAAAGTAAAAGAAACAAATAGCAAGTAAAGAAAATGACCTTCAATGTGTTAAAAATCACAACATATAAAGGTTTAACTGCTTTAAATAACTTGACAAAACAAATCTAAATATCTGCCATACCTGGACACAATCAGGACCCTGCCATTACCAAAGCTCTTTTACGCGGTTTTTCTACCACCAAAGGGAGGAACAAGCAAACAAGGAGGTGACACTTTGTGATGCTGTCTGTAACAAAGATTCAACAAAAATTTACAGAGCTTAATGTCACATAACCATCCTTAAAAATGACAACAAAGGTATTCCACTTTGTGGAGAATTTAACTGAAAGACAGATTTTTCTTTTCTTCTTTTTGTGCCATTTTTCTTAAACTCTTAAAGCCCAGCCACTTTAGTAGCAATGGCAGCCAAATACGTTTCTGTCAAGGGAAGAAATGAGCTTATATAAAAGCAAAGTGAAATTTTCCCGTACCAAAAGATTTAATGCGCCAAAAATATGCACCCCCGAGCTAGAAAATGTCTTCAAACAAACAGCAACAAAGACAAACAAACCTAATGAGTAACAACTGGTTGAAAACAACGATCTTCTCAGATTATTCTGTACCTCCTTTATCGCACCTTCAAATCCAATATTTTAATAGACACTAACCTTAGCTGACTAGAAGACAGGGTGACATGGTGGTGATTATCTCTTCAGTGTCTGCCTGATGACATTTTGACATCTGAACCATGAAGTTCTCGGTGGTGGACAACCTCTCCTCTATAAGACCTTTTAAAAAAACTAAAAATGTTCCAATTTACAGCCTTTTCTGCTTGTTTCTGAAGGAAGTCTCTTAAAGCATAATCTACTTTTTCATCTGCATATGTGTTGAAGGTGGTAGCTATACCCAGTATCACCATTGTCCAAATTAGTGGGAGTGCATGTATGAGACAAATAAGTTCTACCAATAAGGTAGGAGAGGAAACAGCATATATTGACCATTTTTACGCTTTATTTCATGCTATCAGGGATCCACACGAAACCAACACCTTGTTGTCGTGTCTGGGACTGTCCTCGTCACATTCTGCTGTGGAATGGCGCACATTCCTCAACCAGGACTTATCAAAGGCCAACCAGAGGTGGTTCTTTTGGTAGCTCTGGCATGTAAGCACACCCGAGCTAATCCAACAAGTGTTCACTTGGACTGAGGTCTTGATTTACAGCCATCCTCTCCCCTCCCACTACAGTTATTCTGACTTCTCACCTATAAACTATACATAACTGCAATTTACTTTAGTTTATTTTGAAGATTCTGTTAAAATGACCAAATAGTCTCGATTCAAAGAAATTAGAATTTTGCCAACAATTTCTTTGGGTGAGGCGTTTACGTAATTGCATTCATTTTAAAGAATTTTTTATGCATTTACAGGTTTGTTTTCCACCACTGAATAAAATTGCAGGACTTTCACAACCGCTTTGTTCTGTTGGCAACTGTTCAGGTTTGAGTTGAGTTTCATTGAAAAGTAGTTGAATTTGTCAAAATGGTGGATAATTCAGCCCTGTCCTTTCACACAAGCTTAATCCACAGGTGAATCACCCAGCCTTTTGAATGCTTCCCTAGAGGTGCAAAACACTGCACTCCGCTGTCTGAGGACTACACAGCACAGAGGAAGTCATAATGATCTCACCAGCAGCTGAGTTACATAAACTGACATGATAATGGTATGTCCTGACAAGAGACAGAGACCATTAGCAAGCTTGTGGTGATCCTGCTATAATGACATCACATCTACAGAAAAAAATTAAAAAAAACAAACGTTTTTTCACTCTTGCACATAATCATCAGCTCTCTGGTCTTGTAAAAATAAAAAGTTTTTTTTTTTTTTTTTTACATGTTCAACAGCATGATAACGGAACAATTGTCAGAAGTGTTTCCAGCTTGAAAAAAGGAAAGAACTTCACATTTTGCCTCTCTTTCTGCTTTATCTGCTCATTTTCTGACAGTTTATTTTCTTTTCCTCCAGCTTTCATCCAGTAATGGAGGTTGTTGTCACATACCTTTTAACACATTCCCCAGAAGGGCATGTCAGCTTTGGTTTCTGCCTGACCACGCACTGATGCAGGCTGAAGAGGAGGAAATCACGATCTGTGGGTTAAATGTTTATCTATCAAATGAAGAAAATGGAATTGAGAAATCTTATAACAGCTGTTTCATGTAAACTTAAGGAAGCAATGTGGCTTTGGCATCATATAGTTTTCTATTGTCTTTAACGTTTTCCTTTTCTAAATCCAAAATTAGTGGATGTGGTGCTGAAGCCAAATCAAACAGCGAGTGAAAATCAAGCCTTCATCATTCTCTGCAAAACCAAACAAAGAAAAAAATAGTGGCTCTATGTGGAAATTGAATTTAAATCCCCCTTTTGAAAACCATGTAAGTGTTTCCTTTTGTGCTCTTTACTTTTTGAAACATTTACATTGGGTTGTAACCGTGCAAACAAATGACCACTTTTTCTGCATTTCTCTGTGATCCAAACATATTTACATGTGTGCAGTGGTCAGTACATAATGTGTTTTGGTGGATTTGTACAAATGAATAGTCACAGCTTTGTAAAAAGTGCAGAGGTTAATCATGTATGCATTCTCCACTCAGCGAAGTGTTTATTTTCTGAAGGGTTTATGAGAGCCTTTCACAGTAATGATTCTAGCTAGATGTTACCCATTTACATAGAAATGAATACTTTCACACTGCAAAAACCCAAACTATATATATGCCATTTTAACATTCCTTTCTAGGTTAATCAAGGATATATATATATATATATATATATATATATATATATATATATATATATATATATATACACACATATATATATACATATATTTATGAAATACAAAAAACAAAAGGTCAACTTTTGGCTAACTAAAATGTCAACTTTACTTTAAATCAGCTCTGCAATGACATGAAATGTTTTAATTAGGACAACTTTATATAATAATGTCTGCTTCTATAAATGCAACTAAGTATACCTGGCATGAAAAAAATTATTGTTCAAATCTTGGAAATAGTGTCATCTCATCATTAAAACACTGACTGTTGGTAGCTAGTGCCAAATAAAAATGAAGACACACACCTCAAAAGTGTATATTTGAGAGTTTGTGTGTTTGTGTGTGTGTGTGTGTGTGTATTAGTGCAGATGGTTTATGTACAATCTCTGTACTGGATATGAATATATTCAGGCAGTAGGGATATTGTAGAGATTCTTGTGACCCCAGTATATAAAATATTGCAATGGAAATAATGGTCCTTAATAGGGAGTATTTAAAGTCTTATTTACAGACAGTTCTCTGATGATGGTTAACATCATCCCCTCATAGCAAGAAGGTTCCGAGTTTGAGTATTGGCTGCGGTGGACGGGTTCAACTTGGACCTTTCTGTATGATGTTTCATGTGTATGTGTAGGTTCTCTCTGGTTTCGGATTGGTCAAAGTTTACTGTAAATCTTTAAAAACTGGGACCAATCAGAACTTTTGAATTGATATTGTTGAATTTTTTATTTTTCGTAAGCTTCACTGCTGAGAAAATGCAGGAAGGATTTCCCCAACCTGGCTCTGTGTATTTGTGTCCTCCTGCTAAACAGCTGAGAAAGAGAAAAACTGCTGGTGGAAAAAGCTACGAACTAGAAAAGCACTGGGAGAGCACAAACTTCCGCCACGGCTTATAAAAAATTCCTGGATCCAAACAGTGATCCGGATCACCGCCAAAATTAAACCTGTTCCTTTTTTTTCACATTTACAGCAACTGTTGAAATTGAATTAAAATCCATCCTTAACTCTTTTAGCTACCTTGAACACAAACAGATAAATGCTGGTAAAAACATAACCTCCTTGGTGGAGGTAAAAAAAAAAGGCCTTGGATCACCCAAGGAGCAAAACCAGAGGGGGAGGAGCCAAGACAGAGTGCCACTTTCACATCTTGCTAGTTCCCCAACATTACCTACCCCAGTTTTAAGTCGGGTAAATCAAAGTTGGAATATTAAGTTGGACAAAGTTAAGTTTCAATTTTTTCAGAGGCGTTTTCAACTTTACAGCACTGATGTAACGCCTTAGAAGATGGAACCCATAAACGAATCAGAAACCTCAGGATCAGGTAGAATATTTTATAAACAATGACAGGAGCCCGGGAAACTGGCAACGAATTCTGCAGAGAAATGCAAACAATCCTTTCTTGATGAAATCTACAAAAGAAAGCAGCTGAATATGTTGGGTTAGCAGGATGGCACACAATGTATTTGATTCCAAAGTGAAAGGAAGTCCAGGATGAGTAACTCTTCCCACCAGAGATTAACAGGATAGGGTCCAAAATCCAAAATCTGACTCTAAGAACAGTCCAAGATCCAAGACACCAATAAGGGTGATGCGAAGTCAGGAAAATGATGGAGCAGGCAGGTACTGGAAACCAAGAGAAAGGGGTCAGGATCCACTGAGAACAGGTACAGGTTTATCAGGGCTGGAGACAAACGGAAAAACTGATGATCTGGCAATCATCAGTCCTGGACTTGCTACTTAAATAGTGAGTGGCACATGTGGAAGGCAGCAAATCAGAGCTGAGGATGCCTTCAGAGACAGCTGGGAAAAACCATCCACAGATAGAAACCTTGAAAATGAAGTGTATTAGGCCAAAGACACACCTACTACTCAATAGCTTTGTTAAATTTAGATTTCGTTTAATCTAGTTTCAAACAATATAGTTCAGGAAACTATAAAAAGTTTTGCAGCTGTTTTTCTTTAGTTCACCTAACTTTTTTTTTTGTTGTTTTCATTTCTTAACATTGCTGTATGACACTGGGACAAAGAACACACATTGTTATCATATTTTAATTAACTGTCTGCTGTTTTCCTGGTGCTTATTGTTTAATATTTAGAAATGTATTCAACATCAATTTTATATTCATTCATTTTAATTTCTTCCTGAAGTTCAGATTTTTTTCTAAAAACGTGGCACATAAAGCATGAAAACACAAGACTTCACTTTTCACAACACTGGTAAAAAAAAAAAAAAAAAAAAAAAAAAAAGCTATCACTTATTGAAAGATGTATAAACGCTGTCAAATACAATAGAAGTGACCTTAGGGGTGCTTAAAAGTTAATATAGCTGTCCTTTATCTCTGTTAGACTCCTGCTTCCTTTCTGATCTGTTCCCAGTTCCAAAGTCAGCAGAACTGTAAAATTACCTGCCATCATGCCGTTGTTACCTGCCACACTGTCACTCATGTTCATGCATTATCTCACTGACTGATAGCTGCTCTGCTTCCCAATGTTATTCAGACTGCCTGTAAACTTGATTTTGCAATTTAAAATAAACCAACATGTCCTGCTTTTCTGATCATTTTACTAAACACCAGGCATGTCTTAAACCTATTTGTTTGTTTTCTTCTGTTTTCTATTTTTTTTTGTTCATTTAGCCTGTGAAGATGCGAGAGTGATGGTTTTGTAAGATCCGGTTGTCCAACTACGTTAGTTTATGAAGATAAAAATGAATGATTTTGCACAGACATGAATCAAAGCAAGCCATATGCATTAGCCCAGGAGGTTGTTGCTTGTTCCTATCAGCAGGAAGTACCACCTACTGCTCTTATGACACCAAGAAGCAGATGAACGTGGATGGGCCTTGCCAATCCATGACTCATTAAGTTATAATTGCAACTGCAATTGTGACCCAGTTACTTTACATTGAAGTGCCAATTGAAACATATGTTTATGCTATTTGTAGTATTTTCATATCTGTGATCTTTTTTTGTGTTTTATTTCTTTATTTTTTTAAGCATTTTTTAAGCATAATTTTTTTTAAATCTAAATTTGACTCCTGTATTCATTGTTGTATCTACAAGATTTTTATGGGGGTAAGGGCAGAGGCACAAACTGGGAAAATGTTGATCTGAATGAAAAAAAATGTTTTAAAAAAAGGGTCTGCTGTAAAAGAAGCAATGAACTGATTATTACTGCTTAAGTAGCCATCTATTATTAAATGTAAAGCAAATTTAGTAAAAATAATCAGCCATTGATTTTTATGTTGTGTTTAATCAATAGTTGTTTACTGTGGGTTGTTTTGGTGTACGACTGTGATCACTGCTACACTGACACTTATACTTCACAATCTTCAAAAAAACAGAAACTTACAAATGTTCATCTGTGGACCCCCACGTCGTCACTTGTCAAAAAGGACACACCCCAAACCAGATACGGGATTAGCTTCACCAGCTTGTGGCACACAGCATGCAATAAAAGTAAGCTACATGAGGAATGTGTTGCTGACATGTTTTCCATTGAATCAGCTCATGATTGATTGTAAATTGAATAACTTAACAACCTACATGAGCTTACTGTGTCCCACATCCTAAGCTATTATCTGGACTTGATGATGAACCTGCTGCTGATGCGAGTCGGAAACTGATGTGGTTCATAATGATCATCTTTACTAAGACTGATATATTGCAGTGTTACAATTTCAACTCTGTAAAATGATGGAAGATCATTTGATGTCAACATTCCAGTTTCTGAAGTCCACTGCCTTCAGTTTTCAGATGGAGCGATAACAGTGACGTTTTCACAATCCTGAGATCACAAGAGATCCATTGATACTAAATATTTCATGGTTAGTTCATTAGTTACTTAGTTAGTTAATTAGATCCCCATTAGCTGCTGTCAGTTCACGGCAGCAACTCTTCCTGTGGTCTCCACAAAATTATCAGCTTAATATATCATTAGCTTAAAATACATAAACATACAAGCACTCAACAACGTAGACGCCGAAAACAAGAACTCTTGCTCAAGGTTTCAAACATGACAGCCAACACAATTGAATTATATTTACATCCCTCTTTCCATGCTAAGGAATGATTTTATTTAATCACTCTCATAATAAATGTTACTCAAAAAAGATCTCAACAGTATTATTTTTGCCATATGTATTCCATGCCACCTCTTCTGTTTTAGATTAGTTCTACATAAAGGCAACAACATGACCTGATGACATCTGCTTTGTACAGTAAAATAATTGTGTGTCTGAGAAAAATCAGAAAAAGAAGAAAAATCTTCTATTCAATATTTCTGGTGTTTTGGTCAAAACTACGTTTTTTAAAAAAAAAAATTTATTTAACACATGAGTGAACATTGTATCTTACTTTCTACATTTAACCATGACAGACAATGTTTCATTACACAAACTGGTCTGATAAGGACATTGCAGAACTTATCTTGCAGCTTTGTTCTGAGCTACCTGCAGCATATAGAGGTTATGTTTTGTTGCACTGGACCAAATTACAGAGCGGTAGTCTAAGCATGACAAGGCTAGTACGTGTATCACTAACTTAATTAGATGGTGGATCATTGAGAAAGGGTTGCAATATTTAAAAGTTGAACTTTTTGTGCCCTTATGTCATTTATTGTTGTCTTTATAGTGAATTTTATTTTTAATATTCCCATTGTAATGGCCCATTAATGCTTGACACAGAATCTCTGATATGCTGACATAAAGTCTAAACTGCTGCCTTCGCTCTGGGACAACCGCTGTTACCATCAGCGGGCTAGTGCTGATACTAATGCTAAACATGTGGGCTGGTTCAGTGTTTCTCACCTCTTCTCATAGAAACAAAGAAGCAACTCCTTCTCCTCACAATTTTCTCTGTCTCTGTTTTATCCACCTTGGTTGCTTCAGCACACGCAACATTTTTATTCCTCCTGCCACTTGCTGTCCATCACTAAACACAACTCAATTGACCACTGCAGGCATTGACCACCATTTTGCTCCTCTTAAAAGAGGAGATCAGGGACTAAGAACATCCTTGATCATAATGAACTAAACATTCAGTCCCTCAACCATTTCATTCAGCCAGAGTGAATATGCTTATGGCATTATTTAATTACATTTTTTTAAAATAAAGAAACTCAAAAGCCCCTTTTTAATTTAGTCTTTTTGAGAGTCTCTCCTAGTAGTGAAACCTGAATAAACTACATTGTCCCAACATCTTCACTCCGACACTTTCAGTTATGGTCAAAATAGTAGCGTTGACGTAAAATGTCATACAGAACAACATATATGCACATTATATTGGACATTCTATCAAAGTTTAGGGGTGGTTAAACAAAAGCATCCAGCTGTGTGGAATGAGGAAATGCATTTTCTTGACCTGATGTTTTAAAAATGGAAAATAGAATGAGTGAATACCAGCACATGATGGATCCTTGAGGCATTGCAGTGGCCTAACCTGTGGTGGTAGCACCAATCGAGGAGGGTGTGTGTCATATCTAGTGGGATTTATACACTATCAGACACTAACTGTCATAAAAAAGGCAGCATTCAGTTTTGACTGGTGGAACACTCCCTAGACCAGGGTTGCCCAGTTCCAGTCCTCGAGGGCCACAATCCATATATCCATGTATGAAGAGTTTTGTTGTTAACTGGTGCAAGCTAAGACTAAAACAGCATAATTCGCTCAAGCCAGAAGTTGTCCCAGAATTATTTCACTTACCCATTACCTGAAGTCAGTTAGTTGTTGCTGAAGAAGCATTTGGTGTTACACTATAGTTATACACACTGAAGCTCCCTTTATCTGACCAGGGACTTACAGGGAGATACAACCATGTGATGATGACTGACTGATGAAGAGTACAATGTCATGTCAGACTATAGGGTCAGAGCCAGAATATGCAGCCAAACCAGTGACCGGGAGAGTGTTGTGGAAATTTCATATAGTGTCTTACTAAATGTGGTATTTCATGTTACATGTAGTCACTTCTATATTTTTCATGAAGGAAATGTTATTCCTGATACACTAATTCATTCTTTATAGTGACTTTGTGGGGTCAAAGGTTCTCTCTAAGTGCATTTATAAGCTAAAGTTGGGTCGGGTCAACCTTTGTTACTCTCTTAGGGGACATTATGTTATCTGCTTTTATTTTTTTATCAATGGAAAGTATGTATGGTAACTTGGGATGACAAGCTTCCAGCTATGAAAACTTACTCAGACTGAGGTTGTTTATTTACAACAGAGAGGGGGTCTCTGTCTGCTGGGAGGTGCCAAAGAGTCTGAATTGGAAACCTTGAATGGAAACAATGACTAAGGTTTAAAACAGGTTCTTATCTGTTTGTCAGATCAGAACCCCTCTTGTGCTCGATCAGACCTCGGAACGGTTTCTCCAACTGCAGTTGTAACACTTGTTCATTTTTAATTCTTTGTTTAATAAACTCTTTTACTCATTTTCATTCCAGACCAGACTGTTAATCTTTTCACTGTTTAGAATTTTTACACAGGAAGAGTCAAACAACAGCAAGTCCAGAGAAAACAAGAAAGAGATCATTTTCCCCTCAGAGATCAAAGACAGGAACTTAAAGAAAAATGTCTGATCAGAAATAAAGATTCTTCATGGGTGCTGCATGGCCCCTGAAGATGAATCAGAGACACAGCATCAAGCAGCCCGATTTTGGGGTCCATAATATTTCTGTTAGTATTTTATTCATTTACATTTCATTTATTAGTCCAATCTAATATTCAGTTTATTAGAAAAAAAGAAGTGTTCTGGTAAAGGGGAATATATTTGAACTTTTTTTTTTTTTTTTTTTTTTTTTTTTAAAGTAATACAATAATTACTTTTTGTAAGAAGTAACAAGCAGCCATAATAACCTTTTACTGTAACATGCTTAGCAATGGTCATATTGTGCTTAGTGTACTGACCTGGCTTTTACAGTCCAGATATAAAAAGTGTGCCATATTCCCAGTGCTGTGAATGTTATTTACATGTTATGTTATTGCTCTGTGTGTCTGCTTTTGAGTTTGGCTTTTGAATGCTTGTAACAAGTTTACAACAATTTTAAAAGTTTACCACATGTAAAAGTTTATGAGCTCTTAATGTTCAAAGGGACATAATGTGCAAAAATAACTATGTGCCTGAAAAAATGTCTTGTATACAAAACAAGCAGGTTTTTAATTCAGGTTCAACGGATACACAGACCTGTTGTACACCACTTCGGAGATGGAAACCCCAACCTTCTGGTCTTCAGCTCTACTCACATCTGGTCCTGATCTGGGGCCTGCTCAGCTTTGAAGCACAGAACAGTGACAATGAAGCCAGCCTCGACCATGAAATGCTGTTGTAGGCTTTAGCATGCATTCCTCCATCATCTCCCAGCATCACAGGAAATACGAGTTGTCTGGATTATATATTTTTTTAAATTCAGCATCGTATTCCCTAAAAAAGATGTCCAAAAAGTCTGCAGGTCTGTAATAAAGATTTTGAACTGAACTGTTTTACTAACATACATGAGTTTAACCAGGGGTGTGTTCCATAAAGCGCGATTAATGGAAAGTCCAGCTTATTTAGATACATCTGGCTCATCAATTAATTGTTTCTTGCACAGAGAAACACAAACATTACATCCTGCAGTAATCACAACCCCGTCGCAGACGAAGCTTCTTGTGGAGTATAAATGGACCAAACCAAAACTACATTTTTTCCTTGTCCTTTTGGCCTTGAGAGCAAGAACAAAGTTCCTGCTTCTAACGGAGAACATAACAAGCTTCACTGTGCTCATGTCATGTCATAAACGTCTTTTTTTAGTTATATGGAACAAGTTGTAGCAAAACAGTATTTGAGAAAAAAATCATCCTAACTGCTTTTACCATTAAATCCTCAATCCTATTTATGATTTGTTGATTTATTAATCACAAAACATTATTAAATCCACTCTGGTTTAATTCCAGACCTTTGTGCTGGCTGATTCAGAAGCTGATCAAGTCTTTGAGCTCTGTTTAAAAGTAAAGTTTGGAAAATAACAGAAGTTGAAGCAGAAAAACGATGTGGGCGGGTTGTTGCAGATTATACTAATAATAATCAATCCTTTCAGCTACAGTTACGCACAGACTTCATAAACATCTTGTATCCAACATGTCTTCTTGATGAGACCTGAACAGTGCAACCCAACTGAATCAGTGAAACATCTAAAACGTACAGGAGAGGCGCCCTGAGGGCAGGAGCTGAAGACTACTACTGTGAGCCTTTTATGACTTATCCAGAGAGCTTCAGCAGTGACAGGGTGTGTTGTTTATTTGACGACACTGCCGTGTCTGATGAAGACTACCAGGGAAGACATGTGTCTGGAGTCTTCTTGTTTTTGGACAACTGAATGGCAGATATGACCCAGCTGGATTTTTCCACTAATAAAGTTATAAAGACTGACTTATCAGGGTGATATCAAGCGGGTGAACCATTCATTTACATTTAGTTTTTTTTTCTTTTCGTCCCATGCATGTATACGTATTTCAGCTGGTCAGTGCATAGTGTAGCAAAGTGTTGATGAGCGACTCAGGTAGGGGAAAGACCAAAGCCATCTGCAGGCAACTGGAACTGTGGAGAAAGTAATCAGTATAACTTTGTGCACATAGCTATATTCATAGACTTCTATTCACTGAGGAAAATGATGTAGTCTCACTTCACTAACTTAAGATTTCTTTTGTTTTTTTGGAGGGATAGGGGACAAAGTCTTGTCCGTTTGCTGCCCCACCTCCACCTGATCACCTTGTTCAGGGTCATAAGGAGGCTGAAGCCCATTCCAGCTGTCATACGGGGAGATGCAGGCCACACCATCACAGTCCATCACAGTCTTTAAAGCAATATTGCCAATTTATTTTCTAGTGTTCATCCTTTTCATTACTTTTTATTACTGGTGCTCCAGCCTCGTGTCCACGTGCCTGTGATGAAGCACCTGTAATGCAGCCACCTTTTAGTGTTCTTGAGAAACACTTTGCAGGGTGGCACGAGTCTGAAGTACTAGTACGGTAAAAGCAAAGTGGAATGTCTGTGCCCTAATTAGTGTGATACTACTTTCACATTTTGAGATAATGAGATTTTATTTAAAAATAACTTTTCAGGTGATGTCATCTGCCATGAAAGCAGTGAAGCTTTTACCGTTCCATATACACACCAAAACCTTCACATGTTTTGACATTTCTGGACCCAGAAAGCCTGTGAAAATTTCACAAATCATCTTCTTAAATCTCATAATTCAGACATGTGCTTTGCTACTGAGTGGTAAAAAGGTTATTTAAGAAAAATTGATAAATGTCTGGCCCACATCTGTACCACAGGATGCTTCCTGTAATCCACATTCAGGTCTGCAACTGACACTAGGTCATTTCAGAGGGTCACCAGATAATTGTAAAAAAAATATGTTTAACATATATTTATCATATAAATGTGTTATTTTTGGGGTTGTAGTCCAAAAGGTTTGAGAAGCACTGCATTACAGCACTACACTGAAAGTGAACTGAATGTCACAGCAATTACTTTCTCCACATATTAAGGCTTACACTTCCATGCCCCCAGCAAGAAATATGATTAATACAAAACAAATATACTAAGAAATATCTGAAATATTTAAACACATCTGGAAAAGTATATTTACATATCTGTACAATATAAACACATTTTGACATCATCATCTTGAGATGACTAAAATTGCTTATAATAAATAACTAATAAAAAGAAAAAGTACAACAACATTGCTATTTACCTCTTGGATAAATAAAGTATTTTCAATTTTGTCTTTATTTTATGACTGCAGATACATTTGGGGATTGCTTTGATGAAACCAGATGAACCATTTTACTAAGCAAGCTCGGGAAGCTTTCCAAGAAGCTGGTAGACAACAAATCACTTTCGACAACAGTGTTTTCCACCAGCCCTTCAACGTAGGAAGGTAAGTGGTTACATACAATGGCTGAAATGTTGGCAAATGGAGACAGAAGCTCTTTAGCAATTGTAGCAGAGGAGATTTCCTCTGCAGACAAGAGCCCAAGAGTTTACATGGTACATTTTAAGTTATGCAAACATGCTTTGCATGTGTAATAAAAACAATAATGTTTAGCTGGTTTACCTGGTAGAGCAGGTAAAGTACAAAAATTCGTAACTGCTCCTCAGCTGGAGTAACATTTACGTCGTTCATTACATACATGTACATCTCAGAAAATTAGAATATTATGAAAAAGTTCAATATTTTTTTGTCACTCATTTCAGAATAGGAAACCCATATATCATATAGATTCCTTACACACAGGGTGAAGCGTTTCAAACATTTATTTCTTGAAATTTTGAAGATTGCGGCTTATAGATAATGAAAACCCAAAATGAGTGATGAAAAATATGGAACTTTTTCATAATATTCAAATTTTTTGAGATGTACCTGTACAGGGACTTGCAAAGCTCAACCATAAGAAGCTGGTCCATCAGAACTGACAACCAGTCAGTTATAAAATTAGGGGAGCTACTCTGACTCACTAAGAGGCAGAATAAATTGGTTTATCCACACAGAACAAACCTGCAACTGGTACTCTTCCTGTCTAGTAACACACTGCCAGAGGTGCCCTGTCCTGCTAAATGAGGGAAAGCAGCGTTTTCCCCTCAGAGAGA
Organism: Telmatherina bonti; assembly: GCF_933228915.1. Lineage (NCBI taxonomy): Eukaryota > Metazoa > Chordata > Actinopteri > Atheriniformes > Telmatherinidae > Telmatherina > Telmatherina bonti. Next base: position 26,504,729 of record NC_136621.1, on the reverse strand, counting down.
TGACAATAATATAACTCCTCTTTTCACACGATGAAATTTTCTGAAAAAGCATCTGGTTTTGATTCTAAATTTATTGTGATGGCTGATGCTGTTATAGCCATTCATCTTGGAGACATCACAAACACTGTTTTCTGTCCTTCATTCAAAATTCTTGCTGCTGCAATAAAAGCCACACACAATACCACCAGCTGTTGACTACAAACACAAGTCTGATAGATCCTAGTTACTGAATGAGGAAGGAAGAGGAATTGTATGTCTCATGCAATTCTACAGTCATAAGAAGTTTTCATGGCAAAATGTTAATTTGTTTAATTGTAAGGAAAAGAAATTATTGGTAAGCTGTTGGAATGAATAGAGGGGGTTTCATTTTTTATTTTCACAATATAAACTGATGATAGAAAAAAGAAATAAAACTAAGAAAAATATTTACCAACTCTTCCTTTGAATGTTTCAACATGCTATTTTTGGTGCATTTGATATTTATAACCAGTGCCATAATCGGATTTGATTACATGCAGAAATACTAATTTAGATATCAGATTTATTTTATATATATATATATATATATATATATATATATATATATATATATATATATATATATATATATATATATAAAGAAATTCTTTTTTGTCCGCAAATATGGATTTTTTTTGGCTAAATTGAGAAGAACCTCTGTGGAAAGCTGTCAAAATTAGTAGCAGTTTTGTTGAATTTATGAAGACAATGTTGAGATACTCTGCATATTTACTCCTCATGTGTTTTCAGTCATGATATGTTTGACCAGGCAAGGTATTTCTACAGACATTTCACTGTCAAGGATTTCTTTTCTGACCAGTTTTTGAGAGGTACTAACATAAATAGATGATAAAAAAGAAAGGAAAACATCAGCTTATCTGTTTACATAAAAGTCTGTATTCAGCACCAACCTTTTGGAAATGCCAGTGAAAACTGATTTGATTTAAACACCTGAGAGGAAGAAATGGCTTAAAAAGCAAAAGAAAAGCTGCCCGTTGGTGTGTTTGCATGTTCTCCCATTCCTGCATGGGTTCTCTCCAGGTTCTCCAGCTTCCTCCACAGTCCAAAGAAACATGCATTTTAGATCTATTAATCATTCTAAATGGACCTTTTGAGGGATTATCAAATCAAACTTTATTTATATAGCACTTTTCATACAGATGCATTTCAAAGTGCATAACATAAAAGCAATTTCACACTTATACACACACGTATGCAGCCCAAACACACAACCCCACCCTTCCCCTGACCCTCTGTACCAAAATAGATAAACAACCTTCAGGATTCTATCTCTGTATGGTTCTCTTAGGCGGCTCTTTGTCTTGTTATGGAATGATCTGGCAACCAGTCTAGGTTTTACATCTTTTCCAGGTGAGTCTGTACCAGTTGCTCTTTTACACTAAGATGGATAATAAATGTGTTGTTATTAGTCTTCATTAACTCTGTAGTTCTTTTAAAATATCACTGACATATTATTGAATTTATTCAGAGGACAAGAAAATGACTTTTTGGTGGCTTGTAGGTATTTTAGATGCTTCCTTAATGCAAATGCTCCCAATAGACAGTAAAAACAATGATAAGCCAGAACTCTCAGACTGAAGACATTTGCATAATCTTTGATATTTTTGCTTATTTTCTGCAAATAAAGACAAGTTTTACTGGAAAAAAATCAGAAGTTTCAGTAAATAAATCTTTGAACTTGAAAATAGGTGAGGTAAAGTTAGTCAGTGTTTAGGCCATTGCTTATTTTTTTTAAATCTGTTACTTAATTTCATGTTTGACGAGATAGTTCTGGTCTGCTGGAAGTTCTGGCTGAAAGATCTTGCTTTTTGGTTGGCAGCTTGAGGGTAGTTATTAAAAATAAGTTATTTTGTAATGAACATTAGAAAAAAAGATCCAACTTTAAAAACAAAAACAAAAAACCCAGAACAAACAAACAAAAACTTTTAATGATGTATGGTTGACACAGGAGACTGATATGCAGACGGACGTCTCCTATGTCGGTTACGCACATAATTGGGTTTGTTTTTAAAGGGTTTAGCTATCCATCACTGGATACATGAAATGGAGTAATGCTACAGGAAATTGCAGGGGAGAACAGAATTGTTTAGGGAACATTCAGATTCCTCTTTATGTATGAAAGGGAACATAAACGGGCCTTTTAGTCTGCTAAATGCTTCTCTTCAAAGGATGGGGGTAACAATGGCCTGAATTTACCTTTTGAGAGTGTACATGTTTTAGATTTTCTAAAAGATTACATGTGAGTGTGAAGTTTACTGGACTAAGTTCATTCATTATCATTATGAATCTGGTGAAGGGTTGTGGGGAAGCTGGAGCCTATTCCAGCAGTCTTTGGGCGAAAGGCAGGGCACAACCTGGACAGCTTGCCAGTCCATTGCAGGAGAACCCACGCATATGTGGGGAGAATATGCAAACTCCACACAGAAAGGCCACTGTCAAAACCCAAGCCAAGGATGGAGCCAGCGACCTTCTTGCTGTGAGGCCACAGTGCTAACCACCATGCCACTGTGCACTCTGGACTAAGATGGAAAACAAAATAGTTTTTGGTCAGTAATGTTAAAATGAAGCCAATTGTTTAATTGTACACAACATGCAATAAGAAACAGAAAATAGTTTTAGGTATCGGATCTTCCTTGAGTCATGAGGTGATTGAAATTTTCGATAAATTATTACAAAGTAAATATTAATGGCATGTTTCTGTAATGTATTTGAAAAGCTGAGGTTTGACATTGTCTTTTTGCAGTGTCATCTCATCTCGTTTACCCTTTCTTCTCGTGCACTGCTGCTCAATGGCATCCAGCTGGAAAATTACCAGCTGCTTGTCTCATTGGAAATGAACATTTTCAAGAAGGGAAAGGAAGGGAGAAAAACAGTTGTTTTAATAAACTGTAAGTACTTACATGGTAAAATACTTCTAAAACAACAGAAAACTTGAGTTATCAAGTTTATTCCTATGTTGTAAATACAGAGTAAATAAACATCTTTCTCTGTGCTTTTTCTACTTTTCTTTTAAGGTACTTGAATAATGTTGATTTGATAAACAAAATGGAAATAAAACATTGCCTTGGGCTGTGAATGTGCATCTACATGTCTCTGTCTTTAGTCACTCATTGCATTATTTACATTGAAGTGCAGTCATATTCCTTTTAATGTTAGCAGCTATTTTTAGAATTCTGAAAGAAGTATAGGCATGAAAGGTTATGTGGGTCACATGTAATTCCAAGTTTGTGTGTGTGTGTGTGTGTGTGTGTGTAAATGTTGATACTACATGTACTGTATAAGCCAGAGAAAAGGTTCTTGACAATTTCAAGTGTACAAAGTTGTCAAACGCTGATGAAAAGCAGTTTGTAGAACATGCAGGGAAAATCAAAATGACAATTTTATCCTTGAGATTATAATGACAATAATTTCATTCAGTCAGTGCCACATATGTTTGCTGAAAAAAAAAAAAAAAGACAAAAAAAACCCGTCATGGTTACATAACTCAAACAAAATCATGGTGGAACCATTTTTCTTTTTTTCTCCCTTTCCTTTCTTTCCTATTTAATAGCAGTCTGTACCCCTTATTTATTGTCTAGTTAGACGGTATTATAATGGGATGACAAAGAAAGCTCCATTTCCTATTTCACCATGAGCAATTAAAAAAAAAGCAAAGACAAAAAAAAAACAACCAATTGATAAATAAATAAATGCCAGCTGTAAAACAAAGCATTTGCATTGACTGTTCTTTTGTGAAAAATAACTGAAGTTCAGGTTCAGCTGCGTGCAGGCGGGCCTTGCTGTGTGGGTGGGTTTTATCGGCCGGGTGCATCCAGCAGTATGTTTCTGTGACGGTTGGTTGGGGCTGATACTATCTTGCCATGATGCAAGTCAATGAATGAGATAGTACAGATGCACTGATTAAACAGGTCAGTGATCATCCACAGAGACACTTGCTGACTTAATAAAAGACTTTCGGTAAGTAGTGAAAAGGTTACCGTTGCAGCTAGAAACAAATTCAAGAAATTAAATCCTTCATACTAGTTGGATAAAACTAAATGCTGTCCATTGTTTGTGAGGTAATCCTCTAATGGAACAAGTAAACACAATGATTGACCACTGATACGTCAACAAACTAATATCATTAGTGTGTCACACACGAACCCATGTGTGTGCCTCATTAGTTCATTTCTTAGACATCCAGGCCACCAACCAGCACTCTCAGAAGCAGAAAATGCGCACTGATGCTGTTCCAAAATTGACTTTTGGTTTAAAAAAAACAACTTGTTCCTGCTCCCAGCTCATTACACGCTCTTACATGCTTGATCAGAATGGCTTGGCATCGCATTTTACCACACTGGGTATAAACTGTTAGCGCTCTGTATGGTCCTTGCAAGCTGTTACAGAGGTCTTTCAAAAGCTACAGTTAGATTAAAACAAAATGTTTTTCTGATGTGCAGTCCCTACATGAGCGCATCATGACAGCCTATTGAGTATCTAATCTAGTTTATGTTGACAGTTCACAGTATGAGCAGTCAGCACAACATGCAGAACATCATTGTTGAAACAGTTTATCTGAAACAATGAAGTTTGCATTAAATAGCAAGTTCAAATCTGCTGGACACATCTTCAGTATGTGCAATAAGAAAAATTATGGCTAGCATAAATGTATAAATTGTCAGCTACCCTCACACCTGGCCCTGCTGTGTATGTGTGCTTATGTAAGTGCATACACACAGTTTATTTTCTATTGGCTATACAGCTCCTGCACAAGGTCACAGCATTGTGAACTGACAACTGTCTGCCTCCCTCACATTTTACCCACTCCAGGAACAACTCTTTATTTCCTCAAACTCGATTCCTGCTTGAACTAAAGGCAAGACGCAACAAAAAGAAATAGTTTATATTTTGTGGCGCTTATCTCAATTGACCATGATATGTTTTTTTTTTTTAGAGAGAGAAAGAAATGATTTTTTTATTCCACAAACTAGTGTGTCTAAAGAGAATGATGGATGGAATGTTTTCAGCAACAGAAACTCAGATGTCAGCGTTGCAACCTCGGCTTTTGAATATAAGAAACATTCCCTTCAATTCTTCCAAGATTTTGTTTCCCTGGTGTCCTACGTGCCAAAGAAAGGCAGGAACACAGCAGTCTTCAGGATACTGCAGCGGGATTAAAGAAGGCCAGGAGGATGAAAGCAACAACAACAAAAATCATGATTAATTGAAATGCCCAAAAGGAAAGTATAAAAACAATAACAGGTTAGTTACTGGATAAAAGCAAAAGAGATTTAAAAAAAAAAAAAAAATCTTGATGAATTTTGCTTAAGAAAAACTTCTTTCTTAATTGCATTATTTTAATTTTAAGCAATCAGTAAATAATGTAGAAAATTTCCTTTAGATTGGGATTAAGTTGTTGTTCAGTAGTTACAGTGACTTAAAACACAATAATTTGCTTAGTGACAGTAATTTCTTTCATTTCTAGTTTCTCCTTCATTGGATTAGCAGTTGTGGGATATTTGATCCTATGCTCATATCTCTCTAAGTGTTGGCAGACTTTTTTTTACAAGTATAAATAAAAAGATACTGTGCAAGTACAATGCCGTCTTAGTTGGTATTAAGGAAAAAGAATAAATCAATGAAACACAAATGACTGCATAGTTATTTTTAGCTCATCAGTGGCATATTCAGACCACCCAATCCATCCATTTGACAGACGGATGTCTGAATGGCGAATTAGTGAGTGCCTGAACTGTGTCTTTATGAGATTTTCTCTCTTTTTTTGGGGGTCTTTTTACTTTTAATGACTGTGCTAATTAGAAAGTCTTCAGCTCCTGGATAAAATGAGTAACGTAATGATGGATGGGTTCATGGACAATGAAAGAGAGGGCGTCCAGAAAGACTGAGATGTGCAAAGGCAGCGGCAGTTACATAAAGGCTGGTCAGCTCTCTGTTTCAGTTCATGGTAGGGGTCCCTTTTAGCAAAGGTCCAGGCAGTTATACTTTCTCTTAATGAGGGAGCAAGATGGCTTTTGGACATGCTGGGAAGCCATTAATAGTGGCCGGAGGAGAAAGTATCTTCCGTGACTAAGCATGTCTCTCTTTGTGGCAGTCTTGGGCACACGCACATATAGACATGCACACTTCCACACACACACACACACACACATACACACATACACCGCATAAACCTACTAAACCTGATCAACCACATTTTTCATTTTATTCTAAGCTCTGCTTTATTTTGGATCTCACCTCTGAAGATGAGATGAACAGATGTGTGATAATGTTGTCACCTTGACAATGTCAGAAAGACTCTTTGGAGAATTAGTATAGAAGCTGGATAGAAGCTCGAAGTGGAATTACAATATGTAAAACACAGCAGATGAATAAATGAAGCTCATTATAGTCCATTATGCATTCATTTTCACTCACTCCATCATCCTATGTAATAAAAAAAAAAAAAAGCTGTCAATTGCTGTGAAAACACAAGAGCTACGGACCTAAATGTGATTTAAACAAATGTCAACAGCTAAGCTAAAGTGTGATGGTCAGGCGACCTGTCCGGGGGCAGCCTGCCTCTCGCCTGCTAGTTGCTGCGATAGGCCGCAGCTTCCTGCCACTTAGCAGGATAGAAAATGAATGACCGAATAAATGAATATATACAAAGAAGTGTATCTTTTCAAAGGATGTTATATTTCACTGTGACATTATAATTATTGTTGTCACTGTTTATATCTTTCTGCCCTTTATTTGACCAAGAAGTCCCAAGAGATAAAATGTCTCATTTGAGAGAAACCTGGAACGCCAGTATTTTTTGACAGACTGCTTATTATTCAATTGCTCCAGTATCTGCGTGCACTGCGTGCACCATTATCATGGCACTGATGATGGATGGTTTCTTTAATTAATTTTAGTATCAGGTATAATTTGGTTAGCAGTTACTTCTTAAAATCTGCAGTGACAGGATGAGTCCTTGTTTATGTGTGAAGGTCTGGTCATCCAACACAACTGAGCAGTTAAAACTGAGGTTGTGAGTGCAAAAACACTCAGTTCACATTCAGTACTGCCAAAAGAATTGCCTAAAAAAAGTGCTAAATCTCACAGTTTTTTATTACCTCTCTTTTTTGTAAGAATAAGTTATAAAAAAAAAATGTTTTCATAGTTTCTTTGCAAATACACTAAAAAAACATAAGCAGAATTTTATTTATTAATTTATTTGTCATTTTTAAGTGCATTTCAGTAAGTTTCTCATGTCCTTGCACTTGACTAATTTCTACTTCCAGTGTTGGATAACCTTCAACCAGGCTCTGAGAACAACTTGGTACACGAACATCTTCTACGATCAATTACAGTACAATTACGGAAACTCACACAGAGTCAAGGTAGGCAAAGACAAATGACCCTACATCTGTTCATCAAATAAGTCAAAGAAATGATCAGGTCTGTTGAACCACTGCCAGGAAACACATACTGCACAGCAGCCAAATCCCAAACCACCTTGTCTTAACTTAGCTGGAAGTGACATGATACACTGTTTCGTCTTGATACTTTTTTGAACACCTTGAGCACCATGTTGCTGCTGTCATGTTCAGTTTTCAAACCGTTACTTATTTGTCAGTTTCAAGGAGATGTCATGCACAGGCAATTTTGTGCTCCTGTCATTACCATATTGGAGCTGCTGTCAATCTAAAACCAAAAATCTATTCTAATGTAAATAAGAGCCCATCATGAAGCTGGTACCGAAGTACCGCTGTCACTTTCTAATGTCCTTGAAGCTTTTGCCATTCGTTTTTTCACAGGTTATGATGACATTTTACTATGTCTGAGTCTCAGTATTTGCTTCAAAATCATGTAAATGAATGTAAATAGAATGTAAATGGAATGTATGAATGTGTGGATAATTTTAAAAATCCCATTTTGATAAATGGTCAGCTAGAGAAGTCACAGATATGATAATGAGCATAGCTGGTAGGATATTGTTTTATTACTGACATGACGTAATGGGATGAGTGTTACAGGAATGATGAAATTAAATGCATTTGGAAGCCCCATGACAATTCTTATTGTATAATTACATTTAAAGAAAATGATTGAAGCCATAATTGTAATGAACTCTGTACAGTATGATAACCTCAAATAAAAACAAGAATTCTTCCCTTGTGATGCTCTCTAGATGATGTCGCCGTTTTAGAAATAGGAGCATTGTAGAGATGTATGTCCTGTTGCAGGTCACTTATTCAGGTTGAAGGGCCAACAACACGATGAACCAAACTGTAAACCAATAAAATAATTTCTTTATTACAAAAGAAAAACAGGATTTAAATCATGAATTGTTAATTTTTCTTGTCATAGAATATTAACCTCTTAACCAGCAACCACCCAGGTATGGAGTCCCGATTTTTAAGGAGATAAATATAGTTTACTATGGACCTGGACCCTGCATGCTTTACAGAGCCAGAATATGATGCCGTTTCAGACATGCATTTAATATACTATGTTAAAGTGGAACTATTATGTGCATTTCAGGCTAATTTATTTTTATTTCTGAGACCAGAAGGGCTGGGATTGCTCGAGTTATTGCCACAAATCGCTTTATTTACTTCAGACTGACCCTCTCCATAGGCTGTCAGATCAGCCTGTGGGCAAAACAAGTGGATCAAGACTCTTCCGCATTAAGCCCCGTCTCCCGCCAGATATAAGTTGCCACTGATTGGTCAGCTGCCACTGCACTACATCGAGAGCGCGCTGCGCAACTGCTTTTGCCGTCATTGTAACATCACATAAACAGAAGGATTAGGCTAATATGAACTCAATAAAAAAACAAAATACAATGTCAACACATAGCATACAGCCCTACATGTTGGAACCTGAATCAGACCCTGAAAACGAAGTGGAAAACAGCAACCCACAGCAACGAATGCAGCAGGATGTCTCTCTTTGGAAAACGCCTGATGTATATGTAGATGCCCTTGTTAACCAGTAGAAGGTAACCAATCACCGAACCTTATCCCCCGGGATGTTACAAGGATTCACAAGGAAGTAGAAAAAACTCTCATTTTTCTGTTGCCATGGAAACCGAAGGAAGAGAGTTCTGGAACTCAAACTCAAACATGCGTTTAGGTGATAAAAAACAGTGCTGTTCACATGTCTGATGAGGATTCAACACTGTAACACTGTAGAAAGCTCAGAAAACTCCAAATACCATAATAGGACCCCTTTAGGAAAGACATTTTAGTTTGTTCAATACTTAAAAGGATTATTTTTTAGCTGCACAAGAAATGTTAGGGTTTTCCAATTGGTTTTCTTCCTTTCTTTTTTTTAAAATAATAAAATATGGGACAGTACATACCAATGAACACTCATGTGTAAATTTAGAATTTTTGCAACTGGCTAATTTCAATCTGTTTTCCCTTAGCAATTATATTGTCTGTACAGGCTTGATAGGAGAACAGCCCAGATGAGAAGATCCAGGGTTTTGGTGATGCATCATTCCTGACGGCTGTAATTTCAGTACTGCTCATCAAAAGTTCAACAAGTTATGGATAAGCTATGAAATTTTCCAGTAACAAAAGCAACTAACTCAGACTGGGCAGGCCGTTTCTCCCAGTTACAAATCTCCAATATTTCACTGCTGCCCATATAAAGGTTTCCTTGCAGAGCTGTTACAGCCCTAGTTGATGCATCTTCCAGCACCCGACACTTCAGGAAGGATGGGCACACTGAACTGGATGCATAAACAACCAAAAAAAACAAAAAACAGTCAGGGCTCTTTTCCCAAGCTTAAAGAAATAGAAAATCCAGCCCTTCCTCCACCAGGGAAATCTCCAATACTCAGTTTATGGTGGCCACCAGTAAATAAGTAGGTCAGTTTTATTTGTAGGAAAGGCAAGGCACATTTATTTGTACAGCACATTTCAGTTACAGAGTGAGTCAAAGGGCTTTACAGAGACATTAGAAAATAAACATAATTTCAGACTAAAAACAGGAGAAAGCAAAAGAAAAGAACATGATAAACCTACTAAAAGGTGAAGTAAGAAAAAAAAGCTTAAAAGTAAAAGTGAAGATTTAGACTTTTAAATCATAAGTGTTCCAATACAAGCAAGTTTTTAACAAACTGTGTTCCAACTGAGCTGATGTTTTCTGGTAGCACCATTTCAGGTGGCACGGTGGAACTTTGGCAGATTTTTGCACTTTGACAACTCCACCTTGAATCCTGTCTCTCACATTTCACCTCTGTTTTCCTCACTAACCCCAATAATGTTCTCGTTGGTTTCTTTGCTGAATCAGTTGTGGTGCATGTTCAAAATGACCAGTGTGTCCATGCTGTATCCAGCTTCTAGCATGTGATGCAATGCTGTAAAGCAAAACATAGCTTGTGTGATGTATTAGCCAGGAAAAAAAAAAAGTTGTGGAATGGTTTCTCTGCTCCAGGACACTGCAGAGCAACAATAACATCAGTAGCAAAAATGTCAAGAAACATAAAACAAAGTAAGATGTAGAAACCCAAAAATGATGGAAAAACAATTTAATTAAAGAAAGGAAAACCCAGCAAACAAAAACCTGCTTAAAAACTCCCAAGTTGTGAGATGGACAAAACCAACAACAACAAAAAACACAGAGAAATAAATCAGTCACCACTTTAAACATTACTGAGAGCTTTCAGAGCTGTCCCCCTGGGACAGTGCTGGGGGACAGTGCACAGGGCACGTCCCCTTGCACAAGTTTTCAGGTGATAGCAAAGACCAGTTAGCAGACCTTCTGAGGATCTTGAAAGTCTGGTAAGAGCATGCAGAGCTGGAAGTTTAATGCATTTTGGCACCAGATTAGTTAAGACTTTACAGACAACAAGGAGAACTTAAGCATCACTGGATCCCAGTGCGTAGACATGCCAGAGAGTTTTTAAAGATGTGACAGAGTGCAGAGTCTCCGGTGATGGATCCCTAAGATATTGTGTCTTTATAGCTGGATTAACCCTGATATTGGGGACTAGGGTTTGTCAATGGGGTGTGGGATTTAATCTGATGTGTTACCTGCTATGTTAAGCCTTATTTTTCATTTTGTTTTGTTGTTGATATGTAGCTGTTACTGTTGTGCAAAGCAGTTCATGCTGCTCTTTTGTATGAAATGTGCTTTATAAATATAAAAGTTATCTGTATATAAATTATATCTGTAAATGAAATGTGATTAATAAATAAACTTGCCTTGTCCTGCAACATGTGTATAAGATGGATGGGGGATTGAATCGTAGATAAGATTTGCTGTGATTCGTTTCTCTGTTTTGTAATATTTTCCTTAGATAGGTAAAATGCATAAATGTAGACAACAGTTACAAATTGGACTAATGTAGATTTTGCTTAACTGGATCACTATAAATGACCTTGAATTGATTACCTGTAAGGTCTGTTGAGATGATTTTGTGTAGAATTGGCACTAAACACAGAGCTGATGAATTAATTCTCCTTTCCATCCTGCATGTTTACACTTCTTCTAATGGAAAGGATGTCATCTCTAATCCAGGGGTTCAGTTCACGACACGAGGATTTGGACCTAAGGCGTGCAGAGTTTTCAAGAGCAGAGGCACAGATGTCATCAAAATGTTTAGCCGTGTTGTCAATATGATATGATGATGGTGACTCCAGCTGGCTTAGAGCATAAAAAGTTAGGAGAATAAAGGAATGGACAGACTCACACATAATTTAACATTGTTGGACTATGTTGTATCTCCCAACATTTGGTTAAAATGTTGGGAGATACAATGAGTTAAAAATAATGCATCTTTTAATTAGAGTCAATCAGTTGCAACTGAGTTAAAGTTATGCACTAGGCAAAAAAAAAGAAGAAAAAAAAAATCAAATTAAGAAAAGCCTCCAACACCCACTAGCTGCTTTTCACCCAGGGTGACAATCTAGTGTCCATGCCTGAAAATTGACCCCTGCTCCATATTAAGGTTACTTTGACCATGTCTAGTCCATGTCTATCAGCTTTCAGAAGGAGCCTGGGACTTTCCCTCCAGTGGACTAACATCCCATGTCCTGATGGACAGTTTCAGCAGCTGTGGATTAATCAGGGCTTCTGCTTTAGATAACTACCCAATTCAGATTTCAGAGCCTCCTTCAGATGACTGGTTCATGGCCATTTAACTAATCTGGATTGTGACCCCATGGGGAAAAGTCAGACAACCAGGCAGACATAATCAAACCTGAACCCCAGGCCTTGCTCCAGGGTAAGTATTAGCGTCTCGAACCAGTGTGAGGTATGTAGAATTTTTTAATTCTCTCTACCACTGATTATGTCTTGAATGACCCTTTCCCAAGACAAATTTGACCTTGGATATGCCAGCAGGGGAGTCACAGCTTTTGCATTCGTTTGGGCACTTAAATCCAACTGCCTTAATATGCTAGCAATTCATGGAGGGTCTTTTATACATTAAACGATGAGAATCAACTGATAAATAGAGTAGTTAAACAAATGTAGTGAAATAAAAAGAATGTTTTTTACCCTGAAATTTAATGGGGTAAAGAGTAAATAGCTGAGTGTAACTTATTTGTTTTGTCACATTTTTCACAGATTTTCTCATAAGACCGAGGTGGGGTTTTGTTTTGTATCACTGCAAATAGAATAATAGTGAGTCTCATTAACCAGCTTGTTTATTTGGCAGACATGACTTTACTCTTCTTCTGCACTGTACTCTGCTAGCATGTGGTGTGTTGTGCCAACGGTAACATATGGGGTTAATGAACTGTGTAGTACAGAACATATGTCTTGTACTGCTTTGCAGAGAACAGATCCTCCTTTTTTCAAGTGGCTATAGCTGCAATGATGCCAGGCTCCTCTAGCTTACTGTGACTGGTGATGCTCCTAAGGTCAGTGTGTTGTGCTTTAATCTCCGTCCACTTCCTCTTCCGTCTGTGCATTGCACCATGATTGATTGATCTGCTATTCACCATTAATGTTACGTCTTTAGAGCTTCTGTAGGACTATGAGTTTTATTCCCTTCTTTCTTTTTTTTTAAATAAAGTAAAACTAAACTTTATTTCTACAGTCTAAAGACCTGTTCTTAAATAAATTCAAAATATCACTAGTGAACGGTTGCTGATGGCATGGTACTGATGTGTTGCTCCTGATATAAATCTTTTTAAGCAAGTACTTTACACAATAGAAAGTACATAAAAAAACAATACAAAGTCTGAAACAAATAAAAAATATATTCAGACATAACTGACAAAAAAATACTAAAATGTATAAAGTTATATACAGCTACATTAAAGTTATCGATGGTAAACATAATCTAGACAAGATACAAAAAAACAGTCCAGGTTTCATGCACAGGTGCATAAAAAGAAATGTTTTTAACATGGATTTAAACAGACTGTCAGCTGATATGAAATTGATTAAAAAAGGACTGATAGACACGCGTGTGAGCTGGTTTTGGTGACTGAGTGTATGTTAGTCATCCAGAAGTCATCCAGAAGACAAAAACTGTAAACACCCTGCTGAACTTGAAATCAGTGGCTGTTTTATATCTTAACAATTTTTCTTCAAGCCTGAATTGGGGCAAGTGTACAACAATCACACAATGTGGGCCTGGCATATTTTGCTTAATTTTTTTTATTTTTTTTAAAAGGTTTTGCTGCACATTACAAAAAAAATCACTCCTCCGTGACCCTGCTCTGAGTAGCTGCAGCCTAACATCCCTTTCTGAATTGCTTGCAAATTATCCAAACTCAGTGTGCTCTGATTGTTGTCTACCAGTAAGGTAGTGACTGCAGCACTTATGAGTACTTCACAAAAAATAAATAAATAAGTAAAGAGGAAACCCTTTAAGAGGCATTAGAGGATATCTGGTCTTTAGAAGTGTTCGGATGTGATAGTGTGAGACACAGAGCAAATTAACTTAATATCATTGCCTATTTAGCCAAAGGCTGGGCTAATGAAAGCCTGTGATTGTACTGCATTTGTCTTTTAGAGTAAAAATAGCTAAAATGACAAGATAAGTACAAAAACAGATTGTTAAGCAAGCTATTTTTCTCCAGTTATATCACTGCTCCACATTATATTCTTTGGATCACGTAAGCAATGCTGTCATAATGCTTATTAAGTTATGAGAGACACAATACAATTTTCTCCCAAAGGTGTGAAAGCTTACCAATTTCTTTTTTTTTTTTTTTTTTTTTTTTTTAATGTATAAATTTGTCCCTTAGAATTTTGAAATAAACCTTTTTTCTTCAGAACTGGAGAAATTCACAGGTTTTGCAGACAGCTGTATATGGTATACAGAACAGTATATACAGAACTCAAGATAAAAACATACCCCATCTGTATGTCTATATAAGCAGACTAAAAAAAAGATACAAAAAAGAAAAACAGTTAAAAATACTGTACAAAATGTGTAAAAAAGCAGCACAGACGGACAGTTCAAAGCTCCAGTGTTATCAAACAGACAGATAACAGATAAATATAAAAATGTACAGTTATGAGTTGTATAAAGGAAAATTCAAGATTTATTATGGCCTGATATTGCACAATGATGAGCTTTGTCGTGGAGTGGTGGGGAGTTGAGTGGATGATCATGGAGCTAGAGAGCAGAGGGGAGGAAGGAACTGCGACGCCTCTCCGTCTGCTCTGCGGGTAAGAAGCCAGCTGTTGATGGTGCTTTAGGGCTTTACAGTTCTATGTATGGGGTGGGAAGCATTTTCCATGACTGATCACGGCTTTGCCATCATCCTGTTGTCAACTGCTTCCGCAGGCTTGAGACTGCCGCCCAAGACAGAGCCGGCCATTTTCACCAGTTTGTTGAGTTTTTTTGTCTCTGCTACAATGATGCCGATAGCAGCGAGATCAGCTGAGAAGAGCTGGAAGAATTCATTCGATGCATTGTGACTTGTCATGCAACTTAATAGCTTTTTATCTGTTGTAATACTATAATAATGGTCAGTGTGTGTTTTAGTCATTGTATTTTCTCTTGCAAGGGGAGTATTAAAAATAAATCTTTGTTTTGAAATGATAAAAGAATAAAACTAAATATGAAAAATGGGGAATTCTCTTTGGAATTAAAAAAAAAGGGGAAAGAAAATGTTTGATTTGGGATTCATAATTTGTAGAACAAAAATAAATGCACTAAAATAGAAACAATACAAAAAGCTGTTTTGGCATATTTATAGACAGGAATTGGTGGCTTATGTGAAGTCAACAGCTTTGGGTCATGAGGGGGCTTTCCTCACATTTTCATGAATTTTTCCAGGAGTTTTTATTATCTGGATTTTACTTACCAGGAAAAGAAGAAAGAAATCTGGTAGTTGCATAGTTTGCATTTCCACTGTATCCCCAAGTTATTGTACATTTCAGCTGACTAGAAATTGTACTGATTGTACAATTATACATACATAGCTCCATTTTATATATGATCAAAACACAGTGTTAAGTTTGTACAAGTAAGGTAAACTTGTTTGCATCCAGATACTGTACATATCTACTTACTTTATAGTAAGGTATACGTTCCACCAATCAGAGTACTGCTGTTCACAGCCCTACTCATAAAACATTCTGGGGAATCTGCTCCCTGAAATGGTGCTTTTTTCAATGAAGGTGTGGGATGAGGAAATGATGTTTACAGGTAATGTTGGTGAAAACATACTCTTAAAAACAAAATAATGGGTGAACTGATTAGTCCCCGTAGCAAAAATATCATTTTATAAGAACTGATTTTACATAAACTGATTCTACATGTTTATAAATGGGCTCAAAAATTATTCTTGACATGGTGAAGGCAAGCAAAAGGCAAAAGTGATTTCAATTTTTCTTCTGAAAACTATTAAAGTCAAGTTTATTTATATTGCACATTTAAAAACAGCCCCTGCTGACCAAAGTGCTTCACAAAACAGAAAACAGATAAAAATGTTACAAGTATGATAATAGCAAAATAAAACCTCAGATGATTAAATGATAAAACCTACTAATGACAGCAATAAAATAAAATACAAGGTAAAAATACAAAATATGAAACAGTAAAAACAGTACAAAAAGCCAAGATGAACCCCAAAAGTTAGTTTCAAAGATTAAAGGCCAAGGAAAAAAGATGCGTTTTCAGTCTCATCTTGATATGGATTACAGAGTGAGAGAACCAGACAGACAGTGGAAGACTGTCCCGAGCCTTTTTCATTTTTTTTTTATTCCATTTTAATAGTGAAAAAGAAAAATGCATTTTATTTAATTTTGTTTTATCATTTCAGAACAGACACTTGTTTTTAACTAATTACATCTGAACATAAAATCCAACACGTGTTAACCGGCATCCATCATCTAAATTCTTGTGGAGAATATAATCTGTATAAGATCTTTGGCATGATAAAGCCTCAGCCTTTCCTTCTGTTGTGTGAGGTGATGTGATTCATACAGAGCTTCTGTCAACTGTCATCATATCTTTGAAGAAGGTAAATAGAAAACTACTACAACTGGCATTTACTTCATGAGGTCAAAACCAAAGTGTACAGTTTAGTTATTTCATGGAAATTTCTTTTTTGTTCTGCTGTCTAAGGAGACTGCTTTGTGTTTGGCATGTAATGGTTCTTTCCCTATTGGCTCTATGTTGCTCCGTGATGATCAGGATATTTACACATGTACATGTGGTGGAGAGGGATTCCCCCCCCCCCCCCCCCCCCCATATTGCACTGCCAAGCTGCAACATATCAGTAATTATTGCTGGGCGAAGCAGGGTGCCTTCACATCCAGGCAGGTGTTTTCTCCTTCAGTGTGTCTCCCTTGCCTTGTCTGAGGCAGACTGATGGTTGGTGTGGTTAGCCTGAACTTCAACCCAACTGCTCTGCATTGTGGCATTCTACTGGCAGCTTAATTGCGCATCAGTGTAGTTGGGCAGCTTCACCTTTAAGGTGTACGGATCAGCTGAATTAGAGCCGGTGCCGGGACAGCAGTACTCCTGGGTCTTCCCTTCTCCTCCTTGTGGGAGAGGCAACGTAGGGCCTGAGGAGGGAGCTGCTGTTTTGTCTCCGCTGTGACGCCTGGCCATTTGTCTGGACTGCTGGCAGCTCAATGACCAAGTTCTGAAAAATTGGGTACCCCCATATGAAGTGCAACGGGTACTCCAGCACTTACTGTGGTTACAGCCCAGGTTTAAACAAAGGATTTGTGTTTATTTTTTTTCTCACCTGCACCTTTAATTCACATGTGTGTGAAGTGGTGTATTTTCCTTTGCATGTTTCTTTTCTGTTTTCCGTGCAATAACCAGGCTGTGCTAATTGTGCCTGTGCACAAAAAGGGTGCTTTTTTTTCTTTAAACTACTTGATTTTAAAGAATTGTTGAATAAAAGTGTTCTTTTGTATTGAATCCATCTACCAGGGTGCATTTATTTGGACCAGTGTTCTCATTTTGGGTGACTGGGAAGAGAGTCCCATCCCCCAGTCTGGTGTTGTCAAACCATTTAAAGTTCTCCCTTGGCTCTCGCCACATATATAAAAGCTGCTATATACAGCAAATGTTATATAT
Source organism: Telmatherina bonti (assembly GCF_933228915.1). Taxonomy (NCBI): domain Eukaryota; kingdom Metazoa; phylum Chordata; class Actinopteri; order Atheriniformes; family Telmatherinidae; genus Telmatherina; species Telmatherina bonti. The sequence continues at coordinate 26,487,208 of NC_136621.1, read as the reverse complement.
ATCACCCTCCCCCCCTGCTCCGACACAGCACCCCATGTGCTGCATATTAGTGCATACCTACTTTTTGCACCACTGGGTATATCAACTCCTGATGGTAGATTCCTGCTGTCAATTTCAAGCAGCCTTCTGTTGACTTTTACGTATTTCAGTGTGAATCTGTGCTTTTGGAACCCGATCTTGCTTCAGTCAAACAGCATCAAACAACTTTTTTTTTTTTTTTTTAAAGCAGCTACATTTCCTTTTACAGTTATGCTCATCTTTAAACCTAAAAGCTGTTTTTTTTTCTTGTTAATCTCTTGTAGATCAGAGCAGGAAAAAGTGTGTCAGAAGAAAAGGCATGCATGAGTTAGAGTAATCAAGCAGGAAAGTCAGATATTTCCAAATTGAGATAAAGCAAGATGGAATTACAGTGTATTGAAAGATCACCTCAGATGGGAGGTGGGGACAGAGTGGTGTATGAGCGTGCCTGCGTGTGTGCAGTTGGCTTGCTTGCTGCATGGTTGGCATATTCTCAGTTGGATGAGAGGACATTTATGTGATGTCAGCACGCATTAACCTCTCTGAAAATACTTCGGAAACAAACAGGGACACATGTGCCCAGATCCCACCAGCTCTAAGTAACAAGCCTCTGGAAGGAAAGGCTATGCTGGACAACACAGAACAGGTCCAAAAATAGAAATGTTAGGATGAAAGAAAAGGGCTCTTGGTTAAAAAGACAACACAGCTTTTTTTGAAAACCTTGACAACTGCTGGATTTCAGTTTGAGTCCATAATCAAAGCAGTTGATGCCGCATAACAGCGATTTGGTAGTGTAACACAAATCAATAGATTATTGAGCAAATGTTATCTGTGCTAATAGCAAATTGATCTGAGACATGTCCTCTGATTGTATACATACATGTAGTGTAGTACAAAATAAGTTTGCCATTGACATTGAAGCATTAAATAGGATGTGAAATCCTTTTTTTTCCCACCTTATAATGTTGAACTACAAAAAAAAAATCTAATTTAACTTTCTACATTTTTTCATGCGCAAATAATCAGAAAAGTTCATTTTTACCTTAAAGCAGTATCAGTCATTGCCTGACTTGCAAATCACACATGGCACTCCAAGTTGTCGTATGTGGCTTATGCAGCAGTTTATGGTTTTATGAAAATCCAATAAAAAAAAGTTAAAAAACAAAACAAAAAAAAAAAAAAGGCAATGAATTTTATTTAAAACTTAAAACACTTATTTGGTCCAAATGCAAAAACAGCACAATAGTTAGCAAAGATTAAACTGCAAGTGTATTTTCCTCCAATATGTTCATTCATAGAGTCTAAAGGGAAAACTGTTACCTACTTGTTGCATTGTTTGCCAAACACAGCATCTGATGTTGTTATGGCCATTTGTTATATATTCCCCTGCAAAAAACAACCACACAGAACCACATCAGCAGACGGACAAAGATATCAGAAAAGTGACAAAGGGGTAGACAAAAGGTTTTAGAGAGAAAACAAACAATATGATTTATGCAAAGTTATGCAAATCTTAATATTGCTTCCACAGAACCAACCTTTTGTGCCGATTTTGAAAACAAACCCAAAGCAGTTTTGAGAAATGTAACCTTCCACTAGTTTAAAACTTTGTGTCTGAACATGTGTGAAGTTAATATTACTGCTTGGATTTTTTATGTTTTGAGGATCATGCTGCCTTACAGTCACATACAGTTGAGACCAGAATGAATAAATTTAGACCCTTATTTTATTCCACAAATATATAATTTATTATGGAGCCTATGAAAATTATATACTTCATCTCATGACAGATTGGGAAATGCCTACACTGGCCCAAGTAACTCAAAATCTGGACTCTGTTTTTCTCACTCTGTTGCCTGGATAGATAGAAGTTAAATTGAAACTGCAGTCCATAATGTAAATTGTTATTTCTGCATGTTTCAACCTACTGGCTTTGTCACATGAATGCAGCCCCCAAAAAAACCAACAACATGGTATCTGTTTCTCAAAAGTAGAATTAAATTATCCAGGATAAGAGAAGAGAGTGGAGAATGACAAAGCGCTGTCAGAGCATCCTGGCTTAATTGGTTTCACAAATGCCAAGTCAGGCTGAGAAGAAGTGACTTAATCAAGCCAGGTGTAAGTAACCCCACTAAGTGAACGTTCTCAGCTGGCTTTAATAGACCATGAGGCAGATCACAGACTAACTGATGCTGACATGGAAAAGTAGTTGCTCGTAAAACCTTAAAAAAGCCATATAATTTAATTTCAGTGGCTTAATAAAGTATTCCTAATTTCACTTAACACCACCCAAAGTGAGCAACAACTCGTAATGGATATTTAGGACGAATTAAATAATATCATTTAGTAGCATTGTAAATACAACTGCAAAAAATCAAAGTTCATGTTTTTGGTAAAAGCAGTGTTGCATTAGCAATTAGCATTAAATTCAAGGAGCTCATGTTCATGTTAGATTATTTTATGAAGTTTATATTTATTAATGACATCACAATATGCTAGCTGACCCACTTGGCTGTTGTAAATAGCATTTAGCGATTAAAGGGCCAGATCTCCAAAAGGACTGCACATTCGAACATGAGTGCAGTCATTGCTTACTCAAAAATATGTGTGCAAACTGATTTACTAACTGTTTGCGCTGAGAGTTCAATCTTTCAAAGACCCAAAATAGCTTGTCTGCTTCACTTAGGATGTCTATTGCAATGAATATGCAATATGGAGTGTTCACACGCAATTTTGTGTCTGTTGGGAGTAAAAATGTAAATATATAAATATAGCACAAGCAGAGTGATCTATCAAGCCTAAAAGCAATTATGCTCCAATTTTTTGTGACTATATTTAATGCCTTTCAATAGAAATGCACACAGTCTATGTGCATTATTGTGCACACATGCCTTTTGTTGAAAAAGACATTGAAATTAAGCAAGGAAGTGCTGGGAACAGATTGTTCACAGAGAAACGGTCATCAAAATGGAATGGTTATCTAGTATTGCCGTTTTGGAACTGATTGAAAAACACAGGATGGATCTGGAGACACAAGAGTAATCTGGCAATACCTGCAATGACAAAACTGCTTACAACGCTCCACTTTTATGCAAATGGTCATTCCAGCCAATGAGAGCCATTACAGCTGAGATCTCCCAATCCTGTTTTTCAGATGTGCTTTCCACATTAAATTTAAACTCTGCAGTCATTAAATAAGACCAAAGAAGCCTTCCTTTTTTTTTAATTGACCCCCCCCCCCCCCCCCCGGACATTGAGCATGTGTACAGAAATTGCAAACATGTACATTTGATAATTGTACATGTGTCTGTGATGCCAAATGCATCATTGGGGCTTCTTGCTTCTGTTCTCTAAGTTGTTGCAAGCTTTCAAGTTTTAAATGGCTGGCTTGTAGGTGAGTCAGTCTAAGACACCCTTAGTAACAATAAATTAGGCCTATATTAGAAACGGTGGACTGTGTCATAGTGGTTACCAGTGTGTTCTTACAACAAGAAGGTCACTGGTTTGAGCCTTGGCTGGGGGACATTTGAATGATAGGCTTACTGTATGGAAGTTGCATGTTCTCCATGTGTATGAGTGGGTTCTCTCTGGGTACTGTGGCTTCCCCCCACCGTCCAAATTAAGGTTAGATTAATTGGTCCCTAGGAGTGAGTTTGACTGTGAACAGTTGTGTCTCTCTGTGTTGGCCCTGTGATATAATGGCCTCTCGTACCCTCATACCCTCTCCTGCCTTCTGGACAGGTCGCCAGTCCATTGCAGGACCCCACTGAAATTCAAAATGATATAAACATGACATGCATTTTTGTTTTATTTTAAATCCAGTAACTTGTTTTTCAAAGTTCACAGCAGAAGTGCGACAGCTTACATTTTTTTTATTTTTAAATATTTCTTTCAAGTAAACATTATGGCCCTGATATGGTTCCATAGCCTCAGCTTCAACAGGAAACAAATCTACTACAAACAGGAGTAAACTACCTGCAGTGTTCAAGCACCATTTTAAACTTAGTTTATCCAGATTATCCAGATAATTGTTGAAAGGTTGGTGCTTGTGGAATGATCAGGACCAGTGCTTTAAGTGGAACAAAATAAGTGGTGGTACTCCCTTGATGACTTGCTGTTAGTTTGTCATTCAAATATGGGACAATAACATGGGTGATACTTGCATGTAGATCTATAAATTGATCTATAGTTAATTATTAATAGTTTTATAGCACAGAAATGACAAAAACAAACAAAAAAGTTCTAAATCAAATCCACATTTGCCAAATTCAAAGTGCCATAAAGACACTTTTATGAACTTCAAGCCTCATTCCATGGACATTAAAAATAACAGTGAAAAGTAAATACATAAACTTAAAGTTCATTAACCCTTTCATGCATGAATTAATAATAAAAAACATCAACATGCAACATCTTCAAATTTTTGTAAAAAAAAAATAAAAAAATGACGTGGTTTATTTACAAAAATACCCTCCTCATTCATGAATATGCAAGAAAAAAGCTTGTAAATAGGTGTCCACTACAGGGCCACTATGCATGAAAGGGTTAAAAACAAAAAAAGGTCTACAATTAGACTTATGTAGCTTATTACCAGACTAATTTAACAGTGTATTACTATTACACTTTTCCTCTGTGAAATATGTTTTTCACAGCATTAGGCCTGGTCCATGCCACTTAGCAATATTATTTTATCTTTAATCTAGAAATAATCTTCAAAAACTCAAAATACTGACCAGCCATATGCTTAGTTTGCAGCATCTGACCTTCATTGTCTGGTGTAGTAAATGACTGTTAAGTAGTACTACTGTCATCACTTAACTCTGCTCCAGTTTGTAACATTACAGCCCTGATAGCTGTAATTTTTCTCTGCCTTTTGAAAGCACATCCACTTCAGTGTAAACACAGAAGCAAGTGAACAACGTGACGTGCGGTGTGACGTTGTGGGCTACAGCAAGCGTTGTGCGTCTAAACTGCTCTTAACAATACATTTCTTTTGAGGTGACTTTTCTTTTATTTTTATCACTATACCCTCCTACGACTATAAAGTCGTAGGAGGGTATAGTGATTGCTGAAGAAAGCTGGTAAAAGTCCCCGTATGCACTATACGCTGTAAAAAATAGTCCCGGTATGCACTATATACTGTAAAAAATAGTCCCGGTGTGCATTACGCTGTAAAAAATTGTCCCCGTATGCACTATACACTGTAAAAAATAGTCCCGGTGTGCATTACGCTGTAAAAAATAGTCCCGGTATGCACTATACACTGTAAAAAATTGTCCCGGTGTGCAGTACGCTGTAAAAAGTAGTCCCGGTACGCACTATACACTGTAAAAAAGTCCTGGTACGCAAAGGAATAGAATTTGAAAATGACTGGTACTGCGTACCGTTGCATACTGGCCCACTTAAAGCACTGATCAGAACATGTCAGCTGCAGCGATCTAGCACAGACTGTCTTTAGAAGAGGACAAAAATCTCTGAATCGGTTGCAGAGCAGTAGATACAAAAAATATCTCAGTCTTGTCCAGAGAGCCATACTGCAAAGATTTAAAGCTAAACAAAATGTGTAAAAGACACATCTTTTATTGTCCGCTTTCGAAACTCAATGTAATTTCTGTTATACACGTTTTTATTTAGCACAAAAAAAAAAGAAAATTAAAAGGAATGTGTCTTTAACGCGGTAACTTTGACAGCTTTATTTTCAGTCCAAGCTTGAGAGCAACTGTGCGGGTTTGAATGACTGACACAGTGTTTATGTGAGCTTTTTCTCACATTAAGGTATCGACTCATCTCTACTCTTCTTTAATTGTTACCGCCACCCTGAAGAACTATTCAGGAGAATAGCGTGGTTCGATTCTTTCTTCAAAGTGATGGATCTGTCCACCCACCCCATCTCTCCTACTCACTCTCTAAAACCTCTAACCATAGGCTGAAAGGGCTGTTCTGGCCCTCTGGGCTTTGTCAGCCAGCTCCTGGCTCCCACGTTACAGACAGTCCACTGTTTTCCTACTACTGCCCCGTGGGCAGAGATGCTAATTTGAAGTGTTCCTGGATGAGACAGCTCTGCGAGAATATAAGCCGGAGTCCACAGAGAAGGACTTACAATGCCTCCATGCTTTAATGCTCTTCTGTCACAAGCACAAACGTGAGAGCTGGTTTTAGAAACCTAAATTACCCTGGCAGCCTGTGGTACCCAGGGAATAGTAGCTTTTGTTGGTTGTGCCCCCCCCATAAATAGTTTTACGAGGAATTTATTCTGTTCATTTTTGTGTGCGCAGTGCGAAATAGGAACTCAAATAAACAAGTTCATTTATAGAAACAAAAAGCTAAATTTAGAAAGCCTGTGTCTGACAGGTGACGAGTCTGTGTAAACTGAGGAGCTCAGTTCTCACTGACTGCAGGGACTTCTGTTTCTAAGCCTGTTGATCAGTTTTGGGAAGATTTTTGAGATTTCTGCTGAATGATATTAATTCAGCTCTTACAAAGGAATCTGCATGGGAACTAAATCCATTGTTTTTTCCTCTGAATTTAATAGGTTTTAAAAATGGATGAAAATTCTTTTAATTTTCTGAACAACATGGTGGTGTGGTGGTTATATCTGTCACTTCAGAACAAGAATCTCATTTGGGGCCTTTCTTGTTCACAGTGTGCCTGGGAATTGTAGATTTAACCACACTGCTAAAACATGCATGTTAAGTTGATTAAATTGACTTAAGTAGTGTTAGAATACATTGTTCTTTGTCTTATTGTCTCTATTGTGGACCAGCAATCTGCCCGGAGTGTAACTGAATACTTCTTGCATGATGTAGCTGGGCTACTCTTTAACCCCATAAAAGCATGAGAAGGATACACATATGCACTCCTGAAATACTCCCAAGATTTTTCAGAGTAATGAAATGTTGAGAGCTTTCACAAAATTGTTGAATCTACAAGTAATATATACGTCAACAAATATTCTTGAATAATTGCTGCTGTTGTGTACATGTGCATGTGTGTATACGTGGGAAAAAGGTTCAAATCAGTATTCTGGACTTTCTCCTGAAAGTCTTCATGAAAGTCTTTATGTTTAAAAAAATGTCACAGTTAACAGAAATATACATTAGGAGTGCAAGGGTACAGGTACAGGTTTTCACATTGTGAGCTTTGGCTCTCCAGTCCATATTCTGCACTGATGTTTCTGTACACTATGCTGACTACATGGTTATGACGTTCCATTTATTCTTTGCCTGCCAGTATCCTGCATCCTACAGTGAGGTGCTGGATTGTTTCAGTGTCCTCTTTGCACATCTTGCTGGGGTCCTGACTGGTGCAGCAATGTCCTGCCTTTATCTTCTCTTGAGATTAGTGCATCTATCTATCTATCTATCTATCTATCTATCTATCTATCTATCTATCTGTCTATCTATCTCTCTGTCTGTCTGTCTGTCTGTCTGTCTATCTGTTTTGAACAATAATCTTTTATTTTCTTATTTTGAAGGCTTAGAACAGGTTTGTGTTGTCCTTATATGTTTGACAGTATATTTAATGACAGTAAACATACTGTTAGACAGAGAAGTATTCCAGTCAACCTTTGGCTCAATTATAGGATATTTCAAAAACCGATTTTATGTTCATTTTTACAATCCCCAAAGGATACATCTTACTCTGGTCATACTCTGACCTTTTTGTCTGTTGCTAACAATGGGCCAACACTTCCAGTTCTGTACAACAGTAACAAAGTCTAATTGGCAGACGAACTGTTCCTACAGCTTACCATTAGAACACTATAGATGTAAGGGATGCTAGCAGGGCTTGCAATTTAGTCCCCTTTTTTTCCTGTTACAGTCAGTAAAGTTTAAGTTTAGAGATACATTACTTTGTCAGATTTAGTATATTTTAGGATTATAACAGTGGATATATCCCTTTTTAAAGTTATCAGAAGAGACCAAGCTGAAGACAATGTTGCCTCCAGCTCTTTGGTTGCTGAGTATGTTTAAATTAGCAACATGAGTCACAAATAACATGAATGAAAACTAAATTACCTAGGAAAACAGTAACTCTTTTTCATCTCTACAAAATTCACAATGACTTGTTTACTCATATAGTCTACCTGAAGATTAAACCAAGTGTCAAGAGTGAAAGAGAACCTCGTTATGTATGCTGGGTTCTTCATAAAACAAGGATAGTAAAACTCAGGTGTTTCCAATTCACAGAGCCTGTACACTGAATTAAATCCTAGCCGGTGGTTCAAAAACATGCCAGGACTTTAACCCATATTATACCATGGTCCAGGTGAATATTCAATTCTGATTGGTTGCAAGGTTAAAAAGTCCGTTAAAAAGTGATATAGGACACCAGTTAAAAGAAGTTCCGTCAAATGGTCCAATAGCTCCAAATCATCGCGCTGGCTCAAATGCCAATTGGTAACAGTGGCAACAGAAATGTTACTGACAATCAGGCAAAACAGAAAGCAGAAAGATTATCTGGAAGGACTATGTCAAACAGTTGCCCTCGGTTACTGGTGAATGTATCTGATCTGCCAGTTTTTAAGTTATTTTATTGGAAGGACTATGTCAAACAGTTGCCCTCGGTTACTGATGAATGTATCTGATCTGCCAGTTTTTAAGTTATTTTATTTTTTCAGGTTAATTTAGACCAGTGATGCTCACTGTTATTTCAAGAAGAGCAGCACTCAATATTCTAAGACAAGAGGGGAGTCACTTTTTCCAAAAAAAAAAAAGCTACGCTATGTATCCTGCTATGTTGCCAAATCAGTAACATTCAGCTTTTTAGCAATGAATCTTTATCCTAAATATTGCACAGTAATGGCATTCTTATGCAAAATACAACAATGCCTCTGGAATGTGGGTGTTTCTTTTTCAATATATATACAAAGCTACCAACCGAGCAGCTCTTTGGTGGAGTTCGGTGCAGCTAAAATCAGCCAAAATTGGCAACTCTGACAGGGTCAGTTAAGGCCTTTATGACAGCAAAGTTTTTGTAAGCAGCCTGCCTCTCTTGATTGTGGAGAGTACTGCACCATTAAGGATCATTATTCCATGTTTAAATAGCATTTTCAGAAAGCCAGTGGCAGCTTCACGAGCCGCAAGTCAAGAGTCAGTGAGCCATGCCATGATTTAGACCATCGCTTGAACAATAATCAGAGTAGAAAAGGGAGAAAGAAAAAAAAAAGTCTTCTTATCTCAGTTCCGTATTATGTTGATGTTCTACCAAGATCGTTAGTTGAAATCAGTCACTGCGGATAAAATTGGAATCATATTGTTTCAACTGTATTAAATAATATTTCATCAGTTAGTTTGTGATGAAGCTCCAGATCTCTCTAACAGGGACAAAGTGGCTCTGACGTCACCCTGCAGTGGTTAAGCGGGCCATGCATATGTTTCTCAGCATTAATGCTCCAGCAGTTATGGCAATTTCACAGCGATATTCAAGAATTAAAAAGGTCTGTGCTGTTCGCATTAAGATTTTACCACGGTCAAATTTTTCTTATGCTGTTATAGAAACCAACCATCGCACCTTCATATTGTGACAAAATATGCATTTCTAGGCAGAAAATTTATATTGGAATCACAGTACTTCCATTCAACACTTATTTTTCAGGCTCAATCACCTGATGGTGCACCGTGTACACACACTTACACACGTTCATACACACTGAGCTCCCTGGAACACACAGTCACACACACTATCATATCACCATCATCGGTGATTTGTTGCAATAGTATCTGCTGCCGAACGAGCTGCAGGTGCTGCCAGTGGTGGTACCTTGGCAATGCCACAACAAGAGACATTAAATAGTTCCCTCTTCCGCTTCTTGTTAAAAACATTATTTTAACAGCAAAAGCAACATTAGTGATTGATCATTTATTATTTCTTTTGTGAGTGACCATGGTATAAGTGAGATAATGTCCTCCGAGGTGTCCGTTATCAGAATTTAGTTGCCTCTGCGAAGTCCATTAATTCCTGATAATGGACACCTCATCGGGCATTATCCATTACAAGACCCGATACCTGACAATATTATCAGAAAAGTCTAATTCTTTGAATTATCAGGTCTTTATTTGTCCCTTTAACAAAATGTAAAATAAAAAAGTAACAACTGGATATTTACCAATTATCAGCACGTGATAGTTAAATTTTTTTATAGTGTAATCTTCTCTTTCACATGTTCATTAAGGCGCAGAAGACAAAACTAAACTTGTGTTCCACAGGATTTTGATCAAAGTTTGCACCATATTGTAATGCCAAAGGTTTAAGAAACTCTGTGTATCAAATAGGTCACACTGGGTTCTTATGGGTTAAGCAAGTGTACAGAAAGATGATTTGGTCGAGCCAATTCAATGTTTCCTTTCCTCCATTTTTTCTATGCTCTTTTCTGTTCAGTCATTTCCTTTCCTTTATTTATAAGTTCTTTTTCGTCGTTTATAAAACAATTTTGAACAAGTCTTTAACGAGTTGCTTGGATCAAACATGTCAACATTTCACTTGAACAGGATGAACTTGCTTTTTGCTGGAGATAGTGTGTTTGACCTTCTCACCTCCCTTACTTACTTTTTTCCACTTCTGCAACTTTTTTTAAAATGTTTTTTTCTCCATGTGTATCACTGTCTTTTTTCTCATTTTCAGCTCCGTCTTCCCCCATATGTCCTTTCATTTGAAGATTGCTTCTGGAGTATGTGAAGTTCTCGTTATTATTTGTTAATCTTCTTCAAGTCTACTTCTGTTTGAGCAAGTCCCAAACACATGAAAGTATTTTCTGTATCTCATGGCTAGTTTGACAAACTTTAGTCCCTTTTCTTTTTTTCTATTGAGATACTCTTTATTGTGCACACACACTATTCAGTGGTTTGCATTGTTGCTTCAAAATATGACTGTGGTCTAGACATGCTGGTTATGTTCACCTTGTATCTGTAAAGGATTACTCTGGGTGTCTAATGTTAAATGAAAAAAATAACTGTATCTTGAATTATTACAAAGGAATTAAATCTATTCTTAAAGGAAATGTATGTTTTATTAAAAAAAAAACAAAAAAAAACAACAAAAAACAAAAACAAGAAGCAACAAATAATACATCAAAACAAATACAAACAATTTTAGGCTTATACTTTTCATATTAGCAAGATGCTACTTTCAAACTTGAAAGTTAGCTATCATTTCGGATAACTTGGTGCTGCACCAAAATTCTGTCAGGAGAGAGAAGTTGGAACGATGGTTCAAAACTGAGTGACATAAAATGACTTGCAAAAAGTAAAGCTTAGGATAGGAACCCCTGAGTCTAGACACTGGTGGATGAGTTAAGTCTGAAGGTGGCAAGACTTCTGACGAGGCCTTGATGGGATCAAGAAGTGTTATGAGATTGGGAGGAGGCTGGTTGGACGAATATGTGCCCAGAGCGAGAGTGACAGAATAGAAGAAAGTTTTAGAGAACATGGATCAGACTGATTACTTTGAAAAGTAGCAAGCAATAAGGTGAGTTTGATACCGTGGGAAAATGGAAGTGGAAAAGCTTGGCTGGAGGCCATATCTATCTTGAATTTTGGCATTAGTTTTTGTCATGTCTTTGGGTCAAAGACATCTGTCATTTTATGTTAATAAGTTAAAAGTTATAAATAAGTTAATTGTTTCTCATAAATAAGTTAAAATATGTCATTATAATGTGTTTAAAAAGCTAACGTTAAAAAATATAAGAGTGAGACATCATCTCCTAGAAGAGATCGTTTTTGTTGCAACAGAGTGGGTGCTCCTCTCGTCCATAGTCAATCTATGTGTTTTTCCTCTCGGTGAAAGCTAAGCACACGGAGAAAAGAGACCCTCTGAACAGCTCATGTACTTCGTTTTTTGCTCCACGTTTTGTACCTAGGAAGATTTATCGTCTTTGTAAGTATTAATATGTATGCAAAGCACCTATTTCAGGGCATATTATCTTGAATTAGTTTGAGGCTAGCAGTCACATTTAATGTTAGCTAGGTGCTGTTACCCATGTGCACCATTGTAATTGTATTTTTTATTTTTTGTTGTTTATTGCAGTTACCATACACATATATACAAGAAAACTTCACTAAAAACAAGATAAGCAAGCCTTGTGTCCGAAGTCTTTCTTAAATGGTTCGCTGGCTGTCTAGCAGCATAAAGCCACGTGTTGTGAGGACAGCACAGTAAAAAGACGACAAAGACATCCGAAGCAAGCAGATGTCTTTCCAGCGGGTCAAAACAACGCAGAGCTACATTCAGCAGACATGAGCTTACGTTCAGGAAAAAACTATTTAAAAGACTATGAGCTGCAAAGTAATGCAGACACGCCAAAACCAGACGTGGGTGCCGAGCAGCCAGACGCCACGGACCAGCCACCACTGTCACGACCACTCGACACCAGGTCCAAGGCAACCAGCAGATGGTCCCACACGACATCATCTACCGGGTCTTCAGCCGCAAAGGCCTACGCCAGGGCGCAAGCAGCCAGAGCTCAACTTGCCTTTGTTGAAAAGGAGGCAATGATGATGAAACAAAAAGCAGATTTAGAAGCAGACACGATGAGACAAAAGGCAGACTTAGATGCTAGCCTCCACATTTTAAAATGTCAAAAGGAAGTAGCAGCAGCTGAAGCAGAAGCTGCAGCTTATGAAGAAGCAGAGAATCAGAGCGGGGAGAGAAGCGTAGGGCCTCTTACTGAAGCTGAGCCTCTTGATGCAGCACAGCGCACTAGTGAATATGTCGCACAACAACGTGAGTTGCTCCTTTCAGAAGCTTCAGACAGGTCACACCATCCCCTTGAAACAAGAGATAATGAAGTAGGAGTGCAAGTCACACATCAGTCTCTTGATCAGCTAACAACAGCTACCGAGTACGCACCTCCTCCAACAAGTACTGGTATTAAACAAGAACAAAAGGTAACCAAGGGCCCTATAAATACTCAACTGTTAAACCCTTTAGCTCATACCTTTTTACCTCCAAACAACAACTCGGCTGAGTTTAGCGGAGCACAAGATTTTGCAAAGTATCTCATTCGGAAAGAACTAGTTAGTGCAGGTTTACTGCATTTCGATGACAAACCTGAAAACTATTGGGCATGGAAAGCCTCGTTTGTTAGTGCCACTAAAGACTTAAACCTGTCCGCTAGAGAGGAACTAGACCTGCTCACAAAGTGGTTAGGGCCAAAATCCTCAGAACAAGCAAAAAGGATCCGAGCAGTGCATACTCTCAATCCCTCGGCAGGTGTGAAGATGGTCTGGCAGCGCCTTGAGGAGTGTTATGGCTCCCCAGAAGCCATCGAGGATGCACTCCTAAAAAAGATAGAGGACCTTCCAAGACTAACAAACAAAGACAATAGTAGGCTGAGAGAACTCGGTGACATTCTCTTAGAGTTACAGTGTGCTAAAGCAGATGGTGCACTCCCAGGACTTTCGTACCTAGACACAGCTTGAGGGGTGAGACAAATAGTTGAAAAGCTTCCCTTCAACATGCAGGAAAGATGGACAGCTGTGGGGACAAAATACAAAGAGACTCATAGTGTGTCATTTCCTCCTTTTTCAGTTTTTGTACAGTTTGTTCAGCAACAAGCTAAAATGAGAAATGATCCAAGCTTTGCTAACTGCAGCAACCAAGTTTTCACACGCTCAGAAAAGTCTACTTCATACAATCGCAAAGCCACTGTCTCTGTACACAAAACAGATGCAGCAGAGAAAAGTAGTTTTGAGACAAAGAAAATTGAGGAACCAGATCGCCAATGCCCGATCCACAAGAAGCCACATCCGCTCAAAAAATGCAAGATGTTCAGAGATAAGCCCATAGAGGAACGTCAAGCCTTTCTCAAAGAGCATCGCATTTGCTACAGGTGTTGTGGTTCAGTTCAGCACATGGCAAAAGATTGCAAAGTGGCAGTTAAGTGCAGTGAGTGCAACAGCCCCAAGCACATATCGGCACTTCATCCAGGTCCTAGTCCTACACCAAAAAGTGACTCGGCAAGAAGTGACATGCCAGAACATGACGAACAAAATAAAGATGAAGAGAAAAACGAGAACCCTCCTGCAGTTGTTTCGAAGTGTACGGAGGTATGTGGTCAAGGTAATAGTCCACGCTCTTGCTCTAAGATCTGTTTAGTGCAAGCTTACCCAGAAGGTCAGAAAGATAGAGCAGTTAACATGTATGCAGTAATCGACGAACAAAGCAACAGGTCCTTGGCCAGGACAGACTTCTTTAACCTGTTTAACATTAAAGCCACACCTGCTCCATATACATTAAAAACATGCTCTGGTAAAGCTGAAACTACTGGCAGGAGAGCTGTGAACTTTTTCATACAATCCATGGATGGAAAAACGAACATGCGGCTGCCTCCTTTGATTGAATGTGATTCAGTGCCAGATGACAGAACTGAGATACCCTCACCTGAGATTGCACAACGTCATCCCCACCTACTTCCCATTGCAAGCAAAATTCAACCAGTCGACCATCACGCTCCAATGCTGTTACTTCTGGGAAGGGACATCCTCAGGGTGCACAAGGTACGTGAGCAGATTAATGGGCCTAATAACGCTCCATATGCACAAAGGCTGGACTTGGGCTGGGTTATCGTGGGAGAGGTGTGTTTAGGGAAGACTCACAGCAAATCAGATGTGAACGTTTACAAGACACACACGTTAGACAGTGGTCGTGTATCGTATTTTGAACCATGTCCAAACGTCATTACAGTTAGAGAGAACTATAGTGTCATGCCACAACAAAGCATTCAGTCAGTTACAAAATGTAAAGACATTCTTGACTCGCACAACGCAGACAAGCAAGGTCACTCTGTGTTTGAGAGATCTGAGTCAGATGATAAAGTTGCACTGTCTATAGATGACAAAGCCTTCCTAACTCTTATGGACAATGCAGCTAGTCAAAACAAAGAAAACACTTGGGTTGCTCCTCTGCCCTTTCGGAGCCCAAGGAGAAGGCTTCCAAGCAACAGAGAGCAAGCCCTAAAGCGTCTGTATTCTCTAAAAAAGACTTTAGAAAAGAAATCAGAAATGAAAGCTCACTACGTCCAGTTCATGCAGAAAATGCTGGATAACGACCAAGCTGAACTTGCACCACCTCTGCCCAAAGATAAAGAACATTGGTATTTGCCTACATTCGGTGTCTACCATCCGCAGAAACCGGATCAAATACGGGTCGTTTTTGATTCTAGCGCAGAGTGTGATGGCATATCCCTAAACCAAGTGCTCCTTAGTGGACCCGATCTCAACAACTCTCTCTTAGGGGTGTTAATGAGGTTTCGAAAAGAGCCTATAGCGCTGACAGCAGATGTACAGCAAATGTTTTATTGCTTTGAGGTTTGTGAAGAGCACAGAGACTATCTTCGCTATCTCTGGTTTGAGGACAATGACATTAACAAGAGTATAGTCGAATACAGAATGAAAGTTCATGTTTTTGGTAACAGCCCGTCACCCACTGTTGCCATTTATTGTATGAGACGGGCAGCACAAGAGGGTGAGCAGG
This sequence comes from Telmatherina bonti, assembly GCF_933228915.1. Taxonomy (NCBI): domain Eukaryota; kingdom Metazoa; phylum Chordata; class Actinopteri; order Atheriniformes; family Telmatherinidae; genus Telmatherina; species Telmatherina bonti. Next base: position 26,471,719 of record NC_136621.1, on the reverse strand, counting down.
AACACGGCACTGATGCAAGACAGTTTGTTGAGAGACAGTTTTATGTTGATGACGGACTCACATCAGTTGCCACACCAGAGGATGCTGTTGATCTGTTAACGAGAACCAAAAACATGTTAGCTCAATCTAATCTGAGACTTCACAAAGTTGCATCAAACTGTAACTTAGTTATGGAAGCGTTTCCTGTCGAGGACCGCGCAAAGGATTTAAAAGAGTTGGATCTCAGTGTGGACCCTCTCCCAGTGCAGAGGAGCCTGGGACTCTGTTGGGATCTCCAGACCGACAGCTTCACTTACCTTGTATCCAATGTGACCAAACCATTCACACGCAGGGGAGTGTTGTCAACAGTCAATTGCCTGTATGACCCTTTGGGCTTTGCTGCTCCCATAATCATGCAGGGCAAAGCACTACTGAGAGAGCTGTCATCTGAAGAGAGAGACTGGGATGCACCATTTCCTCCAGAAAAAGAGGAAGCTTGGGTCAAATGGAAAGACTCTTTAAAAGCTCTTGAAGACCTGCAAATCAAAAGGTGCTACAGTCCAGGTTCGTTAAGCGCTATGAAAGGTAATGAACTGTGTATCTTCTGTGACGCGTCTACTGTTGCTATAGGAGCTGTAGCTTACTTGCGCTCTTTAGACAGTGATGGTCAGTACCATGTAGGTTTTCTGATGGGAAAGTCTAAACTTGCTCCTCGTCCTGCTCACACTGTACCACGCTTAGAACTTTGTGCTGCGGTACTTGCAGTCGAAATGTATGAGTTAATCAGAGACGAGTTAGACGTTAAAATAGACGGTGTAAAGTTTTTCACTGACAGTTGTATTGTGTTGGGATACATTCACAACACCTCTAAAAGATTCTACATGTATGTAGCCAACCGTGTCACACGCATTAGGTTATCCACACAACCTGACCAATGGCACTATGTAGCAACTGAGTTGAATCCAGCTGACCAGGCAACTAGAGTTATTCCGGCCAGTGAACTTAAAAACAGTAACTGGTTCACAGGTCCAAACTTCTTGTACATAGACAAGCCTGCTGATAAGTCACACAGTGACAGTTCATTTTCTCTAGTCGAGCCTGAAAAGGATAAAGAAATACGCCCAGAAGTTAAAACATTGTCAATGGCAGTATCAGAGTCAAAGTTAAGCTCAGAACGCTTCAAGAGATTTTCAAGCTGGACAACACTATGCAGAGCAGTAGCCAAACTTATTCATGTCGCTGCATCATTCAAACAAACACCAAACAAAGAAAAGGGTTGGAAAAGTATTAAAGAATGTACAAATGTGAAAGAACTTACTCAAGCTGAAAATGTTATCATTCACTCAGCCCAGCAGGAAGCATTCAAAGAGACATTCACACATATCAAAGAAGGAAAACAGACAAACTCTAAAAGTGACAAACTTAAAAAGCTAAATCCAGTTGTGGACAAATATGGACTGTTACGGGTTGGTGGACGTCTCTCCTCCGCCGACCTCACAGACAATGAAAAGCATCCTCTGATCATCCCGTCCTCCAGCCACATTGCCATTCTTCTTGTAAGACACTTCCATGAACACTCAGCACATCAAGGACGTCATATTACGGAAGGTGCTGTCCGCGGTGCTGGCTTTTGGATAGTCGGAGGCAAACGACTTGTGTCATCTATCATACATAAATGTGTCACCTGCCGCAAATTGCGAGGCAAAATGCAGGTCCAGAAAATGGCAGATTTGCCTGCAGATTGTGTAAACCCTGAACCTCCTTTTACTACTGTGGGTTTAGATATGTTTGGGCCATGGACTATTGTTACGCGTCATACCAGGGGGGGTAGTGCTCAGAGTAAAAAATGGGCTGTCCTCTTTACGTGCATGTCAACCAGGGCCGTACACATTGAAGTGATCGAAACCATGTCCACAGACAGTTTTATAAATGCATTAAGAAGGTTTTTCTCTATTCGTGGCCCAGCTAAACTTTTGCGCTCAGACAGAGGGACAAATTTTGTAGGAGCGCGCAAGGAACTGGGATTGGACACTAACAACTCTCCAGTGGGAAAGTACCTCCAAGAGAAGGGGTGCTCATGGACATTTAACCCCCCACATGCATCGCATATGGGTGGGTCCTGGGAACGTCTCATAGGGGTGGCCAGGCGTCTCCTAGATGCAATGCTGTTGAAAAACACCCAGACATGTCTCACTCAGGAGGTTTTAAGCACGTTTATGGCCGAGGTAATGGCTATTATTAACGCGAGGCCTCTGGTGCCTATATCCACCGATCCAGACTGCCCAGCAATACTCACTCCAGCGATGTTGCTCACACAAAAGTCGAGCACAGTTTCGGCTCCATCTGGCAACTTCTCCTCAGGACAGCTGGAAAACAATGGAAACAAGTACAACATCTCGCGGATACGTTTTGGAAGAGATGGAAAGGAGAGTATTTGCCGACTTTACAGAAACGTACAAAATGGACAGACAACAAACCAGATATCAAGGAAGGGGACATTGTTCTGTTGAAGGATGTTCAAGTAAATCGGAACGAATGGCCCATGGGACTTGTTGTAAAAACTTTACCCAGCAGTGACAAGAAAGTCCGTAAAGTTGAGGTGTGGATCGTGAAAGAAGGGACTGCTAAAGTATTTCTGAGACCTATTTCAGAGGTTATTGTTTTACTTTCAGAGACTGAGTGAGGTATTTAATGTCATGTAACACTTGAAATGTTTATTGTGTTGTTATGGTATTTGTAGTGATATAATGTGATTATATCAAGCGGGGAGTGTCATGTCTTTGGGTCAAAGACATCTGTCATTTTATGTTAATAAGTTAAAAGTTATAAATAAGTTAATTGTTTCTCATAAATAAGTTAAAATATGTCATTATAATGTGTTTAAAAAGCTAACGTTAAAAAATATAAGAGTGAGACATCATCTCCTAGAAGAGATCGTTTTTGTTGCAACAGAGTGGGTGCTCCTCTCGTCCATAGTCAATCTATGTGTTTTTCCTCTCGGTGAAAGCTAAGCACACGGAGAAAAGAGACCCTCTGAACAGCTCATGTACTTCGTTTTTTGCTCCACGTTTTGTACCTAGGAAGATTTATCGTCTTTGTAAGTATTAATATGTATGCAAAGCACCTATTTCAGGGCATATTATCTTGAATTAGTTTGAGGCTAGCAGTCACATTTAATGTTAGCTAGGTGCTGTTACCCATATGCACCATTGTAATTGTATTTTTTATTTTTTGTTGTTTATTGCAGTTACCATACACATATATACAAGAAAACTTCACTAAAAACAAGATAAGCAAGCCTTGTGTCCGAAGTCTTTCTTAAATGGTTCGCTGGCTGTCTAGCAGCATAAAGCCACGTGTTGTGAGGACAGCACAGTTTTATTTGTAGAAGCTGCAAAATCTGAATGTCACAGCAGTTTTATGTTTCATACAGAATTTCTGCAGATTAAGAGTTTAGGGCAAATCATCAGTTAAATGTTTTCACTGACCGCAGGTCAGGACAGCAGGCTGACCACTATACCACATGTTTAGCATGGTTTGGATGCAATAAACTATGCCTGATGGAATGCCCCACTCTTATTTTTAGAACAGACAACACAATTCCCACAAATATTTAGTGTTTGTGGAAATTTAGCGATCAGACAACAATACAGTTTTCTGCTTCCTCAGAAATCCCCTCCCCCCTTTTAAAAAAAAAAAACAAAAAAAACCGTTTTCTATGATTATTTAGATGTGTGGATCAAGGCATGAAAATGTATTTACTGTCAGGGATTTTCAAAAGTGTTCCTGAATCCATGCTGTGCTTTTCATCGTTGAAATCATAGCATGGTTTTATTTTAAATGTGAAGGTTTTGGGTTGAGCTTTTTCTGAAACTTATGTAGTGTAGATCAATGGTTCCCAAATGCTTTGTCCCCGAAGCCCGCTACTACTATCTGAATAAATACACATGAAAGAAGTCAGATACCCACAGACAGTATTAAAATGATAAACTATAAATGTACCGACAGCTGTTTACTTGAATTTGCTTTGAGTGATACTATTGTGCTGTTGGCCATGTCCATGGTTACAGGGGTATCTTCACAAACAATATTTTTTCTCTCTGTTTGACCCTAGTAAATTTGGCTTGTATCGTCAACTTGTGCTCCTCTGTGTGTAGTTGCATCACAATATGCAAAGTAACATGGCAATTGCAGAAATAGTTAAGGTGTTACTATCTTTTTTACATTACTTTTCATATTTTACACATAAATATACAGTTATAGTTGTCTATTTTGATAAATGAATGGCACTGCTATGTAAAACATATCGTGATGCTACATTAAACAAGCTGGCTGTAAGAGTGGATTCTTTGTAGTGAACGAAATCTTCAGAATGGACAGGACTTTATTTTGATGGGCACATCATACAACCAACCAACTGTGTTTGAAAAATAAAAATTAATTTCACAATGTAAATAAGACACCTTAAAGATGATGTCTGCACACTTATGTTTGGTTGATGAGTGAAAGATAAAAGATGTCTTTGTCACAACATGGAAAAGATGTCCCTTCACTCTAGTCTATGGGCGAAAGGCAGGGTACACCCCGGACAGGTTGCCAGTCCATCACAAGGCCAACACTAACAGATGAACAACCATTCACGCTCACCTTATGTTAACCAATTAACCTAACATGCATGTCTTTGGACAGTGGGAGGAAGCCACACAAACTCCACACTATTTATATGCAGGGTGTGGCTATCAGGTATGCGCTGCGGGAGGGGGAGGAGGGGAGCCGGGAGAAGAAACTTACGAAATATAAGAAATGAACAACTTCAGTTTGGTCTGAACATTTAAATTGGTCAGAGTTTTTACATATTTACAGTAAACAGAGTGGTCTAACTATATTTCTTATTGTTCATGATCATAAAATGTATGGACTACTATCAGGACGAGGGACCAGTTCACCCAGAGTAAAAAAAAAAAAAAAAAGTCTCTGAGCAAGAAGAATACCTAACCAGCTTTAAATGAAACTAAGTGGTAAAGTGATGCAGTATACTGGAAGAAAAACTTGTGATGTGTGGTCGCAGCCTTGGGATGCTGCTAGAAAATGATGTCTCCAGAAAATGTACATTGGAAGTGTCACTGTGCAATTACAATGAGCAAGAAAAAGATATTTTGTTGATGTGGGGTAATGTGGCCAAGTTTCAAGAAGATCAGACGTAGACAGAATCAGCAGTCCTGGGATTTCCTTAAAGATGATTATTTCATTTTCCAAAATTTACCAGTAGTACAATTTAAAAGATCAGCGGGCAATCAGTCACCAGTTTCACATCCTTTTTATCTCTCTCTCTGTTCGCGAGCTCCCAAAACTGACTACTTCTATACCCCATTAGACACACACCTGATTGTATTTAGCCTAAACCATTTCCCCATATTACTATCCCCAGCAACCTTCTACACCAACATTAATAAACAAACCAAATTCCTAAACAAACAAAATTACACAAAAGGAATACAAGTTCTAATACACTATTTCAAATAAGCCCACACTTAAAGAAACTACAAAAAAGGAAATCCTCCACTTGGTTTCTCCCAATCAACTAATCTAAGAAGTCACAAACACCTGCAGTGAGGAAGTGCTGGGTTGGCCACTCCCCCACACCTATCCTGCAAGGTGGAGTTAAACAAAGAATAATGTTAAATAGTAATACAATGAAAAAGGCAACACAATGCAAACACCAACAACCTGAGATAGTAAGTGCAGCATGGTTACCTTCCAACAGAAATAACAATAAAGTTAAAGGTACAAATATGACAAAAGATAAATGTCAGGGACAAGTGGCGAACAATTACAGTCTCATCCACTTTGTTACAGTTGACCAGAAAATTACATAAAGTGACACAATATTGGTTTTCCCCTAACACAGGCATTGTGATTGTTTGAGACTTCAGTAACTTCTCTCTCTCACAGTTTGTCAGCTGCTCCATCAGAAAAATTCATTCATTATCCTAACCGCTTATTCCGATGAAGGGTCGCGGGGAAGCTGGAGCCTATCCCAGCAGTCTTTGGGCAAAAGCTGGGGTACACCCTGGACAGGTCGCCAGTCCATCGCAGGGCTAACACAAACAGACAAACAACCATTCATACTCACACTTTCTCCTTTGGGCAATTTAGAGTAACCACTTAACCCAACGTGCATGTCTTTGGACGGAGGGAGGAAGCCAGAGTACCTGGAAAAAACCCACAAATACACAGGGAGAACATTCACACGGGAAGACCACCATTCGAGCCTCCCCCCCCAGCCGAGGATCAAACTAGTGCCCTTCCTACTGTGAGGCCACAGTGCTAACCACTATGCCACTGTGCAGCCGTCATCAAAAAAATTGCTAATAATTAAAATGTAGTCAGGTCCTCTTCTCTTCGTCTGTCAGGAACATCAGACTAAAATCCAGTCCTTTTTCACTTCCACCTACAGCAGCAACCAGTCATCACAAAGGCTACTAAACCATGGTGTAATAAAGCTGATGATGCTCTGAAGGGGGCTTTGAGATCACAGACTGGAATGGACACGTTAGGTAGCACTTTTAGGATCATGTTATCTGATTCCTTAAGTGCTTTTTATTGGTATTGTGGCTCAATTTAAAAAACAACAAAAAGAAAAAAATAGGGGCTTGATAATGAATTAATCTCGATTATTCATATTTTAATTGAATTGCCACCAAAAGCAACTTTGTTTTTTAATTAAATGGATTTTGGTGGATGACTGAATTGAAAAATTGACACAGAAACTAAAATTGAAACGCAAAGTTTCCTAATATTCTACTTAAATACATTCTAATTTCAAGTAGTTAGAAGGAAAAGAAAATATCTCTGGCCAAAATAGAAGATGCATAAGGTTAAAGTGTCATTTTAAGTACTTCAACTTTCATTTAAGAGTCCCCAACAGGTTTCAGTACCTTTAACTTATTAAATGTTTTCATCCACACTCTTCATTTACAGGCACTAATACCTGACTGTAAACCAGGACAGGTTACAGTCTGTCATCAGTGTCTTCAGTGCTTTTTGTCACATAATTTCAGTCATTTATGGAGATATAATGCACAATAAATTTTAAAAATGCAACATGATTTTAAAATTGAGCGTATCCGTCAAACTTTGTTCGACCAGTAAGCTGTGTCCTGTTTTCCTCCCTCGCACCTTAAAGGCCCATTTTTGCTCAAAGAAGACAGAAGACTCAGAAGATGGCTACATAGAAGGACACTTTTGCCCATCACTTGATGTAGTAAAAAGAGCAATACCACTGAAAATTGAAGGGGGCAGTGTTGAGTTCAAAAGCTGGCGCCCAACAAGCGAAAGAAACAAACCTGAGAAACAGAATGAAAGGAACGGGAAGACTGTGGATTTCTAGCACCATGCTTCCTTCAATAAGTGCATGTCAACATCGGCAAGATTTGAATGATAAGATTTAATTTTCTCCTGAAATGTGTTCATATGCTGAATCTGCATTGCTACTGGAGTGTTGCTTTTGCAGTGGAAACTGCTGTGACTCCCCTTTTTGACAGTTTTCCAATTCTTTTCCCCCAGTTAGCACATGGGACGCATCTGGATTAGCTTTGATTCAGGACACATTATCCACTGTAGTGCCATGTTAGTATTGTAGTAGAATGAATTTGCCATTAGTTATGATATGTCAAATTTATTGAAAACACAATGAACCACTTGTTCATGTGACAAATCAATAAACTCACCAGCAATTTTTTTTAAAACACATGGTCATCTGCTCGTTGATACAAATAGCTGATCAGTCGATCACATAGCAGCAGTTGATAGAGTTTTTAGTTCAAACAGCAAAATGGGCAAGAGAGGGGATTCTAGTGATTTTCAATGTGGCATGTTGTTGGTGTTAAGCAGGCTGATCTGAGTATTTTCAGAAAATGCAGATCTACTGGAATTTCCAAACACAACCATCTCTCTGGTTTACAGAGAATGATCTAAAATGAGAGAAAATATAAAATGAGCGGCAATTGTCTGGATGAAAATTTCTTGTTAGTGTCTGAGGATGGTGGACGTACTGTTTGGATGTGATAGAAAAGCTGCAGTAACTCAAATAACTACTCATTACACAACTAAGTGCTGAAGAATACCATCTCAGAACATACAATATGCCAAACCTTAAAGCAGATAGACTGCATCAGCAGAAGACAATACAGGGTAACATTCCTGTCAGTTAAGACTAGGAAACGAAGGCTGTAATTCATGCAGGATCACTAAATTTGGATGAGTGAGAATCGGAAAACTTCTGAGTTTTAACTTCAGCTACAACACTCAGATGGTGGGCTCAGAATTTGGCGTAAACATGATGGATGTATCCAGCTATGGATCAACAGTTCAGGTTGTTGGTGGTGTAACAGTGTGGGCAATTTTTCTTGGCACACTTCAAGCCCTTTCTTAAGCCCTTTGGTAATCAGACAACTGAACATTGGCTGATTGCCACAGCCTACCTGAGAAATGTTGCTGATCATGTCAGTAAGATAACATCGCCATCATAATGTTCATCCCTTCGAGCACAGTGTATCCTTTTTCTGATTGCTTATTCCACTAAGAAAAGGCATAATTTTTAACTCTAAAGGGTTCGGCTTCTTTTGGCTTTTTTGTTTTGTACACAATCATAAGGTGGACTGACTTGATGTGATTTTAGCAGGACTTCTCGAGTGAACTGGGAATAAACTGGGAGTTTACAAATAAGCCATTATAAGGTTCATGCAGACTTACTTTTATCAGTAATTGTCTAGTTTAACCCTTTCACATCCTGGTCAACCATTTGGGAGAGTTAAATTTGCAGTGACTTTGATGAATGCCATAAATAAATTGTGGAAATAAACCTGCCTGAGCCATCTCTACCTATGTGTTTGGGTATGTAAAAGCCAAAGTTAGTGTTTGTTATAACATTACTGTTTAAAATTTCATCCATTCCACTGTTATTACATTATTGTTAACCTATTTTTTTTAACCTCTCAACCATCTGCTAAAATACATTTATTCTGTTTATTCTTGTCCAAGAAACCTTTTTTTTTCTGGCCTTTTTCTTCATGTGAAAAGGGTTAATAGAAAGGGGTGGGAGTTGTATTGATTTTTCTTCAAAACCTAAGGGTAAAAAAAAATGTGTTAAGTACAAGGACAGTCAAAATATAACACATGGATAACCTGTGGGGTTTTTTTTCAACTAAAGTATAAGATTTCATTAAGCAACATATTTTTTAAACTGATATTTAGCATTAACACTGCAGACTGGTCAAACTTTGGATTGATTATTCCTAGAATAATGCTGTATGCATTGCTTACCTGATGTGGGGAAGAACAGGCAGAGTACGTTAGCATAGGTCATATAAAGGTTGTTTTGTTTGTTTATTTATTTCAAATGCAGCTCTGACCTGGCTGTCATATAATTTGAAAATGATACACAACAATTTCATTTTTACTTTACATTTCTTGCATTTTTGTGGTTCCTAATGAGAAAATGAAAACAGAAAAAGAATCAGAAGCTGCCACAGCAGCTGGACATGACTCACAATGTTATTACTACAGAAATTCCAATCCTTTCTATCTAATGATCTTGGTTTACAGTAAATAAAACGTGATTCACTGTTTGTGTGCTTTTTCTTTTCTAAATTATCCTTTGCCAAATGCCAGCTTTCAGTATCTGGGTAAGCTTAAATTAGAAAACTGCAATGAGTATTTCGATTTTCTTTTGTCTGCCGTTGCCACAGCAGAGGAGAGTTCTTTACTGGCATATTTGGCACAGACATATTTTTTTTCACTCGTGTAATCATTTGTTTGTAAGCTTTGCCAGCTCAGCTCAAGGCAAGCTGTCGTCATGGCAACACCTGTCCCTTTAGATTACAGCGGCTGTCATGGGGGGGCAATTCAGGAAAGGGCATTTCAGCTGCTGAGTAGTAGTTGCACCTATTTTACCACAGACACTGCAGTTTTACAAAGATTTGTTAGAAGAAAACTCAATAAAGTTGGCCTGAAACATTTGGTCAAATTCATGTATGATGCTTTTCCATATTTGTGGGCATCAGCTGTGGCATATGCTGCATGGTCTGTCAGGTCAGGACTGATGACCCACATTGGAATTAATGGCACTTGATCAGCACATTAGAAGCTTTTGAGCACAGTTTGATAAGAAAAAAAAAACAACAACAACAAAAAAAAAAACAAGCGCAGCATTTCCTTTCAAAATCTTTTAGAGAGCTCCACCACATATAGAGACACCCTGCAGGGTGAGAATGTGCAACCTTTGACATTTAAATCACTCATATCAAAATAGAAATGTTTTACAGTGAATGTCAGAGAGCTGACAATTCATGCAGATTGTTCCAATAATTTAAGAAATTAAACTTTAAGTTAAACATTTTACAACAAACACTTTGCAATACAATAATAAGCCACAATAATATGTAAATGATGAGATTTGCTCAAGCTTTGTTCAAGCTTCATTTTCTTTAGTATTGCATCATTTCACTGGATTCTTTACTGGATTATTCATATTGAACTGGATTAAGAACAAATTTGGGGTATGAGTGCATGGAAAAGGATGCATTTCAAACAATGCTTGTCACTCAATAAAACTGGGAGTCTGGAGTACTTAATCTCATGCATATTTAATGAGGAGATATTAAAAACGTGCTCACTCATATTGTGCACACTGAGCTGTGTGCTGCAGCTATTTTTAGATCCTCCTTCAACTGTTTCTGGCTCTGCACGTGAGGCTTTGGGAATGTCAACAAAAGGCAGCAGATAGCAAGATGGAAAATGGGAAATGTCAGTGATGACAGAGCTGCAGTGAGTATTCGTGTGCATTTTTTGTAAATATTGTCACCTTGATTAGCGTCAGGCTTAGAGGTGAAATGCTGGCCTTTTGCCTGTCAGGCAAAGGCGTGGCTATTTAGGTTTAATACTCCTTTCCCCCCCATGAGAAGAAGATTTGGAAGAATGCTATTTATAGAACAGTATAGTCATGCAAAGCCAGGGAGATAAAAGCAGAAAGACAGAGCAAGACAGCAAGAAAGGGGGAGCTAATGATAAGGGATGTGAAGATGGGGATGTGTTTTGTGTAGCAACAGTGGGTGCATTAGTTGAGGTGTAAAACTTAGGTAGTTAGAAGGGATTCAGATATCACTCCGTCTTAAACATTACAGTTGATAATCTGTTTTCTCAGTGTAGGAGTGACACGAAGGCAGCTCTTGACTTAATCGCATTATTTGATATACCTATTAAACCCAAAATATCTGATAAATGACTTCCAAATAGCAAATGGCTGACAGAGTTACCAACCAGCTGAGTGTCACAGTTCCATCCATTCACTTCATCATCTTGTGTGAATTGTGCAGTTAACCAGATCTCGTCGTTTCCATGCCAGCTGCTCCTTCCTGCCCCCATTTTCCAGCCAGTACGATCATGTAATTTTGCTTACCTCCCCACTTGCTTTTTCCCACTCATCTCATTAGCTTCTCAGTCCTTGCCAGATTGCCTGTACGTGTTTGCCATCAGTTTCCAGCCATTGTTTTGCCAGCTTACCTGTTTTTAGCTCAAAACCTTTGAGCCCATTTCTGTCTTCTGATCTCTGACTTCATATTGCTTGGCAGCCCAGCTGGTACAAAGTTTGTGAAAGATTTTAACTTTGCGTTTTATGTGCCAGTCTGTCATTAATCAGCCTTAGTTGAAGTAGAAACTTGAAAACAGAAAATGTTTTGGATCCGGACTGGTTGTAATCCAAAGTTCAACCAAGCTGGACATTTTATACCTGCGATGAAACCCTCATACATACAAAATGATCATTTCTTTGTGAATCTGCTAACAGACAAACAGACTAATCACATAATCTCATGGCATAACTATTCACCATCACAATAAGTTAAAAGTCTCATTATTTCTTTATTTATTTTCTCACAGTTTCTACATATGTGGTAAGACTGTAAACCTTATTTAACACCCACCCACCTACCCTTAACACACTCACACACACACATTTCTGGAAGAAAAAGTAAAAAGGTATCATTGCACATTTTACTGCTACAAAGACCCAAGAAACACCAGCTGTTTCCATCTGCAATGAACACAACTGCCCCGACTGGTGACTGGTATAAAACTAATCGATCAGACATATATGAATAAGAGTTCTGTGCATCATTTGAAAATCCAAAGATTTAGCTTTTGATACATTTTAGGATGCTTTTTTTTATTTTCTAAAATCTTTCTCTAAATCCTATTTTGATCTGACTCACTGCATTTTATTGTCATTTTGTGGAACTAAATGAGCTGGCAAACAGTAGTTTGTATGCAAGTAGAGCCACAAAAACTAAACAGAACAAATAATAATAATAAAACGGAATGTATTAATCTTGTATATGATAAAAAAAAAACTCCATGAAGGTTGGTTAGACGTGACAGTTAGAACTAGCAGTTGTATTTATAGTCCTCAGACCCTAAATGCTGTCATTGGTTGGGTTCCACATTTCACATACATATGGCCTACACAGATTTTTCCCCTGAAAATGTAACAATGCACAATAAAAGAAAGTAGAGGAGAATTACTCTAACCCACGTTTCTAACGTTTCACAATAAATCCCTGAGATGGATAACTTTAGGAAGATTTTGCCTTTGCATGGCAACAGGTCAGTAACATGGCAGAGTTTAAAAACAGCCTCCAACAAAGACTACATCTCTCAGAACTAAAAATGCGGGATCTTCACTGCTCTGAATTTCATCAACTTTAATACATATTGCAGTTCAAAGACTCAGAGAATACACAGAAATATCTCTCCTAATGGAACACGTCTAAAAACTGTTGTGACAAGATGTAACACATTCAGGTTTTCATTTGTAATTTCGATGTGACGTGGTGCATCATCTTTCTTTTAAAATACTGATAAATAAAAGAACCAAGTAAAGACCATTGTAAACAAGAGAGACATCGTACTAAATATAAATTTACATTGGCATTTTGTTTCACATCAGAACATAAAACAAAATTGAAGTTTCAATATCTTTAGTAGTTTAACTATTTGATTTCTTGTCCTTGTACTATTTCCATTAAAATGTGAGTCTGTTTTCCGTCAGACAGAACAACATTTTAAAAGACAAAGTAATTCCATTAGGTTATAACTAGCTTGCATCAAACAAGTTAACAAATTTACCCAAATCAAAACCTAACACAGGGCCACAAAACGTCAGTGGCACCCATCACTTTTGCACCAATGTGCAAAAGTGAGCTTCACCCTGGAAAGTATTTTTAAAAGTGTTTGCAAAAGAACATTGTACCTCTGATCTAATTTTGTCATCTACCTTAGTCAAGGTCTTGTTTATTACTACACCCAAAGAAGTACTTATGACATATATTGTCTGCTTCTGTGCATCATTACGAGACCTTTTGAATTGCAAACTACTGAAAATTAAAGCAAAAATAATGGCAGTATCTGATTGTTTTTAATAGATAGTAAAACTTTAGCCACATATTTTATTGTGACTTCTCAGTTGAAGCAGTTGTGTTATTTATCATATTTCACATCTGGCCTCTTTTAGCTTCAAACAATACTGACAGGTAAACTGCTGTTTCAAAGCTCATCGTAGTCTCTGACTGACTCCATGGCGTGTTTCCAGTCATTGTAGATTCTAATCTGGTGATCAAATAGCTTTGATAAGACAGTCTTTGCCATGAAACCATAGCCTGAAAGATTGCTTTTCCACTGAAACATGTTTTTAATCAAGTAATTTGCACGGTGCCACACATGTAAGCCTCCTAAACCTACATCATCAGACATCAGCAAAAAAAAACCACATTGTCTTAGAAACCTCATGCATCATGCTTCTCTGCAACCACATCTTCCTAATAAACCCCAAACAAAATATTCACTCTTTTGAGTAAGCCAGATTGACTTGTTTCATGATGCTATTTCTCTTTTGATATTGACTGTGATTTGAATGAAAATAATTTTTGGTAGCACTTTACATTACAGATCAGTAATTATATGGTAATTGTGTGTTAATTTCATAGAAACAAAAAAGTAATTACAAGGTAATTACAGATAATACGAAGTAATTACTAGTAGAAATAACCAGGTAATATCCCAGTAACAACACAGGATAGACTATATGTAATAAGGCGGTATTTCATGGAAACAAAGAAGAAATTACTCAGTAATTACAGGTAAAAGACTATAATTACAAGTGGAAATATCCAGGTAATATCCTAGTTGTAACACTAGAAACATCATGGCGACAAGAGACAATAGGTAATAAAGTGCCAGTTACCCAAAGCAATATTTATGTTGAGATAATATCAATATTACCTAATTATGAGAAGTTGGTTTCTATGTAGTAACCACAAACCAAGGCTGTGAAAATATGCATTAACTGTTTCCATGTTATATCCATGTTTGCATGGGCTCTCTCCGGGTTCTCCAGTTTCTTCCTACCAAAGACATGCAAATTAAGTTAATTGATAACTAAATTATTCCTAGGAGTGAATGTGAGTGTAAATAGTTGTTTTTCTCTGGGTCTGTCTTTCTGAGTTGACCTTACTGGAGACCTGTCTAGGGTGTACCCTACCTCTCGCCTGCTAATTGCTGGGATAAGCTCCAGCTTCCCCAAGACCCAGAAATGGACTAAGCAGTTAGAAAAATAAATTAATATGATCACTGTAATAAATCTGATTGTCATTAACTTTAGCATAATTTACATATGAAAACCAATAGTAAAATGTAATTAAACACATCAAAAGAAAATCTAAAAGATTTAAAAAAAAAAAAAATCTATGGCCTTCTGAAACACAATTTAAACTATAAATAAAAAAACACTGATTTCAAACTACTAAAAAATTACATTAATCATTAAAAGGGCCATTGGATAAGCAGTTATGGTCTAAATGTAAGCACACAGCATGTGTTTTTTAAGCAGTTAGTGGATCATCTGGGCATTCAGTTGGTGATGAACGAACAATGAGAACAGACCTCATTGATATAGCTCTGGAATTCTTCTTGCCTCACAGAAACAACACAAGGGACATTTCATTGTACAACATTTAAACATTCTTGAAAAGTTTGCCTCTCTAAAAGTCTATCAAATTCACACTGACTTAACTGAACTAAAAACAGTTTACAAAGTTAGAACATTTCAGCACACGATACTGAGTGACACATTTAACCATTGCTTCAGACGCGAACAAAGCTAACGGGCTAATGGGCTAACTGCGTTAGCCTACACACGTTTCACACAGTGTATTATTCCGAAACAGTTAAATAAAAACAAACTGGGGTTATTTACCTTCTGCCAGTCTTTTACCGAACACTGTACACATCGTGGATAAACTTCTTGACAGCATTATTTCACGCCGTATTAACTGCTCTTTCGGAAAAAAAAAACAAAAAACGTCTCTCACGCCAGCTCTACTCGGTGTGTTTTCAATGCACCTTGAAGTGCGCAAAAACTAAACATCGCAATGTAAGAAGTGCTAATGGAAACACCTACATTTTGGAAAAAAAAGTCTTAAATATCCCTAAAAATGTTTTACCCCCTCATGAGGTGGTTTTTCAGGCACCTGGTTTTCGTTTACTCTATGAAAGGAGGAACTGTAACCGAGAGAATTAAGATGTTACTGGAAAGCTGAGCGTAATGAAAATTCAAACAGTTAGCATCAAGTCCTGATGATATCACCATATCATCGGGATATGGGCTGTGAAAATCTGTTGCTTGTCTAAATACTAAATACATATGCAATCTTGTTGTTTTGTGGGCCAAATTCAGGCCAAATATAACCAAATATTAAACTTGGAGTGAAACTTTGTTTTAGCTTCAGTGATGTCCTTAATTGCATTGTTTTGAACACAATAATGATAATCATGAAATTCCTTGATTTAGATGCACCTCTCAAGAACTGAAGCAAAAACGTAAGGAATCTGATGTATATAGATTTGTGTTTTCCTTGTACATTGGGACCAATGTATAAAGTAAAAAAGCATTAACACACATGTTTATGCATTACTTATTCAATTAACATACAATTCTGATTTTCACTATAGCACATCATCTTCATGACACATTTAAAAAGTATGCAGGCAGTTTGCTATTAAAATGTAGATTACTTAAAATTAATGTAATGCAGAACATGATTTTGAGTGTTTCTGAGAGCGCCCAGACCTTTAACACATATCTGCAGCACGTGTCAGCCTAATAGATCAGAAACATTTGTGTTTTCCATAGGAAATCATTTAGCAATTCAAAGCTAAAGAAACTGTGCCTCCCATTGTTCTGGATTTTTCTTTTATGACAATACATTTTTTTAAAGCATTTCAGTTTTCCTGTGTTTTGTCTAACTCCTATGTGGTCCCAATTTTACAATTACAACACATCCTTGTAGTAGGGTCAGTTGTAACAAAGGACCACCATGGACATGACATTACCACTCGAATTTACTATAGTTTCAGACTTTTGAATGATTTCCATTTGTTGTAAACAAATGTGGGTATTTTATATCAACATTTAAGGAACTGCAGTTCTAACATTCAGAGATATGCATGTGCAGAAGCTAAAAGTGTTACATCCTGTCTCCCTACCACAATAAATATATAGTAATTATCTTTAGGTTTTTATTTGCTTTTTTTGTTTCTTTATTTGTTTTCTAAAGATACAATACAATTCTTTTAATTTTGTTAAACATTTTTACAATTTATTTACACTCCGGGCCAAGGCTAGTGTTAAAAGCTGAAAATACTAGTAGCACACAAGAAATTGAATACACATATAGAAATGCATCAACTAAGCCATAGCGCAGTGTAAAATACTAAAAGCTACTGAAATGCAAGTATTAAAACATTCCATGAGACAGTGCTTACATAAACCTCTGCTTCTAGCTGCCCTCTGCTGAGGATAGCCAGCCTCAGTT
The DNA here is from genome assembly GCF_933228915.1 of Telmatherina bonti. Lineage (NCBI taxonomy): Eukaryota > Metazoa > Chordata > Actinopteri > Atheriniformes > Telmatherinidae > Telmatherina > Telmatherina bonti. Next base: position 26,454,815 of record NC_136621.1, on the reverse strand, counting down.
TAATCCAAGTTAAATAGCAAAGCCAGCAATGTTCATTAACAATTAGTTTTTATACAATTGGTTTTATGGTTTGGGCTTGTAATTGGAAGTGTTTTTATGGCCAAGCAAGGAGATATAAGACCTGAGGCAGATCAAAAGTTGGCAACTTGCATTTGTTGTAACCTCTGTCTATGCAGTCAGAAGAAATGTAAAGTAAAAATAGAAGTAAAAAAAACTAAATTGGAACAGATGAAGTTAATTACACTTGGATTGTTTAAAGTGAGAAGAATTGGAGAAGGAAGGAAGAACTCATGATCCAAAGCAAACCCCATCTGTAAAACATGGTAGGGACAGTATAACGTCATGGACTGGCAATAATGATGGACTCTTGGTGTTTATGTGTGAATTTGCTGCCAACAGAAGTAGCAGCTAACCTTCTGAAATGCTTATTTTACTCAACTTAAATACATTTAGGTGGTGAAAACTGATTCCATGGTGCTTTACAGCACCTTTAATCATCACATAGTTCTGGCACTGAACGTAGCTTGTTGTTATTTAAACCAACCGATGTCTGTTTGTGCAATGATGGGAAAGCCTTTGTATTAAGCTTCTCCTTGAGCCACAATTATTCTTTTCATCTCTTTGAAAGCACAACCAAATTCTGAAATAATCACAGCATCATGACCTTTAATTATGCCATTTGTGGTGTGCTGTGCTACTGTAGTCTACCTACCCATGTTGTCTTGCCTTGAATAGCTTGAATGTTCTTGAAGGCGTTTGTGCATAACCTCAGAAGTCAGGGATTGACAGAAGTAAATTAAAGTTTCCATTGTAATTACCTGCATATTTATGATGTATAACCCCAATTCCATTTGGGATGTTGTGTAAAATATATATATATACAAATAAAGCTGAATTAAAATTTAAAATAAACAAATAAATACTGTGAGCTTTCTTAAAACTAAAAAGACAATATATTTAATGTTCAATCTGATTGTCTTTATTATTATTTGGAAATATTCACTTATTTTTAATTTGATCCCTGCAACATGTTCGATAAAAGAGGTGCATGTTTTTCACCTAGTTACATGACCTTTCCTTTTAACAACAATCGATAGGCATTTAGGATATGAGGACGATTGAAGATTTTTCGATATACTTCTTTCCCATTCTCACTTGATGTACAACTTCAGTCTGGGTCTTCTTTGTAGTATTTTATGCTTTATAATGCACCACATATTTTCAATGGGATACAGGTGTGGACTGCAAGCAAACCAGTCTAGTACCCCCAGTCTGTAGTAATGTGCAGAATGTGGCTTGGTATTGTCCTGATGAAATAAGCAGGGACGTCCCTGAAAAAGACATTTTGTACATTTGCACATTAATGGTGCCTTCACATATGTGCAAGTGTACAATTTGGATAATCCTTTTCCATTCTGGTCCAGACAACACGATGTCCATGATTCTAAAAAACAATTTGAAATGTGGACTCATCAGATCACAGGAGAGTTTTCCTCTTTGCGTCGGTCCATCTCGAATGAGCTTGGGCCTTGAGAAGCCAGCACAGTTTCTGGCTGTTGTTGAGATATTGCTTTCGCTTTGCATGGCAGAGTTTTATCTTGCACGTCGATTCTCGTAAAGGAGGCAGCATGAGTTCGTCACTGTGATATTGTTAAGGTATGCGCCAGCACCCACCATATTTACTGCATTATGGGACAAACATCACTTCTGCACTTATTTAATAATTCATAAACTCTGCGATTGAAAAAATTGGATATGGGATTTGCCCGTGTAAATGTCACTAATAATTGCTGGTTCTTTCAGCTGTACAGTTGATGCATTTAATATGTAAGCAGGTCAGTGATGTTTCCACTGAAAAGCAGTAAACATGGTGGGTGCCTGTGCATACCTGAACAATTTTACTGCAGTTGACTCATGGTGCTTACTACTCTCGCCATGTTCTTTCTCAACTTTCTCTCCAATACTCAATGTTCTTGATATTGTTAGATACACAACCAAAGTAAACACTGCATACCTGATGCTAGGGCATCACCTTTCAGTTTGCCAACATGATCCCACAAATCCAGGCTGCTTTCTGGCATTTCTTTACGGGAAACTGATAAAAATGTATTTCCCGAGTTCTCATCTCAATCAAGTGTGCAAAAACTGTCCGGAATTGCTCTTATGTCCTTCGTAAAGATGAAGCCATGAGAGTCTGGCTTTTAGGTTGCGGTTATACGCATGCATGCATGATGAGTGTCTGTTATCAACCTAGGCAGTAGATGTTGCAAATGAAATGATGCCCCCTCTACAACTAAGGATTAATACATGAAGAATTTGAAAAGAAAGTACATTTAGTAGAGTGACATCATTAACCAAAAAATGCTATAATTTCATAATTAGAAATGGGGGATAAAGAAAGAAATAAGAAGAGGAGAAAAAATCTTGTTAAATGCAGAAAGTCTTAGTTATGGATGGTTAAAGTTTATTTTTTTTTACATTCAAACACACCGAAATGAATGATCAGTGATGCTGTAAATGACGCTAACAATGGACATTATTCTCAGATAAGATACAGAGTCACATGTCTTTTGGGCTTTTTCACCTTCTAGCTGTTTTGATATGATACAATATGATATAATGTGACAGAATATTATTTGAAATTTAATTGACTAGGCAATGATGTCATTATTAGTGTGTGGAAATCAGCTCAAGCTGTCAATCATCTTGCCTCCGCAGCAGCCATTAAAGCCCCAGAGAAACTAAAGCCAAGGGCAAAGCAAAAAGACTGAGAGAGGAGCGAAAAAAACTGTGAGATGAGGAAACATGAAGTCAAGACTTTGTGAATTTGTTTGTTATGGATGATAATTTAAATATATACATGTGTATCAAATATGACATTGGTATATAAATACAGGAGAATGTTAGGGAGAGTATGAAAAAGTATATTTAAACTATTGGCAATTAGATAGAGATGGTGATTACAGTCTTCCACATCTTTGAGGCTTATTATGCTGTCAGTCACAGTGGGGTTTAGCTCATAATCCAGTCCCAAACAGAATCTCAAATCCAGTCATCTTTATTCCTCTGCTCACTCACTAATGTATTCCAGTAAGGACCGGCATACATACTGTTGGTATAAATCTTTTGCACTGATCACTGACATCTACTTAAGCTCCTTCGCAACTGGAAACACATTGTACCTGTCAGTGGGTAACTTGAAGGGCATGTGAACAAAAGATGTCCTTTTCTACTTTTGCTGAGTATATGCTTTTCCCCTGAGCATCGTCCCTTTTTTTTCGGGTGAATGCTATTTCCAACATGGAGAGTCCTGATGGAAGACAAACACCTAACTCAGCATTATACATTGTGAAAGGTGACAGGCATCAGCAGGGACGACTAAATGTGACACAGCATTTGCAAATGACCCAGCAGTGAGAGCAGTGCTGGACAAAATACCAGGCATTTCATAGTATTCAACTTTTTGCTATAGTTTGCTTACTGTCCTTTCAGTCTTGTTGTGCGTTGTGTATTTCATCCATATTAAATATTTAATGTTCATATATTTTTATTGACACTTAATATGTTGTCCTTATTGATGGGCACTTCATCAGAGAGCTCTGTTCTGAAAATGTCAGCATGGTGATCATTTGCATTTATTTGCAAGGAATCCAAACAATTTCATTTTTGACAAATGCCATTACATTTACATTAATATAAGAGATTACAAAAGGCTAAATTCTGATAGAGACAGCTAATAATCCTCAAAGTTTATCACTTGTACACTCCAGTGAGGAATTTGGTTTGACCAAATTAAATAAATCGATATATAGATAAAATGACCTTTTGCAAAGACATAAAATTATATCATTTTCTTTATTTATTTACTTGTTTTTACATCAACCAGCTCTAAACTTAATAGCCAAACAATTTCCAGCATTCTTCTGGCTAATCCTATCTGCCAGGAATTTTATCAGTCAGTGCACAGCTCTCACCTTGATCTCACACTTGTGTTTTTTTTTTTTTTTAGCTCTGCTTAGCTAATATTGCTGCACTCCATGTAAAGACAGTGTATTCCAATTAATGAAGTGAATAAGTTTGAAAGGCCCTAATTTAGTTTTCAAAAATGCTTTTACAAAATATCGTCTTCTTTTCCCCACCAACAATCAATCGTCCACCCAACTTGTCTCCGATTGTCTACATGCCAAGTTTTGCTTAGAACAGCAGGCTCTGTACAAAGTGAGGTCCTGGAGGCATCCTGTGTTTAGCTAAGAGCTTCTATAAACCATAAGGTGGCATTTACTGCTGATAAATCATCTTGACTACATAAACTGTTTATCAAAGCCTGTTTGCTTATCCAAGAAGTCTCTGCACCTGGAAGTTTGATTCTGCTCCACTGAAGACTTAATTAAACCACATGTACATCCTTAAGACTGCATTCATGTCATTTTCTCGCTGTAACAATGAATTGATGTTTTTTCTTGCCATGTAACATCTGTACATGCCCCATAGATCAACATTTTTCCATACATGTTTCATTGATAAACACACACATATTTAAGCTTTTCTTTTTTCATCATGTATGACTGCATCCTCCATTTGACAGCAGGTTACATTTCTCATGACTGAATACAACGGATTCCTTTTTTATACTGACATGCTACATTGTTTTAGTGGTTAAAAAAATAAAAACATTCAGACAAGTATATCAGTTAACCATAAGCAGCAACTGTTTTAAGATGTGAAATCAGCCTCCACTTCATCAGCTACAACAGCCTACAGCTGCATTTTTGTTACAGATTTAGCAAAATAAAAGCAATATTTATAAGTTTTGACAAACAGCAGTTGCGATTTGCAAGTCTTTCCACTGAACAGTGTTTACCACATCAGACACAGTTTTTGTGAAATCTCAATTGCTGATGAGAATTTATGAGAATTGCAGCGTATGCAAGGTAGCCATGTAGCATTATTTTGGGGTTTTCTAGTTTCTGCACAAAATTTGCCACAGCTTTTAACACCTTTCACCCTCATTTCCTTTTCTAAGTTATTGTATAACTCTGAGTCGCTGTCACTTTTTCCTTTCCGGGGGATTGGATCCCTGGAGCGTCAGGAGGAGTAGGTCTATGCAGCTACTCTGGGCTTCTGGGTCCGTTCAGCGGAGTTCCAGAGCGGCGTGATGATGATCCAGATTGTCCCAGAAATGGATAGTTCCAGATTTTATGTGTAAAGACGCAGTGGAAAAAGTTGGAGCTATGGTTCTAGTTAATTACTAATCTCTGGAAAAATGACTAGTTACAAATAAACACTTGTTGTACTTTCTCCAGTTCGGAAGAACGGAGAGGTAAAAGCTTATCATGAAAAACAAAAAAAGAAAAAGAAGACGAAAGCTGAAAAAGGGAAAAGAAGACAAAAAGCTAAAAAGAAGACTAAAAAGCTAGAAAGAAGACAAAAAGCACAAAAGAAGACTGGGGAAGTCAGGCTGCCAGTCTAATTTAAACAGACCCGCCTTTCAAACTTCCAGCTAATCATGAGTTGCTTCTGTCAGAGGCTGACCAACCTTATCCAATCATGCCAGCTCTAGTTCCTTCCCTCTGCATCTCATTAATGTGAACATGATACTCAAAATTCTTTACTTTGTTTGACTCCAATACACATCAAATCACATTCTTAAGAGTTATGCAGATTCCTCGTTTGCTGGGAAGAAAAGCATTAACTTATAGTATTACTTTCACACATGAAAAGATTGGCTACATGTATTTTTATTAAAGGTGGATTAATGAATTGTCATGACTCGTCCTCATCGGGTAATAAATCCTAAAAAGGAAAACTCACATTTTATTCATTCACATTAGTAGCTTAAGAGAGGTCTGAAGCTTGGAAAACATAATCAAGATTATTTAATGTAGTGTTTAGGATTAATATGCGTATGTGATCAGTTCAAAGAATTAAATCACATATCAAGATAAAATAATGAAAAAGAAGAAATTCAATCAAAACAATTAACCACAGTCATTTAGACTAAGTTAAATCAGTTAGACAAACTTGTAAATTAAGATCAATGAGGTTAAGCATCTAAAGTTTCCTTCAATTGGGGGAAGAAGTTTGAACTTCTTTCCAGTCTCCTTCTCAGTCAGGTGAGGGGTTGTTCTGGTGCCATGAAGTCTAGTACTTTGATGAAAGGTGTCATTTTTGACAAGAACCAGGCTTTGGTCAGATGCAACTCTCGACATCCCCCCAACCTGCAACTATAAATTGCGTTCCACTCTTTTGTTGATGCAGCTGCATTCTGTAGAGAGAAAAGGTGTAAATCTCTGAGTGTCGTCCTCCCTTGGGTCAAATGGTCACCCTTCTCGTCCTGTGTGGACCAGTCTTACTGCAAAGAAAGAAATGACAACTATTGTTTAATCCAGTTCGAATGTCTTTTAATCCTGGAAGACCAAGATCACTACACAGACTTGAGTTGACAAAAATAAGCTGTGAGACCACAAGATAGAAGATGATGGGCAGGTAAATATCAATTTCAACAGAAGCCATATTTAGACAAAATGTTCAACGCGGGAAATAAAGGAAGAACATTTCGGAAGCTGCTATTAGCACCTGAGGTATTATGGCTTGTATAGACAAGTGCAGGCCAGGATCTTTCATGCTTCATGACAAAACCTCTTGGTTTGTGTGGTGTGTTGTCTTTGTCCTTAAATGTTATGTATGCTGTGCTATTCTCATTTTGGACTGGCTAAATGCTTTGACCAGCAGACATGACAACTATCCACTTTTCTGCATTAGCCAAAGCCACCTAAAAATTTTGAAAAAATCCAAATAGTTGTTGGACACAACATAACAATGTACTGGGAGAGGGAGATCAAATGTCACTGTTTTTGCATTGTATGAAGAGGTCTTAATTTTTTTTTAAATGCCTTTGTATTTGAATTTTTCTTGGAAGATTTGTAAAGTATCCATCCATCCATCCGTGAGTACAACTGTAATATTTGAGCTCTTTTATAATGGCCATGTTCATGACAACATAATTAAATGCAATTTAAAGGCTGGTTACTTTAAATTAAACTGGCAAATAATGTTGTAGGTTCTTCCTCGTTTATGTCATTTTTATTAATGTAAGGCTGGTGAACGGATATTGTAACTAAATTCATCCTGCAAACAGAGAAGAGGCTGTGCAAGTGTTGAAGAGGGAAAATGGATGCTTGTAGATTTTTACATGTGTTCAGCAGCAGAAGCTATTTGGACAGGATCGGTGTGGTCTGGTCCATGTTGTTGCATGGCATTATGAAGGACTGTCGATTCTGATACAAGATGGATCTTAAATGACTGAGAATAAAGTAGTCATTGATAAATTCATTTTCTACACCACTTAGTCCAGTTCAGGGTTGCAGGGAAAAGTAGCCAATCCCAGTAATTAACAGGTGAGAAAATTTAATGACAACATAAACTCTGATGAAGTGACATGCTCTAAAAATCCCCAAGTTAACTTTCACTTGCAACTCAGATCTTTTGTTTGTTTTTGTTATTGTCTTGGAATACCTTCTGAATACGTGCCAACCAGTGTTCATTTCTGACTCCCCAAACTGGGAGTACTCAATCGTCTTCCTACTTTAGGTTATTAAAACACATAGCGCCTTAAAAGAAAAGATATATATGTATATAAAAACTGGCATTTCCTTCAAGACTAAAAGCCTTATCTGAGAGAGGCTTCACTGTTAGAAGTTAATATTTTAACACAAAATAAGAAGCGACTGGGGAGGAAGATTAATTCATTTAGATTGTTTGTTATTACAAATATTGACATGAACAAGTGAAGGTGTAGCTACAATGAGAGTGAGTGTTGGAAAGGATGCTAATTAAGTCTAATCTCATTATAAATATGCAAAGGTTAACTCATGTTAATCACACAGTCTTTTGTAAATATCTTGTTTAATAAAAATAATACATTTATTTATGTAGAGGTTTTCATGGAGCTCAAAGAGCTTTACACTATTTTTTTTTTATTAATAATTAACTCATTTATGCTCAAGAGTCACTTTACACTTATAATCACATACTTTGCATTTTAAAAAGTAATGTTAGTCAACAGCAAACTCTGATAGATTATATTTGATATTATTACTCTTGTTTATCGTTTTTAATTAAAGACTTGATTGATATGATTAGTAGCTACTATATTTACTAACACTGAATACTCCTGCATCAGTTCTTACATTTTAAATGCCCCCCACATCCATGTAAGCTTATGTGCTGTAAATGTGCTGTAAATATGTGCAGGTATAAACGTACATATATATATATATATATATATATATATATATATATATATATATATATATATATATATATATATATATATATATATATATATATACATTTATATATATATATATGTGTATATATATATATATATATATATATATATATATATATATATATATTTAATGTGTGTGTGTGTGTGTGTGTGTGTGTGTGTGTGTGGATTTAATTCAGCTTTATTTGTATTGCGCCACTTCACAACAACGTTGTCACCGGGCACTTCACATACACATAATAACTTTCCTGATTTTCTGTTTATTAGCTCACCTGGTTTCATTAGTTAAATCATTTCTCGTTCTGTTTGTGTGTGTGTATACATACAACTTGGTTTCTGTTTTCAGTTGCTGGATCATTGCGTTAACTTACCTGTAGTTTCCTGTGTTAGATCATTCATGTTTCCTTGTGTTAGTTCAGTTCCCCGTGTTAGTTCTGCCTTCATTTGCATCCTGGATTAAAACCCTCTTCATTCTGCATTCCTGACTCCCGTTTCCTGCATTTGGGTCCACACTTCTGCCGCACTTATGACACACATCCTGTTATGTTACAGCAACTTAGAGTTTGCCTCAACAACCTAAAGATATGGTAAATGTTAAATATGCAAAATCACATATCTAGCAACAAATTGTACTCTATTATCATGTTGATTTTTGAAGCCAGTACATTATTTTTATTGTTGTAAAAGCAAAACAGGGATGTTTTTAGCCCAAAATATTTTTTTAAATGATGGGACATGGATATCAGACAACTAATGATGTACATAGCAATTATAATCCCTTTAATAGAAGAACATAAGCAAAAACATAAGGATTGATACATTAAAAAAACTGGCATTACTGATCAACAAGAATTCAAATATTTAAAGAAAAATCAATAAAAAGAGAATGAATCATGCTGTCTCAAAGAGAAGCCAAGACATGGAGAAAGATACAGAAGATCGCAGACTTCCAGGAAATGGATGGAAGCCAGGCTGCTGTTTCTCCTGCTGGAGAGTTGCCAACAAGTGACAGTGAACACAACAAAATTTTGGAGCAGCTGTTTTGCTTGATGTACCATGTTTTCTTTTGTAAAAAGTATTTGAAGCGCTGCTGTAACAGAGAGACTTTTAAATACAACAAATGATCAAACCAGTTGTAGCTTATTTTACAATGCTAGAATTGCATAACAGTAGCACAAACTCATACAATTATTTCTAAAGATATGACTGTTAAACATTGTAATATAGTTTTCGACCAAATAATTGCAATTTTTAGACAAATTGCATCTTATTTCACTGAGTACTGGTTGCTGCTATTTATGGTTATTTGTTAAAAAATGCTTTATGGGTTACTTTATTGCTTCACGTACATACAAGCAAGCACTTGATAGATTATTGATCAGCTGAGTGGAACAAGTACCCATACATCCATAAGAACATTAAGATCCCATGCCTTAACTATAGTTTCTCTGGTGAGAATGAAGCATGTGTTTAACACTCTGCCTCTCAATGTCTGCAGACCTTATTAGTTCAGTCTGAATAGTTTTTCAGACTTATATAACTTATCACTGATCGGTTTTAACAAATGCATAAATAACTTTTTATTGAATCATCCGGTCAAACACACACCTTAATCCCTTCCAAGATAACTTTAACAGAATAAGGCTTTTCATATAAGGCATTGTATACATAAAAAAAATAGAAGCACACCACACTGCTTTCCAATAAATGCTTCTATTTACAAATGCATTGAGCTAAGTCTTCATAGTGAAGATGGCACACTGGATTTCAGTAGGAAAAAAGGGGATTTATGTTACTGTGCATGAATGTGGCATGATTGTTGGTGTCCGAGTGACTGGTCGGAGTATTTCAGAAAACTGCTGATCTGCTGCAATTTGCATACACAAACATCACAAGGTTTGCAGAGAATGTTTCTCAGAGGAGAAAATATCCAGTGAGCTGTAATCCTCTGGACAAATAAGGTCTTGCTGATGTCAGGGGAGAATGGATACTTGTTATAGATGATAGACAGTCAATTGTAAGTCACATAATCATTCACCAAAGTATGTAGAATACAATGTCTGAATGCACAACATATTGAACCTTGAGACACAAAGCAGTCGGTGGCCACACCAGATGCCACACCAATCAACTTAAAATTTAATGGTGTTGGTAAATACCACAGAGGTCCATTCATGAGTAAATATTTGTTCGAGCAAACAAAACATGTTTAGGGGTTTCAAGCACTGATGTTAACCAAATTGGATTTTTTTTTTTTCAAAAGTTTCAACAATGAAAAGATATTTTCTTTTACTCTTTTATTCTCTTTTATTTATTAAAAAAACCTCCAGGAAACCAGTTTTGCTGCAAGTACTGACCCACAGAGTCCCATCACTCCAGGACAAGATGTGCTTACACTCCGACGGCAGATCTGGAGACACAAATGTTTCTTTATAAATGTTTCATTCATTATGTTTCATTATAAACATGAGATTTTTTTCAGGTAAAACGCTCAAGACAGAGGCATGAGCTAAAACTTTGCACTGAAGGAGGTGGAATGATTCCTCATGAAAGCGCTTAATGGTGCATTTACATAAAAAGGGTATTAGTGATTAGTGATTTGTAGGGGGACTGGAGTCTGACAAAAATTCTCGTATCTCTGGGCCTTTTAGTGTTAAAAGAAAAAAAAGAGATGAAGCTACATTTTGGTAACTTCTCAATTGGACAATAAAAGACGAAAAAAAAAAATCTCAATTTCAGGTGTGCAATTCAAATGTCAGGACCAGCATTAGCCATCAACAACATGAAAACATGGCTCCATTCTATCTGGTATCAGTAGTTCAGGCTGCTTACATTGATGTAACGGTGTAATTGTGCCTGACCATGTCTATCCGTTTACCACCACAGTGTACCTATAACCTCTGATGGCTACTTCCAGCAGGATAATGTACCATCTCAAAGCTAAAATGATCTCAAACCATTTTTTTCCAACATGACAATGAGTTCACTATGCTCTAATGACTGCCACAGTCATCAGATCTCAATTTAGTTCAGCACTTTTGGGATGTGACAGAAGGAGACATTTGCATCATGGATGTGCAGCTGGCAAATCTGCAGCAACTGCAGGAGGCTACCCGATCAATATGACCCTAAATCACTGGGAAATAATCCAACACCTTGTTGAATCTATGCTGTGAAGAATTAATGCTGTTCTTAAGGCATAAAGGGTCCAACCTGGTGGTGTAGCTGGTGGCCAGTGAGGGTATTTTTGCTCAACTGATTCAAATGTCTAGATCAACTAAAAAAAGTGGTAACCAATGAAAATCAAAGATGTCTTTTAAAAGAATTGTAATTAAAACCAATAATAATAACCATAAAAGCTCTGGTTAACTTCTTTTTTTTTTATAGTGTCAAATGTGTGAATTAAAAAAGATCAAAATTATTGGTTTACCTCTGACCTGTCTCGAATCAGCTGTTTGCCTATCAAACATCTTCTATATGGGGTTTGTAAAAGGCTTGCAGGGGATTTTCTATGTGAGGGACATAGATGGTTGGCTCTAGTCCTCAGCTTCCAGACTTTCTTACATTTGTACTTTCAATAAACATCAAAATGACCTTAAACCAGTCTCAGCAACTTTGAGTTATCTTTTGGCATATAAATATATATATTTATATATATATATATATATATATATATATATATATATATATATATATATATATATATATATATATATATATATATATATATATGTGTGTGTGTGTGTGTGTGTGTGTGTGTGTGTGTGTGTGTGTGTGTGTGTGTGTATATATGTATGTGTATATATATGAACTTTTTAAGTTGTGTAATAGTTGTTTACCTTTTTCCAAGTGCTTAATGGTATTGTCTTTGGATGTGTTCAACTGACGACATTAAGGCATGCAGACATTGGTCAGTTTTTCTTTGACATTTCAAACACTTCAGACATGCTTTTGAAAATGACAAAGACAACAAGAGAGCCGGTATGATGGTTGCTATTCATAGACAATACTATAAAATACAGCTATGCAGTCTTAGTTGTCCTACAACAGATAATACCACTATAATAACTAATGGTACAGTTCCAAGCATGCAGTGGTTGTGTAATGACTACCAGCAGTGGATAGAAATAGCTGATAATATGACGTCTCTGCAGGTGAAAAGAAAGCTTATTAAACAGTCATCATCATATACCTAATGGATAATAACTCTGGAGACTGGAGGAAACACTGAACCGTCAACATTTTGGTTGCCGAGTATGTGGTCTCTGTTTAAGTCATAGCACTTTTAATTTTAAAAGTGATAATGTTCAATTCAATTCAATTCAACTTTATTTATATAGCGTCAAATCACGGCAATGCCATCTCAAGACGCTTTACAGACAGAGGGGAAAACATAATGAAGGCCAATTCATAATAGCCTATATAAGGAAACCAACAGATTGAGTTGAGTCCAACTCAATCTCCCATCCTGAGCAAGCACACTGGCAACAGTGGGAAGGAAAAAACTCCCTTTTAACAGGAAGGAAACCTCCGGCAGAACCCGGCTCAGGACAGGCAGCCATCTGCCTCTGCTGTGTGGGGGGAAGAGGACAGAAAGACAACAGACAACAGGAACTGCTACTCCCGGCCAGGGAGACCTGCTGAGACAGGAGACATACATGTTAATGATGCAACACTGTTATGGGGGGGGGGGGTAAAAGAAAGAGATAAAGAGAAAAAGAAAGAAGCTCAGTGTATCAGGAAATGTCCCTCAGCAGTCTAAACCTATAGCAGCATAACTAAGGGATGCTAACCATCCCTAGCTATAGGACTTATCAAAAAGATAAGTCTTCAGCCTAGTCTTAAAGGTGGGGAGGGTGTCTGCTTCCCTAACACTAACTGGGAGATTATTCCATAAGAGAGGGGCTTGATAACCAAAGGCTCTGCCTCCTGCTCGGCTCTTTGAGACTCTAGGAACCACAAGTAAGCCTGCAGTCTGTGAATGAAGTACTCTGCTTGGTATATAAGAAACAATGAGGTCTTTGATATATAGTGGTGCCTGGTTGTGGAGGGCTTTATATGTAAGGAGAAGGGTTTTAAATTCTATTCTAGATTCAACAGGCAGCCAATGAAGAGAGGCTAAAACTGGAGAAATATGATCTCTCCTGCTGGTTCTGGTCAGGACTCTGGCTGCAGAATTCTGGATCAGCTGAAGGCTTTTCAGGGCATATTTAGGACAGCCCAGTAATAGATAGTTACAGTAATCTAGTCTCGAAGTAACAAAAGCGTGAACCAGTTTTTCTGCATCACTCTGAGACAGAATGTCCCTAATTTTGGCTATATTACGTAAATGAAGGAAGGCTGTTTTAGTAACCTGCTTAATATGTGGGCCAAAGGACAGGTCAGGGTCAAATATTACTCCAAGGTTTCTCACTGTAGCACTGGAAGCTAAAGTAATGCCATCCAGGTTCATTACAAAACCGGAAAATTTAGCTCTGAGTTTTTCAGATCCAACGAGAATTTCTTCAGTCTTATCTGAGTTTAAGAGGAGAACATTTCTAGACATCCAAGTCTTTATGTCTATGAGACAATTTTGTAGCCTATTGGGCTGATTCTTATTAACCTTTGAATTCACTTTATTTGATTACTCACTGACCAAAAATAAATTCTACTATAGTAGATGTCACTAACATTTAGTTTTAAGTTTCTTTTTTTTAATCATGCTATTCATCAATTAATGTTTCTCACTCTCTGGATATACTGGAAGTATTTCAGTCTAGATTTGAATCCCTTCATAGCAAAGACTCAGCACTTTTGAGGATTTGTGACTCCTGCAACCGAACAATCTTTATCTTGTCAGACCTAACCGTTGTTGTTGATGCAGAAAACCACAACATCTTAATCTTATGCCTACAATACCAAGTAGGCTTTTGTGGCAATATTTTGGAGTGGATTAGGTTCTATCTAGCTAATGGAGCATTTTCTGTAACGATGACTGAGTATAAATCTCACCCTGCTCCTCTCACATGTGGGATCCTCCAGGATTCAACTTATAGCCGTTGTTTTTTCTTAACAAGTTAGAAGATATGAGGTAAAGAGTTCTTTGCCTCATATCTTCTAACTTGTTGTGAGGATAATGAAGCATGGATGGCTTTAAAGTTTTAAAACTTTGATAAAAAACAAAACATTTGGAAATGGTGATCCAGGCCTTTACAGCATCACTGATGGATTACCATAATTCTCTGTATTTTGGAGGAAATCAGTGCATACTTGCCTGTCTGCAGCTTGTTCAGAACATTGTAGCGTGACATTTAACAGGAACCTGAGAAAGAGCACAAAACCTGTCCTGGCTTCACTCCACTGGCTGCCTCTGAACTTTAGACTGAATTTTAAAAAAACTTATGTTTGCTTTAAAGTTTAAATGGTCTTGCTTTACTTTTTTATTTTTCTGAGCTCGTCCACTGCTGCTCCGTCCATCAGGTCAGGTGATCAGCTGCTCCTGGGCCTTCTTTATCGGTGTGTCTAAATTATAGAACAAACTACCTTTGCCCGTTTGCCAGGCTCTCTCACTGTTCATACAACCTGTCTAAAACCTCACTTTGACTTGTTGGTTTCTAACCCAGCTTGAGACTTGATCTTATCTGGTTGTAAGATTTTTAGTTAGTTTTCATGGTTAATGTTTGATTTGACGTATTTTACTTCTTACTTTAGTCAGTTTAATTGTTTTATGTTGTTTTTTTTAATGCATTTTTGAAGTTTTTCTTTGACTTAACTTACATGTACAACATAAAAATAAAATAACAATTCATTCATTCATTCATTTTCTAAACCGCTTAATCCAATTCAGGGTTGCGGGGAAGCTGGAGCCTATCCCAGCTGGCTTTGGGCGATAGGCAGGGTACACCCTGGACAGCTCGCCAGTCCATCACAGTAAAATAACAATAAAATCCATCCATCCATCCATCCATCTATCCATCTTCTGCCGCTTATCCGAGGTCGGGTCGCGGGGGCAGCAGCCTAAGCAGGGAAGCCCAGACTTCCCTCTCCCCAGCCACATTTGCCAACTCTGCGGGGGGGATCCCGAGGCGTTCCCAGGCCAGCCGAGAGATGTAATCCCTCCAGCGTGTCCTGGGTCTTCCCCGGGGTCTCCTACCCGAGGGACGTGCCTGGAACACCTCACCAGGGAGGCGTCCAGGAGGCATCCTGACCAGATGCCCGAGCCACCTCAACTGGTTCCTCTCGATGCGAAGGAGCAGCGGCTCTACTCTGAGCCCCTCCCGGATGACCGAGCTCCTCACCCTATCTCTAAGGGAGAGCCCGGCCACCCTGCGGAGGAAACTCATTTCAGCCGCCTGTATACGAGATCTCGTTCTTTCGGTCACGACCCACAGCTCATGACCATAGGTGAGGGTAGGAACGTAGATCGACTGATAAATCGAGAGCTTCGCCTTCTGGCTCAGCTCCTTCTTCACCACGACAGGCCGGCGCAGAGCCCACATTACTGCAGACGCCGCACCGATCCGTCTGTCGATCTCACGCTCCATCCTTCCCTCACTCGTGAACAAGACCCCGAGATATTTAAACTCCTCCACTTGAGGCAGGACCTGACTCCCGACCCGGAGAGGGCAATCCACCCTATTCCGGCTGAGGACCATGGTCTCAGATTTTGAGGTGCTGATTCTCATCCCAGCCGCTTCACACTCGGCCGCGAATCGCTCAAGCGAGAGCTGGAGATCACGACCAGATGAAGCCAACAGGACCACGTCATCCGCAAAAAGCAGGGACCCAATCCTGAGGCCACCAAGTCGGATCCCCTCAACCCCTCGGCTGCGCCTAGAAATTCTGTCCATATAAGTTATGAACAGAATCGGTGATAAAGGGCAGCCTTGGCGGAGTCCAACCCTCACCGGAAACGAATCCGACTTACTACCGGCAATGCGGACCGAGCTCTGACACCTGTCGTACAGGGACCGGACAGCTCGTACAAGGGGGTCCGGTACCCCATACTCCCGGAGTACCCCCCACAGGAGCCCCCGGGGGACACGGTCGAATGCCTTCTCCAGGTCCACAAAGCACATGTAGACTGGTTGGGCAAACTCCCATGCCCCCCCCCCAGGACCCCAGAGAGGGTATAGAGCTGGTCCACTGTTCCGCGACCAGGACGAAAACCACACTGCTCCTCCTCAATCCGGGATTCGACTATCCGGCGCACCCTCCTCTCCAGGACCCCTGAATAGACCTTACCAGGGAGGCTGAGGAGTGTGATTCCCCTGTAATTGGAACACACCCTCCGGTCCCCCTTCTTAAAAAGGGGGACCACCACCCCAGTCTGCCAATCCAGCGGTACTGCCCCCGATGTCCATGCGATGCTGCAGAGGCGTGTCAGCCAGGACAGCCCCATAGCATCCAGAGCCTTAAGGAACTCCGGGCGGATCTCATCCACCCCCAGGGCCTTGCCGCCAAGGAGCTTTTTGACCACCTCAGCGACTTCAGCCCCAGAGATAGGAGAGTCCACCCCTGAGTCCACCAGCTCTGCTCCCTCATGGGAAGACGTTTTGGTAGGATTGAGGAGGTCTTCGAAGTATTCCCTCCGCCGACCCACAACGTCCCGAGTTGAGGTCAGCACCACCCCATCTCCACTGTACACAGTATTGATGGAGCACTGCTTCCCCCCCCTGAGCCGCCGGATGGTGGACCAGAATCTCCTCGAAGCCGTCCGGAAGTCTTTCTCCATGGACTCGCCGAACTCCTCCCATGCCCGAGTTTTTGCCTCGGCAACGGCCGAAGCCGCATGCCGCTTAGCCCGCCGGTACCCATCAGCTGCCTCCAGAGTCCCACAGGCCAAGAAGGCCCAATAGGACTCCTTCTTCAGCTTGACGGCATCCCTCACTGCTGGTGTCCACCAACGAGTCCTGGGATTACCGCCACGACAGGCACCAACGACCTTGCAGCCACAGCTCCAGCTGGCCGCCTCAGCAATAGAGGCACGGAACACAGCCCATTCGGACTCAATGTCCCCCGCCTCACCCAGGACATGTTCGAAGCTCTGCTGAAGGTGGGAGTTGAAGCTCGCTCTGACAGGGGACTCAGCCAGATGTTCCCAGCAGACCCTCACAACACGTTTGGGCCTGCCAGCTCTGACCGGCTTCCTCCCCCACCATCTGAGCCAACTCACCACCAGGTGGTGATCAGTTGACAGCTCCGCACCCCTCTTCACCCGAGTGTCCAAGGCATGTGGCCACAGGTCCGACAATACGACTACAAAGTCTATCATTGAACTGCGGCCCAGGGAATCCTGATGCCAGGTGTACATATGGACACTCTTATGCTGGAACATGGTGTTCGTTATAGACAATCCATGACGAGCACAGAAGTCCAATAACAAAACACCATTTGGGTTCAGAGGGGGGGGACCATGCCTCCCAATCACTCCCCTCCAGGTCTCACTGTCATTGCCCACGTGAGCATTGAAGTCCCCCAGCAGAACAATGGAGTCCCCAGAAGGAGCACCCTCCAGCACTCCCTCCAAGGACCCCAGAAAGGGTGGGTACTCTGAACTGCTGTTTGGTGCATAAGCACAGACAACAGTCAGGACCCATCCCCCCACCCGGAGGCGGAGGGAAACTACCCTTTCATCCACCGGGGTAAACCCCAATGTGCAGGCACCAAGCTGGGGGCTGATGAGAATGCCCACACCAGCTCGGCGCCTCTCACCATGAGCAACTCCAGAGTGGAAGAAGGTCCAGCCCCTCTCGAGGGTACTGGTTCCAGAGCCCAAGCCATGCGTCGAGGTGAGTCCAACTATATCTAGTCGGAACCGCTCAACCTCGCGCACCAGCTCAGGCTCCTTCCCCACCAGAGAGGTGACGTTCCACGTCCCTAGAGCCAGCTTCTGCAGCCGGGGATCGGACCGCCAGGGTCCCCACCCCTTGCTGCCGCCCAGCTCACATTGCACCCGACCCCTACGGCTCCTCCCGCAGATGGTGAGCCCACGGGAGGCGGGGCCCATGTAACCCTTTCGGGCTGAGCCCGACCCGGCCCCACAATAACAATAAAATAATTATTTTATTTAATAAAATAAAATAATGATGATTATTCCATTGCCATTGATTATTTTTGTACCCAATCAAAGAAAAATTGAACTGTTGTATTTGAATCTCTTATATTGATAGGTCCAAAAATATCTTTAACTAGGCCTGTACTGTTCATGAACTGCATGACCTGCAGCTGCCAAGTAGCAGCATTGTCATAACATGAGGCAGTCATGTGCAGCAAAGTAAAAAATGCTTATTTGAAACCGACAGTCTTAGATTATTAATGTGTCACTTCTTTTCCCAGTAAGTAGTTTAAAAAATGCGCGGATGGACAATTTTTGTACCACCCTGTGTAAAATTCAAAGAAATGCTTTTCAGAGAACATTTTTGTTGCTCTCTTCAACCGTGTGTTTGACAGAGTGGGTAGTCCACAGCTGATATTCAGATATTTTAATGTGGTATTTTAATACTGTGTCTCTTTTAACAGAAGCCATTATGTTTACTAAAAAAAAATACACTTTATACAATACATTATATGCGTGAGTGAGGGAAAGTGATAAGAAGCAAAAGATCAGGAAAGGTGGCAGTTATCTTAACTTTTTTCTTGTGTTATTAGACACTAAAAATATGTGAACCTCTGTATGCTGAGCTGTGAAAATTTGAGAAGTTTCCAACTGTTGAAACTCTTGCAGAGAATCTCTCCAACCTACATATTCTACCACCTTTTCAGCTGGGAGCAAAACATACCAATCGGTGGTATTACTGGTAAGCTGCCTCAGCAATAACTTCCTTTGGAATGGTAGGAGCCACAAAACCAAGTGGATCAAAAAGGCTATTGATGGTTGAGAGGACTCATCTTCTTAAAAACCTTTTTTTTTTTTTTTTTTTACTGCTGGCCACACTAAACTTGACTGTGTCATGTACAAGGTTCTAGCTTAATCCAAGACTGTTGGAATAGAGGTGAGTCAAGGTAAAGGTTTTTTACTTCCTTTGCATCATCAGTAGATGGAAATGCATGCCTAACTACTGGACAGCTAGGTGCAATTTTATGGAGCCCGATGTTAGGAATTGTAAGCACACCTTGAGAAGCTTTCAGGAGATTGATGACTTTAGTTGCAGATGACAGTGATTTAAATCCATCATCAACATAGAAGATCCTGTGTAAGAACTGATATGCATCTTCTCCAAACTCTTCTTCATCTCAGTCATCTTTTAATCCTTGAGTGCCCAGTAAACCTGTTTTTCACTATTCTGTCCCCAGCGTGCGTAACTCCCCATGAAGTGACAGACAGCTAAACAGGGGGACTGGGCATTCAAGGATTAAAAGATGACTGAGATGTGGAAGTAAAGTTCAAGCTTTTACTTGTTTGTCTTTTTCATCATCTGCCTTTCCTCACTGTACTTTTCCACTCTCTTCTGAAACTAAAAGCAATCACAACAACAAATTCTTTTAATGTGTGGTTATGTTTTTTTTTCCTCACTTGTAGATATTTTATGAAAAAACAGAAAGCCACAATAAATCTTACCACATATCAACAAAGACGAGAAATACATCAATATCCATTTGCAAGCTTGAACATTGCAGATTTTACTTACAAGCAAAGCTTCAGGACTCAACACAGGCAGAAGAGATTCAGTAGAGGCCTAACTGAAGGCTGTAGCTATGCCAGATTTTGGGTCAATTCCAAACTGCCCCCTACACACTATCCTATGCACTAACCCTCCATTTGTGCGCTCTTGCAGAGGCTGCACCATAATAAGGGCTGTCCCAAACCAGGTAATATAGAGGCAAGTGGACTGCTAAACCCTCAAATAGGGAGTCAGCAGCGTGGCACATAGGATGGAGGAAGAATGCAGCCAGTGCATCAGCAGAATGGAGAAAACAGCTTTCAAATTTGAGTTCTGTGTGTGTCCTGCATGTTTGTCATACTGTCAAAAACCACAAAATATTTAGCAAGAGAATAACACAATTTGGTGTATTGATGTAAAAAAAAAAGTCAGACATCTTAATTGGCTTACTGGCTGCATTTCAGTTCATTGGAAAATACGAATGCAATACCCACACACATTTTTACACACATTTATAGACCTCAAAGTCAGGGGTTGTGGTTATTTTGCTTTTTCTCGTTTTAAAACCAAGCAAAGAACAGGTGATTTTCTTTCCTCATGATGTTCTGATACACAGAATCTTGGAATTTTAAGAGGATGTGCTTTCTTTTTTGCATGACCTGTCAAACATTTAGAGCATTGATGCAGTACTTAAGTTTTTTTTTTTTTTTTTTTTAAATTTTCTAGGTATATTGTTAGTAGTGTTAGTAGTGATCAATTACTGTTAGTCCAGTAATTGTCACAGAATATTCTAATCAATTCTATTCTACAGTCATTTTGCAGACGCTTTTATCCAAAGTGACTTACATATGAGTGAGAACAACACAAGCACAAAATCAAAGAGTAGAGGACATCATAGGAAGGTGCTAGTGTACTGTCAAGTTGGACGCAAGTCCTTACATGGAGTGCTACAGGCTTTTTTTTTCTCCCTTCCTACCCCATAATATTAGCTATGTTAAAATACAAAGAATTCATACCATAATGTTTGTTGCAAAGAATTGGGATAAGTTCTCCAACTTTCCAACAAATATATCTATATTAAGTGTGGAAGTGCTCCTTGAAGAGCTGAGTCTTCAGCTTGCTCCCAAAAGTTGACAAGGACTCTGTAGAGTGGACATAGTTTGGGAGATCCTTCTACCATCGTGGCACGACAGAGGAAAAGAGTCTGGCTAGTGGTTTAGTTCTTTGTATTGGTGGTAACACAAGGCGTCTTTCATTGGTGGAATGTCACTTTACAGAGAGAGTGTAGGTCTGGATTACAGATTGACGGTAGACAGGAGCCGTTTGAGTTATTGTTTTTGGAAGCCAGTGAAGTGCAATTAGCAGCGGAGTGACATGAGCTTGTTTGGGTTGGTTGAAAACCAGATGTGCTGCGGCATTCTGGATCATCAGCAGAGGTTTAATAGAGCATGCAGGCAGACCTGTCAGTAGGGAATTGCAGTAATCGATGCGTGAGATGACCAGAGCCTGAACCAAAAGTTGAGCCGTGTGTTCTGTTGGGTACAGTCTGATTCTCTTGATGTTGTAGAGAGCAAATCGGCAAGTATGGTTAACCAAGGTAACATGGACCTTAAAGACCAACCACCATCCACCATGACACCAAGATTCCAGGCAGCAGATGTAGGAACAAGTGTGGTAGAGTCAAGCTTCACTCCTAATTGTGGATGTAAAGAAGGATTGGCTGGACAGACAATGAGCTCTGTCTTGGACAGATTGAGTTGAAGGTGGCGAGCCTTCATCCATGCAGAGATATCAGCAAGGCAAGCTGATATTCTCATTGAGATGGTTGTGTCATCCGGAGGGATGAAGAGGAAAAGCTGTGTGTCATCAGCATAACAGGGGTAGGAGAAGCCGTGAAAGCTTTTAACTGCTCCAAGTGAGGAAGTCTGTAGTGAGAAGAGAAGAGGGCCGAGCACTGACCCTTGAGGCACCCCTGTTTACAACTCATGTGAGCTGTACACTTCTCCTCGCCAGGATACTCTGAAGGATCTTTCTGAGAGGTAGGACGAGAACCACGAGAGGACAGATCCAGAGATGCAAAGCTCAGGGAGTGTGGAGAGGAGAATCTGATGGTTCACTGTGTCAAAATCAGCAGACAGATCCAGCAGTATCAGGACTGAGGATTGACCAGTGGCAAGCCGGAGGGAATTGTTAACAGGCAGGAGAGCAGTTTTAGTGGAATGGCCTTGCCAAAAGCCAGACGGATATGAACCAAAAATGTTTTCATCGTGGATGAACTGCAAGACTTGGCTGAGGACGCTCGAGCAGTTTTGGTAAGAATGGGACCAGTGAGACCGGAATAACAGAGATGTGGACTCAAACTCAGGGCACAGAGGTGGAGAGTAGGTGGATTAAAGTGGATTTTGGTTAATTAAACAGTACATCGGCGGATAATAAAACAATGAACTGGCAAAGGTCAACAGAAACATAAAAGAGAACAGAAAACCCAACAAGACACTGGTGGATTGAATGAACTAAATGAGACCAGGTTAACTAATGAACAGAAGGGAAGCTAAACTAAATACACGAAGGAGGAAAACTACAAAATGAAATAGGAAACAAGAACTAAAGACTACACAAAAACTCAAAACCATACCAGTCATAAAGTAATTTAATCTTGTCTACATAATGCATGATGCAAAATAAGTTTGATATTCTTTTTTCTTTATCTATTCTTCCGCAACAATTAAGCTTAAAAAATATTAAATAAAATAATGAATTTCAGTTCCGGAGTCCAGAAGTCCAGAAACTTCTGATAGGTAATCACAGCTACTGAGGTTAAAAATTTTTAGAGTTGCAATTATTATAGTTTGGGTTTTCCGCATTTTTATTTAATGTGAATAATGTTGAAAGTTATCTTTCTTATATATATTATATCTTATATTTTAAGGCTGGTCTTGGAGAAGCGGTGAACATCTCCTGCTCTGACTGCAGCTTTGAGCTTGGACTGCTGCGCATGGACCAAGTGACAGCCTCTGGCAGAAGTGTCAAAAATTGCAATTCTCCCCTCATCTGTTAGGAACTGGCTCCAAAAGAAAGTCAATCTCCATAGACTCCCATGTTAAAAAGGTCAGCCTTAAAGCAGAAATCAACATGTTTACCGCCTGGTTCACAAAACAGTTTTTTGGTTTAATAGATCAAGTTTACTGTCAGAATTTGGCATAACTAGAGGTGTGACCTTTTGATTGACAGGTATCCAATATCTGGCTGTAAAAAGGCAGAGTGTAGCACAGGGGTCTCAGGTTTTAGTGTTTCCTTGGTACAACCTGCTTGATTCAAATGAAGAGGTTCTCCAACAATTTGCTGTCTTCTACACCTGCCTGTTAATGAGCCACTGGTTTGGGTCAGGTGTGTCACAGTGGGAAAACACTCATATTTGCTGGATGGTGGCTCATGAGATTTAGCTCTCATGTACAAGAAACCAAAGTTGTTCTGCAATAGACAAGCAAGTTTTCTTCTTTGTGTACCTTGTCTGCCTCTTTAGTAATTGTTGAGGCAGCATCACCTCTGGCAAAGAGTAGAACATGTCTCATATGTCCTTGAACTGCACAATCTCTGTCCGGAAGAATGTCAGCATATAGCTTTATACATTACCACACACTGGACAAACACTCCCATTATGTCCAGTGGGAAAGTGTGTCTAAACTTTTGAGAGGTAGTGCATGTCTTCAGCATCAGTGTCTTGCATGTATTTATTTGACTTATTTGAACATCAACATTTAATCCACTGCAGGCTTCCTCAGAAAATCCAGCTTGTGTTTTTCTTCTATATGACCTTTTCAAGACTTTATTGCAGCACAACATTTTGAAATGCACAAAATAAGACAATAGAGATCCTGCATGTTCTCGGTGCCACTCAGCACAGCACAAGGGCTCTGGATGTGGACCACCTGGGTGAAATAAAATCCTTATCAGTATCATTTTTCTTTTTGCCATAATATGAACTTAAAGATTTCTATATTCTAAGGTCAGATGTGCAACAAACATTTGAATGCTTGCCACCCCTTCATACAGTACAGTAGAGCTGAGGTAATGGTCAGCGATACTTGACTCTCATCTGTTTGCTCACAGCAAATTTAGAACAACTTTTTATGCTATGTAAAGTTGATTAATTCAGACATATTCAGTCCGTGCAGTCATGACTGTGGTCATTCAAGCCATCCAGGGGAATTAAAGGACTACATTCCTGTAGGTCTGACCTCTCCTGTCATGGAGGTTATGTAGAGACTGATCCTGAGACACCTCAAGCCCCAGGAGGCTGCATCACAAGAGCCTCTGCAGTTTGCATGTCAGCCTTTGCTTGGGGTTGATGATGCAATTGTTCATCCACTGCAGGGGGCTTATTCCTCCCTGGATAAACCTAACACCACAGTGTGCATAATGCTCTTCGACTTCTCCATGGCTTTAAGCACAATCCAGCCTGTGAGGCTGATAGAGAAGACATGCACGTGGATGCTCTCTTGGTTTTGTGGATCAGCCACTATCAGACAGGCAGACCATTTGGTAAAACTGCATACCTGTGTGTTAGAGCCGCACCAGCATTCTGGATGAGCTGCAGATGTTTAATGCCCTTTTTTTTCAAAGGAAATCCTGTTAAAAAAAAAACAAAACATTACAGTAATTTGGTGTACTAAAAAAATGGATGGATGGGTTTCTCCTTGTTTTTCTGGGAGACTAAACCTTTAATTCTGTTGATGTTTCTCAGCTGGTAAAAAGCTGTCTGAAAATCATATCTGAGTATCAACAATCCAAATTCAAGGTTACAAACTTTGTACGTGGTTTTAAGAGCCAGGTGTTTACCAATACTGCTCCTGTTCTTGAGCTACCAAACTGAATAATCTTAGTTTTGCCATCTTTTTACTGTAGAAAATTCCCTCTCATCTAGGTGTTTACATCCTCCAAACACTGGCACGGTATGTCCATTGGACAGCAGTTGACTGGTGACAAAGACACAAAAAGTTGTATATTATCTGCAAATACTGATAATCGATGTAAAACTTCTGTGATATTTGACCCATAGGGAGCATATACAAATTGAACAGAAAAGGTCCAGGGATTCACCCCTGAGGTACTCCACAATCCATGGTCATTCGCTCAGATTCTTAGCTGCTGATCTTAACAAAATAACTCCAGTCTTTTAAATAGGACCTGAACCATTTAGGGACCACTCCAGAAAGTCTAACTCAAAAGCATGAACATGAGATCAGAGGTAAACATAATGGCGGATAGTTTTAAAGAGCACCTCTCGACCTCATTCAAAACTAAAGGCAACTTCATGATTTTTCCTTCCTCCTGCACGGTGACAAAAAATCGTACCTTAACAGAAAGTAACAGATTGGTAAGTTTTTTTATGGACATTTTACAGAATTCCAGTGTGACCTTTTAGCATTTCCACAGTATTGAAGGCTTTGGCTGCATCATGTGTTCCGTTGTTTGCACCAAGTATAAATGGAGAAGTAGCAGAATGTTACAGAATATATATATATATATATATATATATATATATATATATATTCATTCTTTTAGCGCTCTTGACATTGCTCTCAGTAATATGACAAATTTGGTAGCTTTCTGCTCTGTTGATGTCTTTTTTTCAGTTGTTCAGTATAAGTAAAGTAAGACACAGACAGACATGTAGTGACAGTACATTCATTCTTGCGCAAAAGTAAATGTTCCTGTCACTTGGTTGTGATTGTCATTGCGATGAATTAGAGCTGTCTATCATCACACATCAAAGATTATGCCATGACAATGACTAAAAACTTTAAAATGCCAGATACTTTTCTTATAATCTCTTATCTATGGGTCAAAATAACCTGAAACATTGATGTATGATCCATACATTAACAACAGAATTTGTTCATTCATTCACGTCTGAGAATTTAGTTATGAACAATGTTAAGTCCAAGTTAGTACAATCAGATCTTTGCATATTTTACGAAACAACTCACCTTTACAGTGAGAATATGTTCCTGCAAAAGTAGAATAAATTCTACTTAGCATAAGAAGTAAATATTTTACAAATGTGAGCTCCTTGCAACTCAACTTTGGCATAATTTTTTAAAAATAGCACCGTGTCTGCAAACAATGCATAATTCATTAACATATTTAAAAGCACACATGCATGTTTTAGCAGTTAAGGATTAATGCAAACTCTCATAGCACTTCTTTTGGTTTATCGCCTTTGTAGGGAATGTGTGGCTTAGAACAGTTTATGAAAGGATAACCTCAGTGTTATTGTAGGTAGCAACCTACAGGCTCTGGAGAGGATAGTGTGAAATAAATAGGACAGATGACACAGCTCTGCAGACCCTTATAATCCAGGTAATCTGATTCTATACCACATAAGCATCCAAAGGGTTTTCTTCTTTAAAAAGTTCCTGTTAATTGTGTTTTTAATACATTTTAACAGCCAAGTCTATCACTGTCAATGATGCCAAGGGTTGAATAATGCTAAATAAAGTACTGCAACCATCATGCAACCTAGTCTCTGCCTTTGTCCTGCTGGGTTTTCCTTAAATCTGTTGATTATGCTGTCAGCTATGATGTCACCCTTTCAAATATTAAAAACAGAGTTGGGAGATGTAATGTTTGGACCATATGAAAGCTCTCCTTTGCCAAGGTAAACTGGGAAAAAGCAAATCTCTTGTTGTAGAGCAGGGGATATTTGGGAAGTTAAAACAAAACTAAAGACTAGTGAATGGATCAACCAGCATGTTACCATTTTAGAATTCTCTACAGAAATAGAAATAAAAAGTGCTTATGTTGCTTTCAATCAACTGAAATTGTTTGTCCTGAGGCTGTGACAAGCTCATACAGCTCTAACATGTTCTGTGAAGACAAGGGATGCTTTGTCCTCCAAACTGCAGCACTAGTTAGTGTCAGATGTTTGTGCTTTCCTGTCGAGGCCCTGAAACAAAGTCTGTCAGGATGTATCTACTGTTGTAAGAAAGAACAGTTTTGTAAGGAAAGCTTAGTCTAAAATGTCTGTACTTGTTTAAAAGTCACACTTGGGTTCTTTGACAGGTAAGGAGGTGTTGAGGTGAACTCGGCTTTTAGGTCACACTCTTTCTTTTGTCTTGAGACTTGAACTTAAGAAGTTGGCATTCCCAATGCATTCCTGTTTCAAAAGTCAGTCCAGCTTGGAGAAAACACACATTCAAGTCCTTAAGAAGAAATATTGGGAAAGAATCCCTTCAAAGCTCTGGCATGCTGAATCTCCTCAAAATTATGTAGGGCAAAGATGACACTTCCTGAATTCATTTATAATTTGATCATTTATAGTGGGTCTCCATTGACAATCAGCATAATGTGTAGACAGATGGTGACATGTGAGGAAAGTGGTGTCTGAGATTCATGACCTGTCAGGATGAAACTTATGTGCAAACTCAGGGTAAAGGAGGTTTCATCTCGAGGTCAGTGACAAATGGGTGTGATAAGAGAAAAGCCTACTATGCCTGACATTGGTACCTCTGGTTTCAGCCCATCTGTCACAATAAGAAAGAAGAAGAGAGAAATCTGTAGCTGTTTTCTCTTCAAGACATTCAGGGTGGTCTTATTGGTTTGTCCAGTCTCTTCCAGATAGGTGCAACCTCATGCCTCCATTATTTGGTGTATGACCACATTTCATTGCAACCTGGTGTTGTTCACTTTGGATGACAATTGCCTTATAGGACATGTGTTGCTTCTGTATGGCACAGCACATGTCCTTGGTCCTGGAGCAAGTAGGACACAGTGAAATCCATTCAATTTAACCTGAAATGTGTTCACTTTATTTTAAAGGAGTCATAACCTGGTCTTTTCATGTCTCCATTGATCTCAGCGTTTTTAAATAATTGTTTAAAAACTTATTACACCAAAAAATGTTTAAAAAGTGCTTGTTTTGACCATTTATTCATAACAAAACTTTTCTCGTGAGTCTGATGCTAAAAACAGCAGCTAGTGATGGCAGCTAACTGACAGCAGCAGCTTTCTGAATTCAACCATTTTTGTTTGAACCTGACTCTGAGCCTGAGAGAGAAGATACTGAGATGGTGGAAGAAGCATGTTTACAACAAACTGTCTCTGAATGGTAAAGTCGTCATTATGATATCTGCTCACCTTGCCTGTAAAGTCAGATAGCATGTTGACAGTGAGGCAAGTCGTTCATGTTAATACATATTAATTTTATTCTGTGCTGGACAAGCAGCAACCTCCGGCGGTTAAAAGTGAAGCCCCTGTGGAAGTGCATAAAACTGCAGTTCCCCCTTCATCCGCTAGGGGCTGGTTGCAAAACAGAGCAAATACCAATAGACTCCCATGTTAAAAAGACCAACTTCACGGCAAAAATAAACATGTTCACAGCCTGGTTCAAAAATCCATTTTAGGTTTATTAGTTCAGATTTACCTTCATGACAACTGTCGGGGGAGTGAATTTTTTTCTAACTCGCCCGTTTAAATGTAATTTAATCTCGAAGTTCGGCAAGGCGCGTGTCCTTTTGATTGACAGGTACCTATCTCCGGCTTCAAGTCACAAGAACGTAGAACAACCGCGGTTTTTAGACAGTTAATAACGTGACTTAGCTTTAGCCCACTTACCTCCATTAGCTGGTTATTTCCTGTTATCTCCGGATTAGCTCGGTCAGCTCTTAGCTACAGAAAGCTCAGAGTTCACTCGATGTCAATCATCCACCATGACGCTCACAGCCCCCCTCTCACCTCCACCTCTTTGCCCATATTTCTATTTTCCGGGCGAGACGACGCGCGTGCCTCTGCCAAGATGGCTATAGTATCCGCCCACCGAGCTTCAATTCAGCTCTTCAGAAACCTACAGGTGACCTCACGGAGGCTCCGTCCATCTGTTTATATACAGTCTTTGGTGTTGGACCATTTTTTTAAACTATGAAGATATTTTTTAAAAAATCCGAAGTTAGATATGTAAAAAATTAAGTAATGTTGACTGCTACATCATATTTTCCTCACCAAACATACCGACAGCCAGATAAGCACAAACACATTTTTACGACACAGAACTGCACAAAGCAGTGTGTTTACTTTAGGTTTCATTTCCCGTCAGTGTTTATCTTAATTACTTATCCTATTTAGATGTGTGGTTTTAGCCAGGAGTCTGGAAAATGTTGTGATTTCCACAAGAAAGTTCTCTGGTTTATTTAGCCACCGTGCGGCCGTGTTACTATACAGTCAAATAATATGAAGTCAAATATCTTGTATTAATGAAGCATCACAGTGTGGCCACAACTGAAGAGGCTTCCTGCTGATCTATGTAGACCCGTGTTTTATGTATGCAGCATCACCAACCATCCTTTATGCTATTCTAATTGCAGTGTTGAGCTGCACATGTGGAAATTTTGCTAATAGAAAGAGAACAGGGACACAGCAAGATATTACTTGTTACTGTACTTAGAAAATAAAATGTCTCTTTTTTCATTTCTCTGGTCCTCAGAAGGAAGGATGAAGCTTCATTCAATGCCTGATCCAACATTCTGGTGTGGAACCTGTCTGTTTAAATGCTTTTTCATTACAAAATGCAAGAAACATTTATAAGTAGGACTGTGTACATTTACCTATTGGAGGAAGTAAAGGGGAAGTTTCTCTTCTATGCCCAAAAAAATAAAAAAATAAATCTAATCCAATGGCAAATAACTGTAAAAGGTGATTATATATATGTTCTTGCCATTTCATATTATGTACAACAAATAGTAAATTTGCTGCAGTCACTTCGGACAAAAGTAATTGAATTAAAGTAAATACACAATTTTACAAATATATATTTCTACATCTGACTTCTAAATATATAAAATGTAAAACTAAAGTAAAAGAAAAAAAAGCTTATTAAAACACATTGTCTTTATTAGTGTACAGAAATAAAATCACTGGTCATTTTTAAAGTAATAAAATAAAAATGATGTTTTTCACTCTTTGTTATTTATTCTGTGAACACAGTAGCTGAGTTTTCTGCGTTAAATGTGGTGTCTGGTGGTTGTGGAGCCACTGAGCAAGGCTCCAAGGAAATCTTCCTCTTCCTCCAGACTGAGTTGAGACTTTTTCAGGGATGGCTGTTAGGACCAGGGAAGGCTGGAACCATGGTATCAAGATATGTTCAGATTCCAATGTCATCTTCCTGGGTTCTTTTTCAGGATAGAACCAGATATTGACATCAAAACAAGCAATAAAAGTGCCTCTTAGCTTTCATTAAGAATGAATATGTGTTTGATTAATTATCATTTTCTGTATGTAAAATGAATGAAAAAGATGAAAAACTTGTACTTCTGAAGTGAGGGTGGAAAGTCCTTGATGACAGCTGTGTTCCAGTTGTTGCCTGTATTGCCGGGTCAGTCTTTTAGCCAACATCTACCTGCAGACCACTGGTGCTGCACATGGCATGAGATGTGCTGGACTAAAATCTACAAATAGAAGTTAGAAAAATATGAGATCATCTGATGAATAGATTGTAGGTGTGAACAGCTGCAGTTTATGAGTCACCAAAATATTAAAAATACCAGAAGATGAAATGAAACTTTATAAAGCTCTTTCATGCCAAAGGCAACACAAAGTTTTGCATACTTTAAAAAAAAAGAATTTTAAATAAAACAGGTTATCACACACCAAAATATACCACATAGTATATTAAAAACACACTAAGTTTACTTCACACAATGGTATACACAGACAACTTTGTGTGTTATCTGCATCAGGTCAAGTCACATCTCAGTCATGGTAAAAAAAAACTTTATGTCAGTAGCAAAACTTACTGACTGCAGTGATGGGGAGCTGCTTAAAGTTGCAAATGCCCCTCTTTCCAGCTGCAGCAGGGTTGATGCCATCTTCACCTGGTATTTTCCCAAATGTTTGCAAAATGCTCAAGCAGGTCAAGGCCGGCAGAGATGCAGTTGCATTGTCAACAAAAAATAATGTTATCCATCTTTCCCTGGTAGTTCAGTCCGCTGATGAAGGGAGAGAAAAAACATTCCGGTGCTGGTTTTGGCAACAGACAACCGAGCACTGGACATGGGAACACTGTTTCCACATCTTCTCACAGCTTGTTGATAGCTGCGAAAGAGGCAGGGCCAGCAGGTGTGTTTAGGCATAGAAGAGGGGTGTGTTTAGGCCTAGAACAGGGGCGGGTTTATGCAATTAGCTCCCCGGGACGATGAAATCTCGGGGGCAAAAAAAAAAAAAAAAAAAAAAATGCATTTGCAAGACTTCAGCCTTGTGGACAGTTTTGCTGCGAACAAAGCACCCAGACAGAAAGACTTGACCGTCTTCAAAAGAAAGGCTTCTGGTGATGTTAACACTTCCTGTCAATGCCAATATACACGTCCGGGTGATGACTCCTTTAATAACATCTATTTATCTACCTACCTATCTATCTATCTATCTACCTATCTATCTATCTGGTAATAACAATGCTCAGGTAGCTTGTTGTTTTTATTCAGCTCGGGATTTTTGGTGCAGTACCTGCTGCTCTGGCTTCCTACATCTGGATGTTTTCCTGCAGAGTACACATCTGTTCATGCTGACTATCTTAGCTGACTCAGACATGGCTGAAAAGAGTGCATTATACAAGTTCACTTGCAGCTACGATTTTATTTACTGAAAAATATGAAGTCACCCTGAATTACAAACAAATTTGGCTTAACCTGTCTGACTTTTTCTCACACCACAGTTAAAAAAATATATGTATATATTTGCTTCAATTTATTTATCTAAATATTGATGTGTTTCATTGTTAGGTTTATAATTTAAACAAATATAATCTCACTATTCCAAGAAGTATTAATGTTAGAAAATATGGACAAAAATGGTAAAAAAAAAAAAGAGATATAAATCTTTACTAATAAGGCTGCTGCACTGTACAGATAGTTGCAATCTTTTTGTGATAACTTTAAGTGTTAGTTTCTTTTGCTAAGCAAAGTGTATGCCTTCCACTCCCAAAGAAAAATAAATTTTGAATCATCACCTTTAACACACAGTATACAGCCAATAATACAGGTGATTATGGCGGCATCTTTTAACTTTCTTCTGGAGCTTTTCACATAACAATGCTGGCAGTATTATTCTATTATTACGCAATACAGTATTACCGGTATTTGTATTGTATACTCCTATTGGGGAGACTGAAGGTAGACCCCAAAGGGATTTTATTCTTGACAATTATCATTTTTATTTTCCATATTTGACAATATACATTTTTGTCACACATCCAGAATGTCTATATTTTTACACCCCTAAATCCCCTCACGTTATTATTCCCACCCACTCCTTTGCATTTCATATGTAAGTATGTGTGTGTATATATATATATATATATATATATATATATATATATATATATATATATATATATATATATATATATATATATATATATATATATATATATATATGTATACACACATAATGAAAATATGTATAAATACATAAATTTGTTAACTTTAGGAAATATAAATTCAGGTAAAAAATTTACGGTAATTATTTTATTCTAATTTATTTTTGCTTTAGACATACATGGTTTTTATGAAATCCTGTGTGAGAATAAGACCATTTCTTCAGGCAAATATGTATTTCGTCAAAAAGCTGTGTTTCCTGTGTATAAACACCAAACTGCTAATATTCATATTTGCACCCAGAATGAAAGTCATCCAAGCCCTTGAAGAGGGCAACACTTTCATCTTGTACCAACATGTGTGTGAGAATCAAAGTGCACCTCATGAACCATAAATGTGTAGTTGTAATATAAGAATCTGAAAATATTCTGTGAGGCAACCTCATCTAAAATCCATCCCCTTCCTCAAGGTCTCCATTTGTTATGCATTTTCATATTGACCTTTACAATTATTGCAATGATTTGTAATAATCCCAACAGGCACTGATTAGGGCACTGATTAGGTGCCATATCTTCATCACGGTCATAATTATGGATGTAGTTAGTTAAACACATATGTGCATGTTCCATCACAAAGAGTGTCCTCACTTTTGATGGCAGCTCTATGTGGAGGTCTAAAAGATCATATGAAAAACTTTTGTGCTCAAGCTTTGCTTTCACTTTGTTTTACTTTTGCTCTGGAAACAAATGTACTTATCTGTCCTCCTCAACTGACATAATGGTGCACATGCAAGCAAGTTCATTTGTATTACCTGTGAATGCACGCCACTGACTAAACATGTTACACTTTCCTTGGTCTTAACTATAGTTAGGGGACATTTAACATCTAACAGTAATCTGATCCCTCTTATAAAACCTAAACCAAGCTGTTGGAACAGATTTTTTGAAGAGGAGTTAAAGACTCAGAGTGGGTTTTAAAAGCAAACATATACCTAATAGCAGTTTTCGCTCATCAAGTTTCTGGATCAGTTCATTCTCAATGAAATGTTTCTCTACAAGTCTCAAAGCTATTTAAATGTCTCTCACAAAGTTCCCTAAACAGGTGCAGGGACCCTATGCAACACTACTTCAGTCAGTTGTAGTACCACCTTGAGTCATAATAATGCTCTTTGTGACATCAGTCTTTCACAGTGTTGCAGAGGAATTTCCCTACACTGCTGCTTCGTTTCATTGAGGTGTCGTATTGGCACAGCTCTTTTGATGTGTCATCATGAAGTCGACGATTGCAACATCTTGATTCTTTTGTTTTTCAGCTTTTATACAGAACTGTTATGTCTGTGCTTTTGCAGAGAACCTGCTGCATAACGCAGTTTTGTTCAAGCATGTGTAATCAACATGGAGTGAAAGCACTTGACACAAGCAGCATTTCCTTTACCCGGAGAACTGCACAAAACCTAAATATTGCATTAAAAAAAGTGCAGTGGACACACCCACATGAAAAAAAAACTTTTGAAATATAATTGAGATGTTTTTACTCTTTCATGAGGTGGTTTTTCAGACGGGTCAATATAGAGGGCAAAATCTAATGGAAACACTTTTCATCTTTACATGTCCCTGGACATGACGTAGGGGGTCACATGATCAATTTGTTTCAGGTAAATATGGACAGAGTATAGGTCAGGTATGAATGGATGGAAGACGAGACATAAATCTTTTTTACATATAATTCAAGAGAAAAATATAACCGTCCTTCTTGATGGCAAACAACAGTGAAATGCAGAGGTTTAGAGGGAGTCAGAAAGGGAAATGAGGGAGAAGGACTTCGCAAAGCCATGGCCTCCACAGGAAGTGGAAAATCCTAAAACAAGGCTACATGACTACCTGAGCCACAGTTTCACCAGAGTTTTGGATTAAACACTAAACATTGTTCAGTGCACCACCTGCAAATCACAGATGTAGTTTGTTGACATTTTAGAAGTATCACTTTTATCTTGTGAAACACTGTAATAGAAAACTCATCTACAGTTACGGACTGTGTTGAATGAAAATGGCATTTCAAAATACTTCCAAACCAATTTGGCAATATTGATTATTGTGGAAGGATAATCTCATATGCTGGTACTCATACTCTATCAGTTTTCTTTTTTGCCTCTGCTACAATTTGAATATGTTGTGGGGATCAAATTTTAGATTTGTTCATACTTTTTTTGAAGACAGTTATTATTTCTTTTTGCTTTTGCCTTTTAAATAAAGGTTCAAATGAAATAATAAATTAAACATTTCTCAAAATGATTTTGTGCATTTTTTAAGTAAGCATGAAAAATTTAAAATCATTGAAGGTCATTGGTAATATAATTAAAACTGCCTTTTATCCCCACTCCCTCTGGGACCACACCTTTAAACCTCCAAGAGTCACCAGTCTGTGACCACAAAGTGACACTTCATAAATCTTAATATATGATTTAATAAGCTGTCATCTCACATCATTCCCCTCTTTGGGCTTTCAACATCTTACTGTGGAAACAGCTGTGTTAAGATCAGAGGCCATTGTGCTTTTTTAAATGAACAGAATTTGGCACAAAGCTGTTTTAGGATGCTTGCAGATGACTGGAATGGTGAGTACAGACAATGTACTATCTTTCTTCATCTCACTCTGCCTGTCTCTCAAGACAAAATGAATAACTTTACCCTGCAGCTGCTGTAGAGAGTCAATGCTCATTGCTCATTGTTTTTCATATGAAAAGCTCTTGAAAACAAAAACAAACATGCCAGAAGGTTTAAAATTGGTCAAGTTGCCAAAATGTCTTGAAAATTGAATGAATGTTTGCAATGTGATATGTTCCAATATATAACATTCTAGGCACTTATTATAATCTCAGAGAAGCTATCCAATATGCATTCTGCAGAAATGCAGCAACACATACCAAATAAAAGCTGTACCCAAAAACAATAAAACTGATTTTATATATTGGTGCTACAACAGATTGTTATGGGGAAGCTGAATCTCATATTAAGCTCCTCAGTCTCATCTAGGACTAAGACACAGCAAAACAAAGAATCACCTGTGTGTTCAAATACCAAGAAAATGACTAAGAATTCAAATATGCAACTAATGCAGTCCAAAAATTCTTTATAGAACATATTATACAAAACAAAAATTATTTGGTAACTGTCAACTATGTAAGGGATAATGCCCTACGAGGTGTCCATTATCAGAAATTAATGGATGATGTGGAGGCAACCGAGAAGGCTATGGTATGACTATTGACATTGCACTGGTTACATGATCGTCAACTACTTCCATCCCTGGTTTTGCACACCTGTCGAGAGGTTGTGGATTCAAATATGTGAAGACCTGCCAACAATATATCAATTTTATATTCCAGCAAGCCCCACACTGTGCTTTTGAGGTGACCTGGGAGACTGCACAAATGGTCCTCATGTCTTGTGAATGTCAAAGGAAACTGCTTGTGAATAGAAAAACTAAAAATAACGAGTGTTTTTTAGCAGTTTAAGAATCTCTTATTGGGCTACATTAGTATTGAGACAATGTTTGTCTCCTTAAATAATCAATTAGCTGAATTCCATTACCTCGGCTGAACTGTGATTAGCTCCATCACTTAATGCATTCAGAGGATTGTGATCTTGTCAATCTGGAAGTTGGTTGTTTTGGTGCCTATTGGCTACAGGTCCTTGGTGGTTTACCAGGGTGAAGTTCTGGGCTTTTGGTCTCTTGGAGCCCTGGGCTCTGTGCTCTGTCTGCCATAGGTGCCTAATGATCATTGAGGTCAGCAGCTGCAGGCCATGGCCTGCCAGGACCTGTGCCCTGTGGGTGCAGGGGGCTTTGGCTGGGGCCTTCATTTGCCACCTTCTGGGTGGATACATGGTAGCCTTCATGGTATGGGGGCTGAGATTTGTGCTTCTGGGTGGCATTCTTTGTTTCCTGTGGGTTTATATATTGATAACTACATTCACTTAGTTTCTCTCCATGTGTGTGCTGGTACTTTGGTCTTATTTGTGATACATGTTTTTTTTCTTTTGTTCATCTCTTATTGGTGCTCCAGATGATTTTCATCTAACTTTTACATATGTGGCATGTCTGATGTCTCTGTTTGGACTGAAGAAACATTGTTTTCAGTCTGGTGTATCTTTATCACCTCTTTCTTCTCTCCATTCTTTCCATTTTATTTCTGTGTATTATATCTCCTTCTTCTGTCCCCTCCAGACAGGTCCAACAATAAAATTGTTGGAAATTCAGTAAATTCAGTGATTCTCAGCCGCTGCTAACGGACAAGAGAAAACCACACATTTTATAATGTTACTCACCAGGAGTCCCTGATACCACCAGAAAAAGACGCTAGACTTGTTGATGCTTGTTTTGTCTTTAAATAATAGCACTGAAGGGTCTGAAACATTAGAAAATATAGTGCAAATGCGGCTGAATTAGTAGCGGTAGTAGTGTGCACATCAGTGTAATCGGTGTACAAGGAAATTGTGCTCTGGCAATGAAATGAAATGAAAAATACTTTATTAATCCCTAAAGGGAAATTCAGTATTGTAGTATATAATAATAATAATTAATTTGAGGAGGTCTTGTTCCGGTGGCTGATGGCTGCTGGCATACAGAATGATCTTCTGTATCTTTCAGTCTTACATCGGACCTGAAGAAGCCTCTCACTGAACACGCTTTGTTGTGTCTTCACTGTATTGTGGAGAGGGTGTGAAGAATCCTCCATCATCTTCATCAGCTTGTGCAGCATTCTTCTTTGTACAATCAGCTCCAGCGGCTCCAGAGTTACTCCAAGCACAGAACCAGCTTTCTTAATCAGTTTGTTGATTCTCTTCAAGTCTCTGGTTCTGATGCTACTACCCCAGCAGATGGCTGCAAAGCTGATTGCACTCTCCACAACAGAATTTTAGAAGATATGCAACATCTTGGTGGAGACGTGAAACGATCTCAGCTTCCTTAAGAAGTAGAGACTGCTCTGACCTTTCTTGTAGATGTAGTCAGTGTTGCATTTCCAGTCCAATTTGTTGTCCAGCTGAACTCCAAGATACTTGTATTCCTCCACCACCTCCACCTCCTCTCCCAGGATGGAAACAGTGCTTTGTTTATTCTTGTTCCTCCTGAAGTCATCAATCATCTCTTTTGTTTTGCTGGTATTTAATATAAGATGATTGTCACCAAACCATTTAACAAACTGACTGTTGTTTGACAATGGTTCCAGGATTAAATATGTTCATGTTTCTGTTAATGTATCTGTGATTGATTATTCATAATTAACGTTTTGAAGTCCCACCCCTAATATATATATATATATAAATATGCTAACCATATATGCTAACCACTGTGCCACCGTGCAGCCTATATATATATATACATATATATATATATATATATATATATATATATATATATATATATATATATATATATATATATATATATATACATATATATATATGTGTGTGTGTGTGTGTGTGTGTGTATGTGTGTGTGTTAATGTGTTGATATGTAGAGAATTGTAAAAGTAAGTATTGCCAAAAACTCAAGCACACATTCTCACTGTGACTTTGTTTTAGTAGAACACATCCCATGCAAACACAGAGCTCTTCATTTGTCTCATACTGTGTCACTGCGGGTACTGATCCACCCATTGAGCTGTAATAGAGCCATGTCTCCCCAAGCAATTTGTGCACAAAATGTGTCTCTGAAATCATGTTGCTCCAGCTCCCATCTCATTGAGTCCATTCTCTTGTGACTGGACACACATTGGAAGTAGTCTGGATGGAGGAACATATGACTCGTTTCCAAATTATTTTGGTTAACTTATGTGGTGTCATAGTTACTGACAGAATAAGTTCTCACTCCCTCATGCTTGGCCTTGCATGGATGTAAATCCAAATTTGTGTCCCTAACCCTTCAAAGTTTCAGACCTGAAAGTGTCTGTGCATATGCTCTTGGCTTCTTACCTCACAGTAAGCCTTTGGAACTCATTTTAATATAAATTTAAAAAAAAAAAAAAATATATATATATAAGGGACCAAAAAAAAAAAAAAAAAATTGATTTAAACTACGGGTGTGTTTAGGGCGTTAATACGCCCATAGCAGTTTTACAACAAAATTCCTGGTAACCTTTGTTGTATTATTATTATTATTATTATTATTATTATTATTATTATTATTATTATTATTAATAATCATGCATTTTAATTTAAAGCTAATTTAATTAAACCCATTGAGACCTTACAATACAAATGAAAAATCAAAGTAAACAAATGCAACACAAAAAGGAAATAAAACAAGCAAAGTGCAATACAAACATTAAGATAAAAACAGTTGAAAAGCATTAAATAAAGCAGACAATATGAATAAAGCCAGAGGTTGAAGGCAAGTTTAAACAGGTGAGTCCCGAGGTGAGTTTTTTTTATTAAGAAAGGAGTCAATATTTCTGAGTTTGGAAGAAAGGGAGTTCCAAAGTTTGCTAAAAGACTCACTTTCCATGGTAACCAGTCAAAGGAAAGGGACAGTGAGATGGACTGAAGAAGAGGATCTGAGGAACAAAAAGGAAAGCTGTGTGGACCAGTGCAGAGGGTCAATGTTGCGAATTACCTTAAAAGTAAAATGAAGAATTTTTTATATGATTCAAGAGGTTATAGGGAGCCAGTGAAGTCGTAGTGGTAATGTGGAAGGAAGAGGGGCTTTTAATGATTATACAGGCAGCAGATTTTTAGACTAGTTGAAGTGGAGTGATTTGTGGGGTAGACTGAAGAGAAGGGAGTTACAGTAATCAAGGCACAAGGTGTCCAGGCAGTGGACTGATATAGGTGATGAAAAGAAGGGGATCTACAACAGAGCCCTGGGGGCCATTTGCAGTGAGAGGAGATGGCTGGAAGGACAAAGATTTGAACTGGGTGAGGCCAGAGACATAGGATTTAAACCAATTGAGGAGGATAATCTATCGAGAAGGATGGAATGAGATATTGTGTCCAAGGCTGCACTCAAATCAAGAAGAATGAGAATAAAAAGAACATCAGAATCTACCATGAGGAGGGGATTTTTAGGAGTGCAGATTCAGAGCTGTGAAGAGGACGGAAACCAGACTTCATTTTTCATAGAGATGGTTATGGGTTAACTGAGTGTGGAGTTGTGAGGCAATGACTTACTCCAGGATTTTGGAGAGGAGGGGCAGATAGGAGATGGGCCGAAAATTTCCAAGTTATTAGGATCCGAGCAGAATTTTTTTTTTATATAAGTGTAATTGCGGCTGGAACAACAAAAAGGGGGGAGGAGGGAGAGGAGGCAAGCTTTCGGCATATGTGTGGGAAGGGGGTTGAGAAGGCAGGAATAGGATTTAGATTTGTGGATAGGTTCAGAAATTATTGAGGGGTCGGAAGTTCAAAGACAGAGAGTGGATGACTTGGGTGGCAAAGGGTGATGAGTGGAGGAGTAGAGAGGGGACTTTGAGAGTAGACACTGGTGGATAGAGTGGATTTTTGCGCTGAAAAATGACAAGAGAATTGCAATGAGCTGAAGAGTAAAAGTGTGTGTGTGTGTGTGTGTGTGTGTGTGTGTGTAGGGGGAGAGGAACAGGGGGCCTAACAATGGTGATGTATGGAGAAAAGAGAGTCTTGGAGTTAATATCATGGAAGCATATGAGAAAAAAATAATAGTCCTTTTTGGTTGGTGAGATACAGCCCTTGTAAAATAGAACATAAAGTTTAAATGCATCTCTATATGTATGGAAAGCCCAGTTTTTCTTATACAGGCACTCAAGTTGGCCGCTTTTTGCCTTCAGAAGATGGAGTTCAAGGGAGAACCAGGGAACAGAAAGAGAGAGAAAGAGCCCTTGTTTTGAGGGGAGTGAGAGAGTTAAGAATATTGCTATAAAGAGAGACCAAATTAGTGGTGTCAGATAGGTTACGTAAAGAGTCCAGAGATTTTAAGGCAGAAGAAAAGTGAGCAGTGGCAAAGTCCTTAATATTTTGAAAGGTAATGATAGATTGAGGCTTGTTTCTTGAAATGACAAGATCAGCACTGAAAGAGAGGAGAAAATGCTCCTATACTGGGAGTTCAGTGGATGTAAAACTGAAGGGAATGAAGCCAAAGCAACAGATTAGGTCCAGAATGTGTCTAAGGAGTGTGAAGGGGATTCAATGCACAGGACGAAGTCAAGATTATCAGGGTAGGGTGCAAGGTCTTTCGTTAAAGGATGCTGAGAGTCGTCCATGTGAATATTAAAGTAACCCAACAAGATAAGACTGGGTGAGAGAGGACAAAAATACTCTCATGGTGAATTGGTGAATCGAGATCACTACTGCTGCCAGAGCCACGAGTTTAAGAGATGCAAACAAACCGGGGGGGGGGGGGGCATGGCTGCGTTGAGTCATTCCGATGTTGCCAAGTTTCAGTTAAGCAGAAAAAGTCATACTTGCAGTTAATGAGGAGATCCTGGATAAGATGACCTTTGCTCTACAGAGAGTGGATGTTTAATAGGCCAAAAGTAAAAAGAGATGAAATCGTTGCTGGCAGGAGTGTTAGCCAACCTGGCACGGATGGGTAGAGCATTGTGGTTGACAGCCCAGTTGGCACTTAGCAGAGGGTGATGGGATGAAGGCCAGAATGATTTTATGCACTTAGAGTTGTCCCAGTTGAAGGAGCAGCATGATCCCCAGCAGATGTATCTCTACATAAGTTTCTGTGAAGGCAGGTGATGTTCGAGTGGAGGTGAAGTTCTTTAGGTGAGGTAACTGGAAGGCAAAAGCGCAGCTGCATGAGTTCCTCAGCTGTGTACTGGAGGAGACTGGATACAGGCTGAAGCAGATGGGATGAAAATCCAGTCCAAACAGGAACCAACAGCAAGCAGATCTAGTCAGCCCTCATTATGAGCAGGTTCTGAGTGGGTCGGCAGCCAGAGATATAGAGCATGTTAAAGGTGAAAATAGTGAAAAATCGTTGAATTGCGTTTAACTGGTGAGCAGCAGCATAATGTCGCCAACATTAATTCCAATGCTATTTTCCCAGTATGATATTGAATTTATAACTCACTTTTCCGTTACAATTAACATGGCACCTCCAACATCAAACAAGGTTTACTTTTTTACTATTTAAATATTCTTTTAAATTGGAATTTCATTTCAGAGAGACTTTTCCAACACAAATACAAATACAACACTATAATAATGTAATGCTGGATATTCAAAATGCATAAATAAGCATCTGTTAGCGTACCACTTCACAGCTGCCTTATATAATATGAAAAAATTTTTTTTTTTATATTACATCCTTTTGTTATCCTAATGCAGGTTTTGTTCCTTTGTTATTCCACAGTATTCCAAGTATCTGGAGATGTCACATTCAACTGTAACAAGTTTAGAGTTTCAGTAATAGTATGTGTAGCATCATGCTTGGTTTCCCACAATGCTTTTCTGGGAAACCACACTGTTACCTTGTTCACTGAAAATAATGTTGTTTGGGGCTCTAAGAGTGCAGGAAAAAAAAGACCTGTTTTTAATAGTCTACCTATTCCAGTGTTGTCTTTATACAGTATGGCCAGAGTGTATTGGTCGTGGGTGTAGAAACAAAATAATTAAGAAAGAAATGACACATTTTTACACATGTTCAACATTACTTGTGAAATGTTGGGTAAAAAGGCCTGCATACCTTAACTCAAGACCAAATCGGTGCACCTACTGGCAGGCATGGTGAAATCCTGCCTCAATCCAATTATCCCGTACAGCCACATGTAATTTGCACACAGTGAAAGCAGCATTGTATACACACACACACACACACACACACACACACACACACAGAGAGAGAGAGGCACCAAAGCATGCTGTGAAAAAATAATGGACTGAGACCAAATAACCACATATAGTTAGGCAATACACAGAAGCAAACTTATGAAGCATGACATTTTCCCCCAATTACGCACTGTTCACTGAAACTGGCAACATAGCAAACAAAGAAATCTATGGTGACTGCACTGTTTGGACTAAAATGATCCAACTGTTGTCTGCTTAGGGAACTTTGTCAATGACAGAATTAAGTGACATTCATGCAGTTTTATTAGAAATTTCAGGAGACCATTATCACTGCGCTGTGCTGTTTGTCAGTGTAAAAAGACATTGAAGGACACCATATATCATAGGTACCGATGTTATTGTTCAGTGGTCCACTTTAAGTCCACCCAGGGGGATAAATAAGGCACTTGCATTTTGACTGAGGTCTGAATAAACCTTTACATCTGAAAACCCACTGATGCGCATCACAGCTCAGCTCTAAGAGTTACAGAATATGAAACTCTTTTCCTCTTAATAGTACTGTCACATGGCAACACATTTGGTCTAATTTCACCTCTACTCAACCTTGAATGTGGCGTGCAAAGCTAATTCTTCTCTTTTAGTCAAAACAAAAGGCAAAGAGGTGGAGAGAAAGATGTTCTGACTGGTTTACTTAATATTTTTCCTGCTTTTGAGTGACAGTATCAATTATATGTGATCAATTATAACACAGTGTATTTTATTTTTAGGGTTTGTACAAGAGTAATAGTTATTATTTGGTACTTAATTGGCTGCTGTTGCTATGAAGCATTTGTTTAGTTTTAAATCTCAAAAGCGAGCCTTTCTATCTAACAACTTAATGTACTGTACACTAGCACTTTTTCAGCAGTTCAAAATGTTTGTATAACTTCAGTTATTTAGGATTAATCTATGTCAAACTGCTCAAACTCATTTCTGCATAAACCTCCTCACACTGCTCCTGTACTCATATTGCTGTGTTTATAATGGATAATCTTGTCTTTATTTCACATTACACATGCCCCCGACTGCACTTTGCATAGCAAGCAAATGCACTGTCTGTCATGCAACTGTCACAATAATCCCAGGATGACATGTAACTTGGATCCTACTAACAGCCGCACTCTAAGCCATTACTGCTTGTAATAAAACTGAGAATCAAGGCAGAAACAGCCCACTGCACCCTATCAGACAGCGAAAATTGCATGTCTGTGTGTCACACTGAAAACTGGAAAAGAAACGTAAACGCACACTCACACCTGAACTATTTTATATGGATCTGGCTTGGGGCAAGCCCAGCAAGAAACAACAGACCTGCACTGAACAACAGATCCATCTATTTTGCCTTAAGAATGGTGACGGATGGAGTGACAGAGAAAGGTGGGGATGCAGTGACATTACACAGCGCAGTTCACAACAGTGAATACCCCTGAGATAAAAACCACATGAAAGGGCAGGTCATCGACTAGGACATTTTGACAGGCCTACTCATTTTGCCCATGAAGTGGCCACACTACAACAGGTAGGAGGCTGCATTTGAATTGAAACTCTCTAGAATTCTCTTCTCGTTGATGCAGCATTAAGAAGGATGCACAGGAGGTTTTAGGCACATTCTTGGAGGAAGTAATCTGAATGCATTTTAAGAACTTATTAAAAATTCAGTTAGGTACAACCTTCACAAAACACTTCAGAAGCAGTTCCAACATGTTAGTATTCATACGATACCCTAGCTCACAAATTCATATGTCCACACTATGCTTATGGCAGTGCTCATATCCACAGGCACACTGTCATTGGGGAGATGATTGATTCTGTTTTCCCCACAGGCAACTCAGTGAGGGGTCAGAATTGTGTGTGTCTGCGATGCTTAGTCTTATGGAGGACTGAAACAGCCAAATGTAGGAAAAATGCAGAAATATAAAAATGGCTCAATAGATAAACTGACATGCAAATAAATGATGCAATTATCAG
Source organism: Telmatherina bonti (assembly GCF_933228915.1). Lineage (NCBI taxonomy): Eukaryota > Metazoa > Chordata > Actinopteri > Atheriniformes > Telmatherinidae > Telmatherina > Telmatherina bonti. The sequence goes on along the minus strand of NC_136621.1, from coordinate 26,410,804 downwards.
AATCTGTGGAGCATAACCATTTAAGTTAGAATGACTTTTTTTTTTCCTTTTTTAGGTCTGACTTGTGTCTGTGTTTTTTTTTTCATTGTTTAATTTTGAGGAGTATCAATGTTAGAGGTCATCAAAAGCAGAGAAAGAGCAGGTCTCATCTGACTGTTTCTGACCTGGATTTTCTGTAAGGTTTCTGTAAAGATTTTTTGCTTTCTGAAGTGTGACTCTAAGAAAGACTCATGGCCTCAACTGCAAAATAAAAAGGCCTGCTAGTCACCAGTTACTTCATAAAAACAGAACTATTGAAACAGACACACACACACACGTGTGTGTGTGTGTATATATATATATATATATATATATATATATATATATATATATATATATATATATATATATATATATATATATATATATATATATATACATATATGTAACCTGGATAAAATGTAAATACACTTGTTATAAATAACTAGTAGTTCATTATGCTAGTTGCAGTTAAAAACGATTAAAAACACAAATAAGTTCACTGAGTTATAAATTTTATTAAAATGCTACTTCATTGATAGATAAATGTGTTTACAAATGTTAAAAGTACCTGGAAATAAGTTAAAACCTGTCCTCTGAAGTACAGCCGATCTTTTTATTTTTATTTTATTTTGAAGGGCTAAAAGGAAGTGCCATGTGTTTACACCACTTTTACTGGTCTATTTTGTATTAGCTTTACGCTCTGTGTGTAACCGGAAGTAGTGCTCGCTAAAAAAATTAGTTTGACGTCGAGAGAAAACAACGAGGGTGAAGGAAGAAAAATATGTAAAGAGTGCAGATGGACCTTTTCTCACCACGGAGGATCGTCCAGCAGCAAGTATTTACCGTGAGTGCGTGAGGAGGATCCGAAGCTTGGACCAGTGTGGACGTGACCGCCCCGCCATCTTGGGACACGTCGTGGCCTTTCCCCTTCATGTTAGCCGTGGACACAAACAAGTTGACTCTGAAACTCTGAAATACGGAACCAGGTACCACTTAAACTTTTATTTGGCTCATTGAGTGAAGTGACCAACATATTTTGGGTCTCGCCGCTCCCAAGCTACGCTCAGACCTGCAACAAGAACTGTTATGAGTAAGCCGGCTTGTGAATGTGTGTATGTTTGGTGAGTGGGCCCACTTGCATGAAAGTGAAATTTGGTGTTGAGTGTGACATTTAAGTTTTGTTATCAAAGAACAAAGACACCTTTGTAACTCTGTTACAACTTAAAAAAGAAGAATTTACTAACACAGTAAATTTAAAATAAGTTCAAAGTTACATTTGGTTTGGTCATTTCTCAAATACTGTCTATTTTGGTGCTAATGTATGTTGTATATAACGGAAATATTAGATATTACAGTCATTAAGCTTTTAGTAAAGAACTCAGGGGCCCTTACCTACAGACAACGGGTATAGGTGGGCTACATAAATGGAGGCACTGCTGGGATATATTTAATTTATTTACAACCTTTTGAGTACAAATAATTACATTTACAGTATTTTTGTAACACAGCATCATTAGCCCAAAACATGGCCAGCTCACTCGTTGACAAACTAAAGAAGTGGTGCCGTGGAGAGTCACTTGATGAAAACTACGCCCTGCTAACTGTAGTACCTGTAGACACAGATGTAACAGTTATTGAAGAGACTTTACAGAGTATCAAGAGATTTGGACGTGTCACAGTAAAAGGAAGAATCTTGAGTGACACTGATAATAAAGTCCTTGTGTTGTGTCAATGTAGAGAAAAAATAGTGGCGGAGCAAGTCCCAAAAGAAGTGATAGTATCGGAAGGCTCATCAGCATGGCCAATAATAACTGCATTTGATACGCCCAGTCCTGAGGATGACTTCAGTACAAAACTAAAAACACTCCTACAGACAGAAGGCAAAACACTGGATGATGTACAAGCTATGTTCAGTGAATCACAACCTACCTCTTCTTCTGCAGAGTCCCTTATTCATGCAGTCACTGATCTGTTGGACAAAACAAACAAACCTGCATCAGAGAGTGGAGGATATCGCCGCCTGCGTGTCTTCTCAGGTACTGTACCTACTCCGGCTGGAGAGGAACAGTTTGACCATTGGCTAGAGCAAGCTTACTTGATGGTTGAAGAAAGTGATGGCTCAGACAAAGACAAAAGGAGAAGGATAATGGAAAGTTTAAAAGGCCCAGCTCTTGAAGTGATAAAAGCTATACGCCTTTCAGACCCTGATGCCAGTCCAGAAAAGTGCTTAGACGCCCTAGATAGCGCTTTTGGCCTTGCAGAGTCTGGCGATGACTTATATTTCTCCTTTAGGCTAATGCAGCAGCAATCTGGTGAAAAGCTGTCAGACTTTCTAAGACGACTTGAGCAAGCCCTGACCAAAGTTGTGCAGCGTGGTGGCCTATCAGCCATTAACATGGACAAAGCAAGAGTTGATCAGTTACTTAAAGGCGCAGTAAATGCTGACTTAATGCTGTTACAGCTCAGGTTAAGAGAAAGACAAGCCAATCCTCCGGACTTTCTCGAACTGTTGAGGGAAATCAGGAAAGAAGAAGAGTATGAGGCTTCCAAAGTAAAGCTCAGTCATTCAGTCCACACAGTCCATGCTAAGGTTCAAGCTGAAGACAAGCAGTCAGAGATTCTGAATTTGAGAGCAGAAATAAAAGAAGTGAAATCAATGTTTGCAGCACTTGCCACTAACTCTCAGCCTGAAGAGGAAGTTCAGAAAAAACATCCAGCTCATTCTGAAAATGCAACTGGTTTGAATCCAGAAGTGCACGCACTGAGAAAGCAAGTGAAGCGCTTACAACAAAAAGTGAACTCAAAATCAAGTCAACGTCAAAACACAGCTCCACCTACTGTGATGGCGATAAACACACCAGCTAAGACATCTGAAACTGAGGAACGCTTTTGCTACCGCTGTGGTGAAAATGGCCACTTGGCAGGCAAATGCAACAGACCTGAAAATCAAAGTAAAGTTATTCAAAGACTCCTCCAAGCACTCAAAAAAGCCAAAACAAGTAACCCTCAAGACAAAACTGAAAGTGCATCCAAAGACCCCGCCTGCACGGTGAGAAAGAGTGCGGTGGACATGGTTGGATCTACAGGCATACCAGAAGGTTTAATAGGCCCGCCCTCAATCGAGCCTTTAAAAGTCAATGGGCACCTGTGCAACGCACTTTTGGACAGTGGTTCTCGTGTGAGCATCATCTTTGAATCCTGGTACAGAAAATTCCTGGCGAATGCTCCCATCTACCCTGTCACCAAACTCGACATTTGGGGCCTTAGTGACTCAAGCTACCCCTACCTCGGATATGTCGTGGTAGACATGGAGTTTCCAAAGAAAGTGACCGGAGCTCCAACCACCATGTCTGTTTTGGCTCTCATTTGTCCAGATCCACCCGGTCCAGATCAGACCCCAGTCATCATTGGCACAAATGCCAAAGCCAGTCTGTCGAAGAGATTGTCCCAGCTCTGCAGTGATACACCAGGCATTCCTGCCCACACCTTTGGCATTCAGAGTTGCCCTGATGTCAAATCAAACACTCTTATGCCCACTCAAGATGAGGATGAAGTAGGCTGTGTGAAATGGGAAGGCCCTGGATCCTTAACCATACCTGCTGGTTCTAGTCTCAAAGCGAACTGTACCGTCATGCTCGACAAACCACTCCACAATGAAATCCTGATGGTTGAAGGTTCATCAAGCCATCCTTTTCCTGCACAAGTTCTTGTGCAGCCATTGGTGATGCCGAGTAGTGCTATTGAACACAATCAGTGTGCCGTCCTAATCCAGAATGAGTCCATGAAGAACGTGACCTTGCCTGTTGGTGCTGTTGTTGGCCGTCTCTGCATTGCTGACATTGTCACCACCATGCCGTGCCATCAGTCCAACTCTGAGACATTTGACATCAGTCAGATAAATTTTGGAGACTCACCTGTCCCTGAAGGTTGGAGAACAAGGCTACTCCAGAAATTAGCAAAAAGGGCAGCTGTTTTCTCTTTCGATGAACTTGATGTGGGATTAGCCAAGGGAGTCGAACACAGCATTCGCATGTCGGACCCAAGACCATTCCGGGAACGTTCCAGGCGCATTGCTCCAGCAGACATCGATGACGTGCGTCGCCACATTCAGAAACTGCTAGCGGCAGGTATTATCAAGGAGTCCAGAAGTCCTTATGCATCTCCAATTGTCATCGTGAGGAAAAAGAATGGCGATGTGAGGATGTGCATAGACTATCGCACTCTCAATAGCCGCACTATTCCTGATCAGTATACCACACCACGCATCGATGACGCATTGGACTGTCTCTCTGGTAGTAAGTGGTTTTCTGTCCTTGACTTGAGAAGCGGATACTACCAAATCACCATGAAGGAGGAGGACAAAGAAAAGACAGCCTTTATTTGTCCTCTGGGCTTTTATCAATTTGAGAGAATGCCCCAAGGCATCACCGGAGCCCCGGCGACATTTCAACGCTTGATGGAGAAAGCGGTTGGCGACATGAATCTCCTGCAAGTTCTCGTGTATTTGGACGACCTAATAGTGTTTGGGCGAACACTGGAGGAACATGAGGAAAGATTGCTTAAAGTCCTCGATCGTCTTCAGGAAGTGGGACTGAAGATCTCGCTTGACAAGTGTCAGTTCTGCCAGACAAAGGTTAAATATGTTGGCCACATCATATCTGCAGATGGCATTGCAGCTGATCCGGCAAAAATCGAGGCCATCACCAACTGGCCCAGACCCCACAACCTGAAAACGCTCAGATCCTTCCTCGGCTTCTGTGGATATTATCGGCGTTTTATCGAGAGCTACTCGTCGATTGTCCGCCCACTCACAGATCTTACCAGAGGTTACGCTCCCACACAGAAAGGAAAAAGTCCCAAAAAGGCGCAAAAGAACACCTACCTTGACGAGAGAGAGCCCTTTGGTTCCAGATGGGATGAGGCATGCACTGAAGCATTCGAAAAGATCAAACATTGCCTAACAAATGCTCCTGTGTTGGCTTTTGCCGATCCGAATAAGCCATACGTGTTGCATGTCGACGCAAGCCTAAGTGGAATTGGAGCAGTTCTCTATCAAGACTATCAAGAAGTGTTGAGACCTGTGGCGTTTGCAAGTCGTAAACTAAGCTCCTCAGAAAGAAACTACCCAATCCACCAGTTGGAGTTTTTGTCCTTAAAATGGGCAATAGTGGAAAAGTTCCATGATTATTTATATGGAGCACGGTTTACTGTTCGCACTGACAATAATCCGTTAACATATGTCCTTACTACGGCAAAACTCAATGCAACAGGACATCGGTGGCTGTCGGACCTGTCAGTGTACAATTTTGACATAATCTACAGACCCGGACGTAACAATATTGATGCGGATTTACTGTCTAGGATGGAGCCCGGAGAAGACGCCGAGAGGCAGAGTATCTCGCATTCTGGCGTCAAGTCCATCTGCCAGCGTATTGGTGCTCTCGATTCTTCTCAAGAATCTCCCAAGTATGCGGAACAACTTGGTGCTCCTCCTGAATGTATCCCTGAGGCATATGCTTATCCAACACGCATGCAACTGAACACACCAAGTCAAATGTCAAGACAAGAGTTAAAAACAGCTCAAAGTCAAGACAATGTGCTAAAGACCACTATACAAGCAATGAATTCTGGGAAATGGCCCAACGATGTAAAGTCAAACCCTGAACTGCTAGCCATGAAGAGAGATCTTGCAAAGCTTGTCATGAAAGATGGACTTTTGCATCGTGTAAGCACCAGTCATGGCAGAAAACAAATAAACCAACTCGTACTTCCTGCTGAATTCAGGACTGTCGTTCTCAAGTCTCTACACGATGACCTTGGCCACCTCGGAGTGGAAAGAACCACGGACATGCTCAGAAGCAGGTTCTTTTGGCCAAAAATGGCCACAGACGTAGAGCAGTACATAAAGAACTGTGGAGAGTGTGTGCTGCGGAAAACTCCATGCAAACGAGCTGCACCCCTGCACCAAATCGTCAGCACAGGGCCGATGGACCTGGTATGCATTGACTTCCTTTCCATGGAGCCGGACTCGAAGGGAGTGAGCAATGTCTTAGTGGTTACTGACCACTTCACCCGATATGCTCAGGCATTTCCCACTAAAAACCAGACTGCTCTCACTGTTGCTAAGATCCTTGTAGAGAAATATTTAATTCATTATGGCTTACCCTCACGTATCCATTCAGATCAAGGAAGAGACTTTGAGTCTCGTCTTATAAAAGAGCTCCTGAAGATCTTGGGGATACGCAAGTCACGAACAACCCCGTATCATCCCCAGGGTGACCCGCAACCTGAAAGGTTTAATCGCACCTTACTGTCAATGCTAGGCACCCTGAGCCAAGAGAAGAAACGGCAATGGAGTCAGCATGTCACCCACCTTGTTCATGCTTACAACAGTACCAAGTGTGACTCCACTGGTTACTCCCCGTATTTTTTGATGTTCGGGAGAGAAGCTAAACTTCCTGTAGACCTATGTTTTGGTACCAGTCCTGATAACAACGGTGAAACTCAGCACTCAGCCTATGTCACAAAGTTGAAAAAAGACCTTCAAAGTGCTTATAAAATGGCAGCTGAAGCATCAACTAAGACACACCTGAAAAACAAGAAGGCTTATGACAAAAGATTGGGATACCAGAATCTTGAGCCAGGAGATAGAGTACTCGTAAAAAATCTTGGACTGAAAGGGAAGCACAAGCTTGAGAATCGCTGGTGTGATGTTCCCTATGTCATAGTACAACAACTGCCAAACTTGCCTGTTTACAAGGTGAAACCTCAAAACGGCAATGGAAAAGTTAAGACACTCCACCGAGATAATGTCTTGCCGATTGGAGACCTTGTGAGAATCCCAATGCAGGATGATGAGGAAGAGGTGCAAAGAAAGCCACGTACTCGAAGTAGTGTGCACAAAAGGCATAGTCCTTCTGACAAAAACTCAACAAAAATGGAAAGTGAACTTTCATCTGAGTCCTCAGACTTTGAGTATGCCCAACCTCGGAAATCCTACAGAACCTATCTTGAACAAATACTGAGACAAAGAAGTGAAAGGCATCATAATGTAACTGAACAAGATGAAGTAAACTCTTTTCGAGAAGAACTTGAACCGGATAATGTCCCTGATTCAGACTCTGAGCCAGAACCTGTTTCAAGTGATGACGAAGACACACGACCAAACTCTCAGAATGTAATTCTGACACAAAGACATAGACCAAGACGAACTGTTAAACCTGTCGTCAGATTAACCTATGATCAGCCAGGCAAATCAAAAGATCAACCCCTCACTATAGTACATAGAGGTGTTACCATACATATTGGTGAAAGTTAATTGCACCCTTTACTCGTAGTTCTAGTCCGATGAGGACATCAGACATTTAGAAGGGGGAGGGTGTAACCTGGATAAAATGTAAATACACTTGTTATAAATAACTAGTAGTTCATTATGCTAGTTGCAGTTAAAAACGATTAAAAACACAAATAAGTTCACTGAGTTATAAATTTTATTAAAATGCTACTTCATTGATAGATAAATGTGTTTACAAATGTTAAAAGTACCTGGAAATAAGTTAAAACCTGTCCTCTGAAGTACAGCCGATCTTTTTATTTTTATTTTATTTTGAAGGGCTAAAAGGAAGTGCCATGTGTTTACACCACTTTTACTGGTCTATTTTGTATTAGCTTTACGCTCTGTGTGTAACCGGAAGTAGTGCTCGCTAAAAAAATTAGTTTGACGTCGAGAGAAAACAACGAGGGTGAAGGAAGAAAAATATGTAAAGAGTGCAGATGGACCTTTTCTCACCACGGAGGATCGTCCAGCAGCAAGTATTTACCGTGAGTGCGTGAGGAGGATCCGAAGCTTGGACCAGTGTGGACGTGACCGCCCCGCCATCTTGGGACACGTCGTGGCCTTTCCCCTTCATGTTAGCCGTGGACACAAACAAGTTGACTCTGAAACTCTGAAATACGGAACCAGGTACCACTTAAACTTTTATTTGGCTCATTGAGTGAAGTGACCAATATATTTTGGGTCTCGCCGCTCCCAAGCTATGCTCAGGCCTGCAACAAGAACTGTTATGAGTAAGCCGGCTTGTGAATGTGTGTATGTTTGGTGAGTGGGCCCACTTGCATGAAAGTGAAATTTGGTGTTGAGTGTGACATTTAAGTTTTGTTATCAAAGAACAAAGACACCTTTGTAACTCTGTTACAACTTAAAAAAGAAGAATTTACTAACACAGTAAATTTGAAATAAGTTCAAAGTTACATTTGGTTTGGTCATTTCTCAAATACTGTCTATTTTGGTGCTAATGTATGTTGTATATAACGGAAATATTAGATATTACAGTCATTAAGCTTTTAGTAAAGAACTCAGGGGCCCTTACCTACAGACAACGGGTATAGGTGGGCTACATATATATATATATATATATATATATATATATATATATATATATATATATATATATATATATATATATATATATATATATATATATATATGCAATTTCCCAAAAAAGGCCACTTTCACTCTAAATCATTTTGAAAAGAAAAACTGTTATGCTGCCCATATACAGTAGCTGACCCTAACACCAAATTCATCTTCTCTCTTTGTAGTGTAATCACACTGTTGCTGCTTCAACATACTTTTGCTTCTCTCAGCTTTCTACAGATGTACATTCTGTGTTTTAGCGTGTTGTTATGATTTAGAGGCAGTAATCAGTTATCTGTGGAACAATCTGAACTGTGATCCCCTGGCTTGTGTTAAAACTTCAATCTTGCTTTGTTGTAGAGATCACAAAGATCTATTTTTGAAGTGACAATATGCATAATAAAAAAATCAAAGTGTACATACAACAGCTATCTATGATTTTCACACGTTTCTTTGTTTACGGTTTGTTTTGATATTGGTTGTTGTGAGATGATTTTCTAAAACTTCCAGCTGGCCCATTTTTAACTAGAATACCTCTTGTAGAGCACAAACCTCTGCCAAACAGCTCAATTCCAATCATATTGTGATTTACACCTCATGTTTTAGTCTTATTATTATTATTTAAATGTTTATGCTATTATCCCTTTAACATTAACACGAACAAAAAGGCCAGAGAAAAATCTTTCTCTGTGTTTTTCAGTTTGTTTTGGATGGACAGAATAAATGTATTTTTAGCAAATGGTTCAGATGTTAAAAAGAAGAAGTTCATAATAATGTAACAACAGTGTAATGGTTAAAATTAGAACCATTAGTGTTTTAACAAACACTTAGTTTGGGTTTTACATACCCAAACCAATTGGTAGAGATGGCTCAGGCAGGTTTATTTCCACAATTTATTAAAGAAATTCATCAAAGTCATTGCAAATTTTTATCTCAGCCAAATGCTAGACCAGGACCTTAAACGGTTATATCCCGAGATATATCTATAAAGTTGTACATCTAAATTGTTGTGTATATCTTAATTTGGTCTGTTGCAGTCATTGACATTCCAAAGAGTCCCTGTGTTTTTGTTTTCTGGATCATAGTGTCCAGAAATGTGCCAGATCCAGATCTGAATCCAGATTTAAAGTTGATATTTAGTAAAACTTGTTGGGAGCTTCTTCTGTATTTTTTGCTAAACCATTTTTTGTGGAGTTATATGCATACATACTAAAAATAGCACTATCCTGTAAAGATGAAATATCTTTTAGAAATTTCCTGGAAAATTTCTAGTGATCCAGATCACTCCAAAAATATATTGGAATGTAAGTTACTAAGACCCATTATCAGAAAAGAAAATAACTTACAAAAACAAAAACAAAACATGAAAACCCATCCAGTACTTTTTTTGTGTAATAGGCAGGGCAAGGCAAGTTTATTTGTTTTGCACCTTTCATGTACAAGACAATTCAAAGTGCTTTACATGAAATATTAAAAGCATGACAGATGGTGTAAAAAAAAAAAAAAAAAAAAAAAAAAAAAAAAACAGAAAAGACAACACAAATAGCAAAATCACAATAAAATTATAAATTATACCAAAATAATTAAAAGCAGAATTAATTCAAAATTGCTGTGCAGATGTCATGCATTGGCGCATGAGTAAAGAAATGTTTTTAACATCAGCAAAAACATAAGCTCTGTCATCTTCTTGGTGGAGGTAATTATTGCAGTTTTCTCTAAAACCCCTTTTTCACGCCAGAAAACTAAAACAAATGTGTTTTGCAATCCACCCATTGGTCTGCTCCACCAAAAAAACAAAACAAACAAACAAACAAACAAAAAAAATTCATGTATAGGCAGTTTTCTTGTATAACACATTTCATGCACAACATGTATAAATTTTTGTTAACTTGAAACATGTTCTGCAGAGCATTCCTAGAGAGATGCCATTATTGACTAAATTCAAGTGTGTTACATTTTTATAAATACTTGTTGTACATGTTGATCTGTCTTTCCTGTCATCTCCACCCCAACCAGTCGAGGCAGATGGCTGCCCTCCCTGAGCCGGGTTCTGCTGGAGGTTTTCTTCCTGTTAAAGGGGAGTTTTTTCCTTCCCACTGTCGCCGCATGCATGCTGAGGATGGGGGATTGGATCGAAGTCATGACTCGATGCAATCAGTTGGTTTCTATTATAGGATATGTATGAATTAGCTCTAATTGATGTGTATGTTGATTCGTGCATATAAAGTGCCCTGTGACAACATTGTTGTGAAGTGGCGCTATACAAATAAAGTTGAATTAAATACCATTTTATAATTTTGGCACGAATACCTTCCTGATGTTTGTTAGCTCTCCTCATTAGACAATTTTGCAACATTTATTCACATAGTTTTAAAATTGAAAAGTGTGCTTAAATAATGATAAGGTCTGAATATTAATATTCAAGGAATTTGTGCAATCATTCTATTTTAAAGATCCATTGATATATAAATCCTTTATTATCATTGATCAAATACTGATGGTGAATATTCCAAATATCCCATGTGACAGAAATTCTGCACTCTGATGTAATGTAGCTGGCTAGTGATCTAAATAGAGAAAATAAGCTCTGGACATACTTGTCAGTGGCAGATATTGAGCTGGAAAATGAAGGCAGAATCATTTGCATCCCGTTCCTACAGCAATGACAATAATGAATGCACTGTGACAGCCCCTGGATGGTGCATTTATTCACCTGCACATGACTAATGAAATTACTGCCAAACATGTTGCTTACAAAGAGCATCTAACGTCATGTAATATGTTATTTTCACTTCTTTTTCCTCCAGATTTGCTTTTGAACTTGTATATTTTAATCAAATTTCTGACTAAAAGTTGGTGCTTAGTTGAGTTAAGAATTTGTAACATGTTTGATGACTTGAGATTCCTAATAATAATTTTCCTTTTGCATTATAAATTGTTGATTCTGTTTTCTGTGTGATATTTGTGGTTACTGATTTGTGATTTCCTGTTTTATTTTTATGTCAGAGTAAATCATGATGCAAGAAAAAGTGGTGTTATTTGCGACATTGTTTACATGTTATCTATGTTGGCTAAATAGTCAAGGTTAAATCAAGGTTTATAGGATGTATTAAGCAGTTGCATCCAGAAATACAGTGAAACCTTTCTTTTCTTCTTTTTTTTAAAAATAAGGCTAAACTTATTGAAGTGTTATTCCATTGCTCTGATATTTCCCCATATGGCAGAGAATTTCACCTCTTTTATGATACGTGAGATGTTTCAACCTTAAAAGGTTACAGATGTCATCTGTTATTGTTAAATATGACCCTAAGTCTATAATTCTGTAAGTAATCTGCTAAACCTGAACCAAGTCCGGCTTGATAATCTAAGGCATTCCTGTGCTATCACTTCTCACACATTTTCTTAGAATATACCTGGAAAAATACGACTCAAAGACATTTATCAAATCCACCATCTTTATGCCAAAGGCTTTTTTATTTATTTATTTCTTGTAATGACCACTAGTTATTTGAAAGTTAAACACTGACTGCTATAAATGAAGACATTAACCTTTCCCCAGGCTTTACAGTACAACATATGTTTAGAGCTCTAGTTGTCATTGCAGTTATGATGTAAAGGAGAAAATTAGCTGATGTGGTTTTTTTTGGTCACAAAACATGAATTTTTAGGGAGTGTATGATTAAATCAATACCTAATTAAATTTCAAACTGATGTTAATCATTGGCAAAGGTCCTTTCAGACAAACTTGCCTAAATAGAAAGAGCATTATTGTCTCAACAAACCTTTACAAAAGCAGATTTACACCATTAAGAGTTTCTTTGTTAATGTTTTGTTCTTATTTTATGTTATTTTTTTTATTTTTTTTTTTTATCTGTAACACATCTTCTGCAGCCAGTAGGTTTTAAATGCTGGCTTTAAATATGCTATTTTTAATCCATTCCCCAAGCAGATACTGTTCCAGCTCATTTAAAGATGTTGGCAGAGTGAAACAGTTTGCTGCTTCTCCAAAGCACAACAGATATGTTTATTTATGTTAAAATCTCGTGACTATTCTAAATGTTCACTACTGCATCAGTGCCTCGGATTTCTATCTATGGCAGAAGTCTTAGGCCTGAAGATTTATGACCAGCATGTAAATTATTAGCTCTTTGAATTAGCATAATATGTCACCCAAAATTGATAAATATTTCTCAGAAATAATCCTACTTGAAAAGGTGCTAGCGAACATACAGTATGATCTTTCTGTTGACCCATTTTTGTGCTAAAAAAAAAATCTGTATTAATATTACTTTTATTTGGAAGAAATTCCACTATTTTTCAGATTCCATAAATTACAGTGAAAAGCCAAGAAAGCATCTGGATTTTACAAAAATGGAATAAACACTGATTAAAAAAATAGGAAAGACTGTTGACCTTCATGTAGCACATCTGGGCACTATAAAGCCCCGATTTCACCAACAGGTGTGGGCCAGGTTGGGCGGGTGGGACGCATTTTTTTGCATTTCCACACATGAAAATAAGGACAGGTACCCTAATATCCAATCTGTACTAGTTTTTTATAGCCCACCCTTCCATTTGCATAAGAATCTAAATGATTCCTACCTGAAAGGATTGAGCACAGTAATTGGTTAAAAAATAAGTCTCTTCCAGTGTAACCTGGCATGAAAAAACAGCTGGAATAGCAGCTTGTTTATAGTGCTAGATTTCCTTTTTTCCTTAAATCTACTTTTCTAAGAAGAAAAAAGAACAAACTGTCTAACTCAATTCACATTTTATTTATGTAGCATATTTAACACAACCTTAATTCACCAAAGTGCAGAATGAAGTTAAAATACTAATAATATACAGAAAGTACAATCTTTTGTAGCCTATGAGATAAATATTACAGCTACAAAATAAAAACACAATCAAACACAAAAAAATAAATAAATAATGCAATCTATAAACATAAGTAACCAAGATATCCTGTCTTGCTAGGCTTAAAACAGCAGCGAGAATAAATGGGTTTTAAGATTGGACTTAAACTGTTCCAGGGACTGTGAACTGGTCCATGAACTGTTTGATGATGGCAGTTCTCCTTCTTTGTTTCTAATCGTGTTTTGGTTATGCTTTAAGGAAGGTGACATGCTGTGATGGCTACATAGATAGAGCTCATATCTCACTGTCTGGCTGACACTCTGCCTCTCAGGTAAGGTTATCGTTGGCAGTGAGAACTATGAGATTATTTTACAGACAGCATATGCACCCTACCCATCCTGTCCCAACCTAACCCATTGTTGGAAACAAGGCATAATGTGTGATGGAGTCATATCTGGAAGGAAACAAACTATCAGGTCCTATGAATTATCCAAAAAGACCCTTACTCTCCTATCATCTGTTAGGTTACATATCTGTAGTTATTTAATTCATATTAAATCATTTGATATTATCCACAAAAGAAATTTATTATCTATTTATAATTATGTAAAAAATAAAAGGGAGAACACTTTCAGATATCTTGTCCATTATTAACCATGTGTGTGTGAAGAGCTGATCAGCCACGCTTATCTTTTAAAATCTAAATTTAGCTTTTTAATCCATAAGCCTTAACTCACTCACACCTCTGCATCATGATAAAGTAATGACGTAGCATCAAACTGATGATATGTCAAATGGCTCTTTCAGCTCTTTAAATTTCAAAGTGAACACTATCCTTGAACTTGATGTGCACTGTGTGACTAGGAAGATTAGAATATTGATTAAGTGTCAAAGGAATCTAATGTTGCCATCATAACTGAACCAGAATTTGTAAACAGTACAAGTCATTTAAAACAATGCAAAACACACAACTTTAAAGTTACACACAGAGATGGATGCAGAAAAGAGAGTTGAGAAAAAAGGCATTTATATGTTTTAACTGGCTTTGAAAAAAATCTTAAAAAGACAACCTACAAAGCAAAAAACAATATTTGTAGAGAAACAGTAAAAAGCATTGAAAGCAGCAAGCTTTCATTTAGCAATGTTAGCTGTTGTTTTTTTATTTAGTTAACAAAAAAATATACCTTTACTTCTGTTTTGGAGAAGATAATGGCATGTGCAAGAATATTACTTTCAGCTTGTAACTGTGTGATGTTGTGTGACATAAGCATAGTCATAGTAGTGCTTAATTTTTTCGGACAACATTATTAATACAACTTAAAGTAAAGATGCATAATTCCCACACAATAGATTTAAAGATTCTCAGTGCTTCTCATGCGATATTAATACTTTAGTGTTTATGCACCTGTACAGTATTAATATAATTTCCATCCCATACACACCAAGGCCACATGCAGAAACTGATTTTGTGCTGAAACACTGAACCAGTGTCAGCTGCTGGCTGAAAGAAAGTATGAAGCGTGAAATTGTAAAATCAAATCAGATAGAGCTATAAAAGCCAAAATAAAATCTTAAACACAAAGTTCTATCACGGAGATCTGGATTCTTGGAGGAATAAGATGACCTGTTTAAATAAAATGTATTATATAAATTGTTTCAATTAAGTACAGAATGCAAGTACGATATTTTAGCTGCCTGGCCTTTAATTTATTCATTCATTCATTCATTCCGTCATTATCCTAACCGTTTAGTCTGATTAAGGGTCACGGGGAAGCTGGAGCCTATCCCAGCAGCTTTCGGGCGAGAGGCAGGGTACACCCTTGACAGGTCGCTAGTCTATCGCAGCTGGCCTTTAATATTTTGTCTAATTTATGTAACATATCATGCATAGACATATTTCAGGGGAAAAAACAGTTCTGCTTTTTTTTCTCCTTTGCTTATTTCACCATTTGAGTTTCTATGTACCATTTATGTCATATGGTGATATATACAAAAAAAAAGGAAAAAGATATGGAAATTTTTAGACATTGTGCACTTTTTTTGATTAAATGTTTTTATTTAGAAATAATCTTCGCTAAATGCTAAAATTGTTTTCTTTCATATAAATGAAATAAACTTGCATCTTTTCTTAAATGTGTAAATTGCTGTCATTTCTGTTTTCCCTTTTTAAATTTCCATTTTATTAAATTGAAAGAAAATGGGCTTATGGGGTCTTTCCTGATCAGAAAATAGTTTAGGAGTAATTTCAATAAGAAAACAAACCGAATTGTAGGCTTCAGCTAAACATATTGAGCCCCACTTCCTGCAGCAACCAGCGTCTAAGCTTTGCTTACCCAGTACAGATTAAACCTCTGCCACTGGTCTGAGTGGGTTTCACATAAGATTTAGGCTGTAGATTCAGTCAATTCTATTTAACGCTATAACTTATAACAATGTAATAGAAAAAACTGTGGAAGATTAAAAGATATTTGAAGCTTATTAGGATCAAAGTAAAAACTCTTTCGCTCCTCTTTGTGCTTAACATTTAAGACTGCAAGTGAGAGTAAAAAAAAGAAGAAAAGAGAAAAAGGGACGAAAAATTGGAGCTATTTATTCTTCTTATCTCACCAACTTATTTATTTTGAGTTGGCCATATTTTTTTTCAAAGCTGTTTTTTTCAAGGATTGTTTTTGTGAAGCTCCTGCATGTCCTGGATCTTTAAAGACTTCTACTCAGCCCACTTTATCATTGTATCGTTGAATACTTTGCATTTGAATACAAAGTACTTAAAGTCTAAAGAAATAATTCAGCAGGAAGTTTAACTTAAACAGCATCTGCTGAACAGTCACAACTGAATCGCATCATGACCTTGGAGTAAGTTTTGAGCCTGGAAACCATGTCATTCTTTTGATAACTAACTGAAATTTCAGCAAGTATCTTGACAAAAAACAGGATTCCATCTCTTCTTCTTGGTTGTGAATGTAACCCATTTCGAAAGGCGAATTGATTAACTATGTAACAAGTATTAAAGTGATAAAACTACATTTGGAGGAACTCAAAACAAAGTTTGAATGTGGTCAGACACATGATGCACATGAAAACTGATATAAATATTGAATTAAGTTTGAACAAACCTTTTTGTACAGTTTGTCATTTTACTTAAGTAGAAACAAAATTCTTAAGGGTGGACAGAGCATGCAGTGTCATGCAGAGTGAGGACTTGGTCATTTAAACAAAGGTTAAAAAAAAAATAATAATAAAAAAGACTATTTAAAGCTGTTAACACTGGAGTATATACACAGTGATGTACTCAGATGGGATATATTTTAAAAAGAATCAACAAATGTTGCCTAAATATAAAGATGTGGTGAAAAATCTGAGCACAACTTGCTTTTACACCTCCTTTTGCAAAAAAAAAGTAGGTGTAAGACCAGATGGTCAGTTCAGTCACAGAAATTTATTTATACTGTCCTTCCCACAATTCTGAATTTATAATGAGCTTTTAAACCATTCCACTCACCCAGTTGATCTGCTGGTGCATTAAATTGGTGCAACCTTATAATACAAAACAAACAAAATGCAAAAAACCAAGTCACTGACTCACTATAGTAAGATTTAGGTTTATATGATGTAAGATATGTTAAAAAAAAGAAAAAAAAGGGATGACCCTGCTTTGGACTATAATTGTTAAAAGGAGCATTTTGAGGAATTCCTAAAACCCTAAATTATCCTCAGTGGATAGCAGGAAAGCTTCAATTAAAGTCCTTGACCTATGGATGTCTATGAGAGATTTAAATGTCCCTTAGCAGCAAGTCACCAGGAATGGGAACAGATTAACCGTGAACGCTGATGGCTTTGAACACTGTGGGGCTGTCTTTGCTGACACGCCTCTTTAATGTTGCAGGGTGAGGAGCGGAGCTAGCAGAATGGCAGACTGGACTGATTGTTGCAGACTTTAAAAGGCTGAGCAGAAGGCATGTACCAATTATAAGGATATCACACAGCTCACCCCTAAACCCCCAAACTTAGACAGCAGCCTGCAGTCTGTTCCCATGAGCATGTCAGTATACACATCCTTGTTCTGCAGTGTCTTCACAGGGAAGTAATACAAAGTACAGTCATTTTTTTATCTCTCTTCGCATACCTTCTAAGGTTGCCATCTACAGCGTCCAAAGACAGAAGATGTGACACACTGATGGAATGAATGTCTGCATCTGATTATAATAAAGCTCCTAGTGAGTCTGAAGGACAGTCGGTAGGGTTATTAACTATGGGGTTTCTGGACATAACCTTGAGAAACTGGTTATGACCTTGGACAGACAGAGACCATATTAGTTCTGGGAGTTGCAAATGAATTGGTGAAAAATGAAAAAAAACAAAAAAAAAAAAACAAACCAGCATATTAGCAGAAACACTTTATGCTAACAACTGTATAAAGCATTTTTTTGGTGGAGGGATGAACACTTCGGACTAGGCTGGATGCTGTAGACCTGGACACGTTGCAGTGAGCTGACCATGAACTCCTTTGGAAAATATTTAACTGTCAAATGTGAGATTATTTGTGTAACAGTGAAGCTCAGCCAAACTTTATTCAATAGGACAATGATCACAAACACATCGCCAAATCTATAACATCCATACATTTTCTAAACCCACTTATTGTAATCTAGGGTTGCAGGGGACTGGGGCATATCCCAGCTGTTATCAGGCAAAAGTCAGAGTATATCGTGGACAAGCTTGTTGTTCACCATGGGGCCCGATCAGAGACACACAACTACTCACATTCATCCAGAGATAATCTAGACACATGAATTAACCCAACAGCACGCATGCTTTTGGGAGGAAACTGAACAAGCAGCAGAAAGCCCATGTATGCAGAGAGAACAGAGAGCAGTGTGAGGGTTTGAAAAGGCTTCCCTCCATCTCCTATTTAAGATCTTAAACATTCTTAGCCAATATTTGATTTGCATTCATTCTATGAAGTTCTGCTTTAATCCCCTGTTTTATTATTTGTTGACTTGCTTATTAAAACTATTAAAGTGCCAGAGTTGCTGTCACTCATAGACCTGCAGTTAAACTTTTGATGCCTGCAGCAAGGTTAAAACCACCTGCTCCCAGAAGATTTGCACTGATCCAACTGAACCCTCAGGACCTCAATATAGGAGAACCTCAATATAAAGAGTAATTTATTGCTATCACACCATAAATCTGTTTGTGATAGACAGTAAAGGACACTTACTGGTCTATACAACTTCACATTACTATAATATGTGCATGAAATCGCACAGACACATGGTATTAATGCATATATGTGTTTAATTAACAAGTCCGAGTCAAGTCTCAAGACTTATAAGCATGAGTCCAAATTGAGTCTGAAGTTAATTAAAATGTGACTCAGCTGCAACTTGAGTCCCCATCTCAGGTTTCTGACTTATGTTAATGGCACAGTGATATTTATTATATAAACTTCTGGAGCCATTGTTCCCCAGCAGCATTGCAACACTGAGATATGCAATCCAAAGTTTTCTTTCATCCTGAGACGTCATGTTACAGCTGAGTTTTACTTTAGGTACCGCGCCAAACACCAGCAACTGGATATCAGCTCACTTGCTTCTTTTGAATGTACAGTATATAATGAGTGATTTAAATAAAAGAAAGGGGACATTATTGGAGGAAGTAAGAAAAAGCTACGAATATTAATGTGATTTACTAAGCTTGGTGCTGTCTACTTTAAATCTAAGTTATTGACATGCTTCAAAGGGTATTGAGGGCTTCCAGTTCTTAAAATTACATTTAAATATTGGCGCAAAGCTGCATTACCACGCAGACCAATCAGAAGCATGACTGTGTAAGACCTAAGCACAGATCTTGTTTGTGGAGTTTAGCTCAACATTCTGCACTATCATCACCTATTCCGTTTGCAACAAACTCTCCCATCTCACTGTGCCACCTAACCTCTAGCAGTGGATACTCAGTTTCCTTGCTGACAGAAACCAGCAGGGCAGCCTTGGCACTCCCCAAGGATGTGTCCTCTCTCCACTGTTCTTTTCCCTCTACACCAATGACTGCACCTACACAGACGCCTCTGTGAAGCTTCTGACATTTGCAGACAACACCACCTTCATCTGGCTCACCCAGAATGGTCTGTATATCAACAGCAAGCAGATGAGCTCTCCTTCTCCTCAAGAAGGTCCAGCAAAGACAGTACTTCCTGCGGCTCTTGAGGAAACATGGAATGTCCTGCGAGCTGGTATAGTATTCAGCAGGTACTGAATTTGTCATGTACTCTTCCATCACTGTAAGAGCTGCCACCAGGACAAGGACAGAACAAGACTACAGCATAAGGAGCAGCCCCCCCCACCCCCCACCCCCCCGCCCTCTATCAGGTTCTGCACTCCACCAGGATGCAAGGAGGGTGGGGAGCATTATGTATTTTACCCTGCACATAATCTTTTTGAACCGCTCCCATCTGGGAGTCGCTTCAGAACCCTGCAAATCAGGACTGCTGGAAACTCCAGCACCCAGTTGCACAGTCTGTATTTGCATCTCATTACTCTCATGCATCTTTTATACAGCTCCTCTACTTCATCAACTGTATATGCTGTATATACATATAATTTTTATACAGCATAAGGTATATGCTGTAATTTGTATATAGCTCCACATATAGAATGTAATAAAAAATCATTGTATGTGTTAATATGAATAAAGCTGATTTAGTGTTCCAGTTCACCTCAAGAAACTAGCTATTGTACTACGAACTGAGCTGTAAAGACACTTAAAGAAAAGAGCTGCAGCAACGTGTTCTGTTCTGTGGTATTTTGACCGAAACATGTCACAAACATTTTCTTTAAGAACTCAGAAAAGTTAGTCAGTTTGTGAAAAAATAGTGCATACTTTATTTACTAAACTAACTGACTGATAGTATGAAGGAGACGATGCACACATACTTATCTTTCTCATATTTACAATTTTATGCTTCAAAGTCTGATTAAGTGACCAGCCACCGCAGAATGATTGTCGCATACCGTCGTCAGACAGACAACATCAGCCATCAAAAAAGGCAAATCATTTCAAACATGTCCTATCGACAGCATTTCCTTCATAATTAGTTAAAACTCTCTGAAATACAAATGCTGTAGAAGGCAGGCTTAAAAAAGAAATGATTATGAAAGCCCGAAGTCGTATTTCCTCTCTGATTATTCAATTCTTAAATCCTTTTTTGATTGATAAATTAAATTAGTGCTATTGAACAGATGATTTAATATATTATGGCCATTACATTTTGTCATTTAACACAGAAAAAAACGGACCAGTTTCTATTTATAAGCCGTCTATTTTTAGCAGCAATGGTGCCACAGTAACTGACAAATTGAAAAGCGCTGCACGTGACAGACTCATCCTCTACAACTTAGTGTTTTCACTTCCTCGCATGCATACCCCTTTCATCCTTCTTGAACCGTTTCATTGAGAATTTTTTTTTCTCTCCTCCCTCACTCACATCATGTCTCATTCGTTTTATTCTCCCATTGTTCTTTTACCTGTCCTCTCATTCAAATCTTTCGCTGTCTTGCTCTCTTTCACTCTCCCGCGTTTCTTTCCATTCAGTCATGAAACACTGACTACAGAGTCACGTTTTGCTTCATACTTTGACAAACCCCTCAAGGCAAGCCATTTCAGGATATTTCACAGCAGAGCAACACACAAACGCTGTCACACTCATAGACATGGGCACAGCACAGCCAGCACACCACACGCGCACCCTCACACAAACGCACTGAACGCGCGCACATCACCGAACCTGCACACACTTTTTGCTTCACACGTGAATCCTCAGCCTGCCACAACTGATAGGGATTACCACACTAAGATGTTTCGTGTTACATACCCAAATATGACAAGCAGCAACAAAAGCAAGGAAGAGATTTGCTGAAGGCAAGAAAACAGCACAATTTATATGGATTCATGAATGTATGAATGCAGCAGAGCTAAAAATAATGCCTGCTTTATTTATTTACTCACTCCCCCCGCACACTCTCTTCACCCAGAATCATTCAGCTCATGCCTCTGCTTTACTCTCCGAGGAGATGTGCTAAAAATAGAGGTGTTTCCCGTGCACGTTTCAGAATTATTTCTCTCAGTCTCCAAACCTCGTGCCCCCCCTCCTTTCTTGTGTCTGCTTCGCACGCTCTCTATTCATTCTTTTGCAGTCATGCGTCAGATGGATACATATAAAGACATGCACATTGAACAACTTCATTTGTTCTGACACATGGATATAAGTAAATGCCCCTTACTGAAGCACATGTATTCGCATGTTGACAAGAGACGCTTTGTTTCAGGGTCTAAAATATTGAAAAATCATTGCTGCTTTTAACAGATTTTGAGAAGGGTTTTGCTCACATTTGAGGTAAACAAAACACCGTTGTATATGTCAGGAAACAATGTATAAATATCCTCCTTACGGTATTGTTGTTGTGTAAGTCTTGTGTGTTTTTCTTTATTATCATGGCAAAATATGATCTCACATATGACTTGACAAGCAAGAACTACTGCAAAGCTTTTTAAATCCCTGAAAGAGTTTATATCTTGGCAAATGTACTGGTATGTGTTACATGAGAAATAACACCTTGTACCTGAGATTAGTGACATCAAAGCTGCGGTTGAAAACGTGGCTGTTGTGAGCATATTGTAAATGCTCTTCTATCTGAGTCACAGTCAAAAACTTTTTAAGACAGCTCAAGAACTTTGTGGAGTGTGAGTTCATTATGACACTTTTGTAAATCACATTACATGGTTTAATTAGTATTGTTTATACTCATGGTGATTTCATATACATGCATTGAAGAAGACCTGGGGATTGTTTTTGTTGTAACTTGCAGAGGCATATGAACACTTTGGCTGAAGTTTAAATTTGTCTGTCTGCAGACCAATTTGGTTGATTCAATTATCGAGATACAAAGATAAAAGTAATTTGCGTCGTAAACATCCAAATAAAGCCAAGTGATGACATCAACCTGCAAAATGGTTTCTATAAAAGATTATTTACTGTCAGTAAGTAGCATGTATTTGTTCTGCGTGGAAGTCACATGGACCTCCAAGGAAATGAAAATGGACAATTTCACAAAGCACTGGTCTCACTTCTGAGATGTTTTAGGTTAGGTTTGGGAAATAAACAACTCTTGTTTGTAAAAAGCATTTTGAGTTTCATATTTTTTATTGCTGTTTGATTTACATCCAGCCAAGAGCTCATGGACCCTTAGCTCAACCATCAGTGCTTAGTAATATTAATTTGGCATATTGCTCAAAGCTGGGGGACCAATGGCTTACTGGTTTAA
Source organism: Telmatherina bonti (assembly GCF_933228915.1). NCBI lineage: Eukaryota > Metazoa > Chordata > Actinopteri > Atheriniformes > Telmatherinidae > Telmatherina > Telmatherina bonti. Next base: position 26,388,193 of record NC_136621.1, on the reverse strand, counting down.
ATCCCAGGATGGCTTAAAAAAATTTGCAGAATGTATCTACAATAGTGGAAAGAAATAGTGGAAAGTATTTGAACACATTTAATCTACATGAACTGAAGTCTGCAGTATGCCATCTACCGGCTATACTACCGGCAATGCGGACAAAGCTCTGACATCTCGTAGAAGGGGTTCCGACATCCCATACTCCTAGAGTATCCCCCACAGGAGCCCCCGGGGACATGGTCAAATGCCTTCTCCAGGTCCACAAAGCACATGTAGATTGGTTGGGCAAACTCCCATGCCCCCTCCAGGACCCCAAAGAGGGTATAGAGCTGGTCCACTGTTCCGCGACCAGGACAAAAACCACACTGCTCCTCCTCAATCTGAGATTCGACTATCCACCTCTCCAGGACTCCCTAATAGACCTTACCAGGGAGGCTGAGTAGTGTGATTCCCAACTGGAACACACCCAATGGTCCCACTTCTTAAAAAGGGGGACCACCACCCCAGTCTGCCAGTACAAAGGGCTCTGTCACCGATGTCCACGCAATGCTGCAGAGGTGTGTCAGCCAGGACAGCCCCACAGCATCCAGAGCCTTAAGGAACTCCGGGTTGATCTCATCCACCACGAGGGCCTTGCACCAAAGAGCTTTTTAACCACCACAGTGACTTCAGCCCCAGAGATAGGAGAGTCCACCCCTGAGTCCCCCAGCTCTGCTTCCTCATCAGAAGATATGTTGGTAGGATTGAGGATGTTGTCGAAGTATTCCCTCCACCGACTCACAATGTCCCGTGTTGAGGCCTGCAGCACAGTATTGACGGAGCACTGCTTCCCCCTCCTGACCCGCCAGACGGTGGACCAGAATCATCTCAAAGCTATCTGGAAGTCTTTCTCCATGGCCTCACCGAACTACTCTCACACCCGAGTTTTTGCCTTGGGGCAGCCGAAGCTGCATGCCGCTTAGCCTGCCGGTACCTATCAACTGTTTAGTTGTACTGTTTTCGTGGATGAAAATTGTGAACATAACAAAGACCAGACCACTTAAAAGTCATGTGCATTGATATTAAATTTGACAATACAAAATTCTTTTTTAAAGGAAATTTGCAGTATGTGAGATTTAATGAAGTGGCATTCAATTTTTGAATTTTAGCTTGTTACACTGCATTATAAATCTGAAATACACAATTGTATTTCAGAGAAGCAGGACTGATTCATTGAAGTTGTTACCATGGACTCAAATGCTTGCAATGGGCAAATTATTGCAGAAAATTAGTTCCTAATGTATAAATCTTTAATTGAAGCCACAGGGTCCAAATTACATGTTTTTGAGGGTGCCTTGTTTTCTGGTGTGCATCATGACTTTGCAAGTCATGTGCACAAGCATGTACACTGCTCAAAAAAATAACGGAAACATTTAAACAACACAATGTAACGCCAAGTCAACCACACTTTTGTTAAATAGAAACTGTCTACTTTGGAAGCAACACTGACTGACAATCAATTTCACATGCTGTTGTGAAAATGGAATTGACAACAGGTGCAAATTACAGGCAATCTGCAAGACACACCCAATAAAGGAGTGGTTCTGCAGGGGGTGACCACAGACCACTTCTCAGTTCTGATGCTTTCTTGCTGATGTTTTGGTCACATTTGAATGCTGGCGCTGCTTTCACTCTAGTGGTAGCATGAGACGGAATCTACAACCCACACAAGCTGCTCAGGTAGTGCAAGAAGGTTTCGCTGTGTCTGTCAATGTAGTGTCCAGAGCATGGAGGTGCTACCAGGAGACAGGCCAGTACATAAGGAGACATGGAGGAGGCTGTGGGAGAGCAACAACCCAGCAGTAGGTAGGCTACCTCCTTTGTGCAAGGAGGAAGAGGAGGAGCACTGCCAGACCGCTGCAAAATGAGCTCAAACAGTCAGAAACAGACTCCATGAGGGTGGTATGAGGGCCTGATGTCCACAGGTGGGAGTTGTGCTTACAGCCCAACACCGTGCAGGACGTTTGGCATTTGCCAGAGAACACCAAGATAGGCAAATTCCCCACTGGCACCCTGTGCTCTTCACTGATGAAAGGAGGTTCACACTGACACGTGACAGACGTGACAAAGTCTGGAGATGCCATGGAGATCATTCTGCTCCCTGCAACATCGTCCAGCATAACCAGTTTGGCAGTGGGTCAGTAATGGTGTGTGGTGGCATTTCTTTGGAGGGTTGCACAGCCCTCCATGTGCTCGCCAGAGGTAGCCTGACTGCCATAAGGTACTGAGATGAGATCTTCAGACCCCTTGTGAGACCAAATGCTGGTGTGGTTGGCCCTGGGTTCCTCCTAATGCAAGACAATGCTAGACCTCATGTGACTGGACTGTGTCAGCAGTTCATGCAACAGGAAGGCATTGATGTTATTAACTGGCCCAACCGTTCCCCAGACCTGAATCCAATTGAGCACATCTGGGACATCATGTCTCGCTCCATCCACCAACGCTAAGTTGCACCACAGACTGTCCAGGAGATGGTGATGCTTTAGTCCAGGTCTGGGAGGAGACCCCTCAGGAGAACATCTGCCACCTCATCAGGAGCATGCCCAGGCGTTTTAGGGAGGTCATACCTCCCTACAACTTAGGTCATACCTAAGCCTCATTTTGACTTGTTTAAAGGACATTACATCAAAGTTGGATCAGCCTGTATTGTGTTTTTCCACTTTCATTTTAAGTATAATTCCAAATTCAGACCTCCATGGGTTGATACATTTGATTTTCATTGATAATTTTGTGTGATTTTGTTGTCAGCACATTAAACTATGGGAAAAACAAAGTATTTAATAAAAATATTTCATTCATTCAGATCTACAACGTGTTCCTTTAGTGTTCCCTTTATTTTTTTTTTAGCAGTATATATTAGTTCAGGACAGCTTGGTCAAAAACAGGCTTTCTGCCCTGTTACTAATACATGCAGCTGATCCAATCAGAAACACTGCCTGTAGGGACACAAAGTTCAATGTCAAAATCAGGAAGATTAGGGTGCTGCTGTTGGGGCGGCTCATTGCACACACACAATGCTGCTGTCCACGGTGCTGAAAGAAACCAAACAGATCACCTGTGTTGCCTGGAAAATTTTATGAATTAAATATGTGAAGACACAATGTTTTCAGGGTAGCTTATCAGCTTTTCAAGGGAGCCAAGTTCAGCTCAGCCCCCCAGTAAATCGAGCCATACTAACCCCAATAGAATTTAGTTGAATTTCACGCGAAGAGCCCCATTCAAACTCCTTTTATATCATGTGCATAATAATCACCTCAAAGCCTAATATGAGGAATTTGGTGCTCATGGGCCAGAATAGTATGAATATATATATATATATATATATATATATATATATATATATATATATATATATATATATATATATATATATATATATATTTGTGCAATATTTGTGCAATATTTGTGCAACTGTGTGTCTTAGCTTGCTGGATCTTGACTTTCCTATTATCATTTTCACACAAAGCATCTCTGGCCTTAGCGACACATTTCTACTTCTCTGCTGTTTTAAAAAGTGTTGCCACAACTGATCCAAAGTATTCTAGAAGAGCAGGGCTTAGAGGAAATTACTTTTGACTCAAGCCATCTCAGAGCAATTCTGATTAAACTCAACTAAGCCATGTGGGTGTATATCCCCTACAAATGTGGTGAGTTTGTTTAATTTCATAAAGCCAGCACCCAATTAATGCTACATGATCGGTTGATTTTGGACAAAAAAAAAAGCCCCTCCCTGCCCAGGGAGTGGGTTAACTTTAACTTTCTTTATGTCTTCTGTGTGCAACAGACATGACATTCTTGTATGAAATCAGTGTTGATGACATGAGATCTCAGTGGTTAACTCCCTTCCAGCTCCGCTGTCACAAAGAGCACCACCTATGATCCTTTCTTGCTACAGGCAATACCACTATAACAGTTCTTCTCTTTCAGACAGACTCCAGTAACTCTTCCTCAGACTTTTATTTCTTTTCTTCGCACACTACTGCACCTTTGTTTTAAATTTAAATCACATATTTTCACGTTATTCATATTTTTGCCATGACATTTATTTTTAATAGTATATCATAAACTGCATTTTTATATTCCTTTTTCTTACGTATATTTCTTTTCCTTTTGTCCTGGATATTTGTCAAATGTGTTCTGCACACAGTATTTTCCCCTTTTCCCATCTGCATAGTTTAATTTTACTCTTTTGTCTTTGTCTCTAATGCTGCTGTAACACTGACATTTCCCACACTGCCATTCGTATCCGATTCTGATTCTCTGATTTCTTATTGATGTCTCTAACCCATTTTCTCCTTTTAATCTTGTCTCTTTCTCGTATTTACTCTTTCTTCTCTTAGTGTAGCCTGTCAGATGGATGCATAAGGTGCCGTTTTAATTAATTTACCCGCGGCAATGAACCTTCACAGAACCTAAATACCTGGATGTGAAGCCTCTTAACAAAGCAAACCTTGTCAGAGGGACATAAAATATTTACAAGTGTTTGTAGCCATGCAGGCGGAAGTGGCGCTGTAGGCCTCCAATGCTTTTGCGGATAAGAGTAGAACGAGTCTGCAGGCCCACTCAGTCTCAGGCCGTTTCCAGGTTTTAGCCATCCGCTCAAACCGTAACAAATAGAGCTTAATGTCCTCACCCAGGTAGTATGGTGGAATTTTGGGTTGTTTGTGGTAGAGTCTGTCCATTTGTGGCCATTCAGCTGCATCGCCTGGCTCAATGAGAGGAGACGCCACCGCGCTACGTTGTCGCGGTGCTGGAGTTGGCAGCACCAACCGCTGGCTACTGGCGGTTTCTGTGCTGGGCATGGCCACTGCTGCTGTAGCATAAGATGTCTGAGTGAATTCTGGGGAGCTGATTGGAGTGACAACCAGAGACCATGCAGATCTTGGAGCAGGCCTTCCTCACTTCTCTACTGGGTTTCCAGGAAGGTCCTGAACATGATCCCCGCTGCTGCAACTGCCTTATGCAGGCAGTTCATGGCCTGCAATCACAGCCCTGTCCGCCGGGCAGGCTAAACCAACTGTTCATGGTTGTTCCCCAAAAATATGGCACAGTTTGGAATTGGTTTTAGGATGTTTATTGAACTTCTGGTAAATCTACTGAGTTGCAGCAATATTTACAGTGATACAACATGTACAATATGTACAATATTCACACTGCTCTCCAGCTCCAAAAACACACTCTGTCATATTACGCTCTGTACGCCTAACTCTCCACACCGGACAACTCTGAAATGAGCGTCGTATCAATACTGAGCCCCACCCCCAACAGGAACTTCCCCAATTACCACAATTAACTGTTTTTTTTTTCCCTTTCATCCCACAGCAATATAAAATCCATGAACAATACACATTTGTAAACCTGATCAATATTTCCCACATCTGAAAACATATAAAAACAAACTGAATATTCTGGAGTAATGTGGCGTTCAGCGGGTCACAATTGTGACGTCACTGCTGCATTGTGACATCCTCTGGTCATTTAAACATCGTAAACCCACTGACAAAGTTTTCTTACATCCCCAGCCAACATGAATAGCATCCTGGTAAGTTCCACTCCTGTAACTTAATCCCAGTAAGAAATTATTAGGTCTGCATCCCTAAGAGTTATCACACTGACAGGTGGACTGGCAGATAGTGGCTACGAAGAACTGCAGGTGAAAATCTGGGGATATAACAGTCCATGACTTATTCAGGTAGGTGGGTGTGGAAACAGGCATGACTGAATACATTTTTTTGGGGGGGCGGAAATGAAAGGATAGATAGACAGACAGACAGACAGACAGACAGACAGACAGACAGATAGATAGATAGATAGATAGATAGATAGATAGATAGATAGATAGATAGATAGATAGATAGATAGATAGATAGATAGATAGGCAGGCTGCATGGTGGCATAGTGGTTAAAAAGGTTCAAGTCTCTGCTGGGGGGAGGTTTGGCCAAATGTGTGTTCTTTCTGGGTACGCCACCTTCCTCCCAACTACAAGACATGTGTGTTTAAATAGGTTCAAAGATCACTTCTCACATGTGAGTTGCTTTGAATAAAGACATCTGCCAAATGACTGTAGGGTAGAATACATTTTATAATCATTAATATATTATTAGTTTTTGTGTGTGCCAATTACACTGGCACACTGCCCAAACACAAGCATGTACCAAATTTAAAAGACCAGATATTTGATACATTTTTTACATTATCTACAGTATAGCACATTGTAACAGAAATAAAAAATAAATGTTTGAAGTTTGCATTTTTAACAGGGTCAACTTCATGAACAAACACAAATTCATAATAATTTGCATGTCCTCACCATTTTCCTCTCTGGCACTGGTTTGAGACCCACCTTCAGCCTAACCAGGACCATCATCAACATGCTGGTCCATATTTTACCTCAGGGTAAAACTCACAGATGGAGCCATGAGATGGAAGTGCTGGTCACAGTCTGTGGGTTGTTGGTAGAGCATCCCGCAGGGTAACTGCAGAGGCCTTTGCCATGCCGCAAGCCACAATTTGCCAGACAATCCAAAATGTCAGAAGAAATGATAACCATCCTCCAGAGCTGTTCATTTCCCAGAGCAAAGGAGGTGGAAGAGGTTGGGGACAGCTTTGTTCACTATTCTGCGCATGAGGCTTTCCACTGTGCTGATGTGCCATTGACGGGTGCCACAAGCATTTTTTCTTCCCTTTTGTTCACCCATCCATACATATTTACACACATACACACATCCTAATCTTTTGTTTGCACATTTATTATATTGATAAAATGTCTTTATATGTTCATAAATGTTTTATGCATGTTTTAGAATGTTTAAAAAATGTCTGACAAAACAAACAGTGATGAGGGAAGGAGAAAAACCAAACTGAAAACCTTGTTGTTCTTCTTCTCAAGTTCATTTCAAACATCTTTGGTCATTAATCATGTTTACTATATTTACACATTCCTTGTCTGAAAAGGAGTGGGTAGAAGTACTGGGTTATATGGCTCTAACCCCATTGTTCAAACCTAACCAGACAGGGAACAGCTGTATCTTCTTTTTTATTTGTATGATTTGTTTGGTGCTACAATTTTAAAACAGTTAGACCTGTGATATGCTGAAGAGAAGAAATACATCTAGCGCCCTGTAAGCTTGTTGAGGCATGTTTGGTGCAAAAGGCAACGTAGCAACACAGTAACCCGACAACAGCATTACCTTTTAGCTAATGGAAAGTGTATGTTATGGCAAAGCTGAATCCCATGAGAAGAAATTAGGTGTTGTGAATGACAGGACTGAGCAGAAAAAGGGAATTGATGTGTTTTATGGTGATGTAGCCGGTCAGTAAATTTGTTCTAATTCTAACAGTATAGGCTATTTGACACACACAAGCTGGTGTGTGAGCATGTATGTATAGTTTAAAGATGCATTTTTATTAAAAAAAAAAAAAAAAAAAAGCAGAAACATGGTTCTATCATTATGATATTGTCACATTACATCTTTACAGGCAGGGTTTTATTGCAGAATTCAGAAGTGAGGTATCTTCTTTACGTCTTGTGTGAGTCTTTAAGGTTTTTATGCCTTAAGTTTTTGTAATTCGGGGAAAACATCTGCTTGCCAAATTTTCCAGTACCTACTTTGTTTGCTTTAGCATTTTATCATTTGTTATTAACAGAGATTTATCAAAAATAAGAATAAGCCTCTCTGATTTTTGAAAAATATGACAATTATGCAGATTTGGTAATAATTCCACCACTGTTTTGTTTGTTTTTTCCTCTTTTCATCTGCTTGCAACAGTCTTCTCTTTTTTTTTTTATGAACAAAATAAAATGACTTTTATTGCCCACTTGCAGTTTGGACTCTGACCTGTTCATGTCCTTGGGCCTTTTAGTCAAACTTCCTCTAGAGCTCACTGTGGTTGTAATGACAATACAGAAAAACACGACCTTTTCCCCACTCTCTTCTAGGTCTCACTTTTACAGTCTTTCTCGTTTATAACACATCTCTGGTGTACGTGAATTAAATGATATGTAGCTTTATTACAGTGAGTTGATTTAATTATCTAATAGTCTGAAACAAAAATAATTCTGATAAAATGTCTTCATTTCAAGAGACAGAGTTTATAAAGTTCCTTATCATGTTAAATCAGTCATCTGAAAGCCAGTTTGACAGAATTGGCCGAATCCCTCTATAAATTCACTGAAGTTTCCATTATTTTTTTTGTAATCCCATGTTGTTTACTTTAATTGTATATGCTTTCAAACTCATGTTTTCTGGTTAATATGAACCAGACTGTCTTCTTCTCTGGTAAATTTTTGTGCTTCAGTTAATATTAATTTTTACTCGTGGCTTAACCCCATGAGGTCCGACTCTCAGGCTGTGATTCTGCTCATTAGCATAAGAATTAGTCAGACTGCATACCAGGACCAGGTTAATCCTCTCTCTGTTAAGAGCTACAATAACAACGTTGGGTACTGACCCTGTTTGTTTTGCTCCACAATTTACTTTTCACTGTTCCATTTATTTTCTCCAACTCATTGCTGTCAGACGACGAGATAAGGAACGGATATAAAGCAAAGGATGCTCATGATTCTAAGACAGAATAGCCAGTCCTGTTGAACTGAAAAGAAATTAGTATCATTCTTAACGTGCCCTAGATGTTTGATGTTGCGTGTCTATTAAGCCGAGACATGTATGAGAGGTTTACTTTGATAAATAGCTCTGACCCAAAAACATGAAGTGTGACCAAATCAAAAGTATTAAGTACAGTATATTACAAATAACTATAAAAATAACCTGTGGACTAAATTAAAACAAAAAAAACCAATCAAGGAGAAAAATGTCCACCTAAAGAGGTTGAAAAAAATCTAAAGGACTCATGAGAAAGACATCAGTATCACCAACTCTGTTAATACACCATTCTACCTTCAATAAGTATTTTCGTCTTTCATTTTAGAAAGGTCCCTGACAATAATTAAATAGAATCAAAACTTCATTAATTCATATTAATTCATTGAAACATCCAATGTCATTAAAATAATTATTCCTATCAGGAACACAAAGCTATTTTCTAGTTTTCAAAACAAAATGATCAAGCAGTGTTTTGTGTTAAAAAGAAGACAGTTGTATCCCTGCTGCAGCTATCTTGATCCAGTCATGTGCAGGTGCATGAGCATGAACATGTAGACCATGACCCAGATATCCTCAGAAAGAGGTAAATGTAAGCTTAAAAATAATTTGCTTCATTCAGCAGAATGATAAAGGGGTCTCAAGGCAGTGCTGGATTAAAAGAGCCACCTGCCAAGGTTTTCTTTGATATTCTTATTGAGCCATATGGTTGAATTCACCTTTCTGTTGGATTAATCTTGTAATCTTAGCATTCCAAATGGCATTTGTTGGACTATTTGATAACAAATGACATCTAAATATGCTCAAAAAGCCAAAAGATTGATTTTACAGTAATTTTGCACCAGAATATGGTGACGTATCAGTGGATCTTAATTGGTCTGGAAAGCCAAATGGGACTTATAAGTAAATGTATTAATTATTAAATATATATATTTGTTAAAAAAAAAAAAAAAAGGAAACCCATCAATATCCAGGTCAATTAGGGCCATTAGAAAACGTACTCATTGGTGTGAACACAAGATTGATTTACAGGATTTTGATTATCAGGTGGAAGAGTTAATTGTGTTCCAATAATTAAATTTTTAAATACAAGAGATTAGCCAGTTTTTATTGGCATAAATACTTCCCCTAGTTTCATTCTACTTTATAGATTATTTTAATTACAAACCAAACGTACATGCTGGTTTGAAAATGTTATGCTGGTTATAAATATTCATAGCTCTATCTCATGGAAGTTTAAGAATTGTGTCATTTATTTCCTGACTTAATCCCTTAAAGTCATGGAGGAACTTTGCAATAATGCAGATGTAACTATCAGAAATGTTGGTACCCAGGCGCCAGAAATAGAACAAGACAGACAGATAAGTCGCAAAAATAGCAAAAATTTTAATAAAATCATAATAAAATAAAAAATAAAACTGAAATAAATAGAGGCAAGCTATATGGTTTCATGTATATAGTTGCACGAGAATAAAAATGTTTAAAGTTTAATTTCCACTGATGGCTGGTTCCACTTTTCTGCAGCATGACAGCAAAATGCTGCTTCTCCATGTTTTATCTGAAGTCTGGTCTGTTGACCCATTAATTTGAGCCAGGTGTGTTGGAATGCAGTAACCTAAAAGTCATTGCTCGCTATCTTAATCTTTCTCCTGCACTAAACCCACTGAAGTCCTCTTCTTATGTCTTCAGAATTAAAAAGCTTCAGAATTACTTCATCACACACTTTCCCAGTGTGATGAGGCTAAATGACTTGCCGGCATGAAACTTGTTAGCTCATAAAAATCCATAATTTAGCCGCATCGTTTAAGCCCATAGACTGTATATAAAAAGAGGGACGGAGCTTCCATGACGTCAGCCATAGGTTTCTGAAGAGCTGAACTGAAGCTCGGTGAGTGGTTCCTAACATCGCCATCTTGGCAGGGGCATGCATTTCGTTTCGCCCAGAAAATACAAATATAGGCAAAGAGGAGGAGCTGAGAGGGAGGCTGTTAGCATGGGGATTGATGATTGACATTGAGCAAACTTCTTCTTACTTGAAGTGGGAGTTCGGTACCTGTCAATCAAAAGGACACGCTCCTACATATGCCAAATTTCGAGATTAAATTACTTTTAAACGGAAGAGTTCACTTCCCCCACAGTTTTCATGAAGGTAAACCTGACCTAACTGAAAATGGATTTTTATACCAGGCTGTAAACATGTTTTTTCTGCTGTGAAGTTGGCCTTTTTAACATGGGAGTCTGTAGAGATTTTCTCTGTTTTGGAGCCAGCCCTTAGCGGATGAGGGGGAAACTGCAGTTTTATGCACTTCTGTATGGGTTTCACTTTTAACCACCAGGGGTTGCCGCTTGCTTAAGCCTCAGGGTTCAAATCGTGTGAAAAAAGAAGTGGCTTATAGTGTGGAAATTAAGGTATTCAGTGACATTGGTTTCTCTGTCTGCCTGCCTGTCAGATAACTCAAAATGTTAAGAATGGGTTTTGATTAAATTGACAGGAAATCTCAGGAATGGAATAAGGAGTAAGTGATGATCTGGATCACCACCTGGATCCAGGAAATTTTTTGAGGGATTCATTGATATGGAGACATAATGATTGTTTTGCCATTATAGCTTTTAAACTAAAAAATAATATACAAAATCATTGGCAAAAAAAAAAAAAAATTACACTGGCTTGGCAGAGGTCTTTACTGTCTGAGTGCTTCTAGTTGTAATTGGCAAAGCAAGCTTCTGTGCCATGATTTATAATGACTTCATTAAAACGTATTTTATTTGTCATTCAAAAGGACTAAATAATAGGTCACACCAGTGTGTTCTAAAGTTACTAACTTTCATTCATTCATTTTCTAAACCGCTTAATCCAATTCAGGGTTGCGGGGAAGCTGGAGCCTATCCCAGCTGGCTTTGGGCGACAGGCAGGGTACACCCTGGACAGCTTGCCAGTCCATTGCAGGGCCACACAGAAAGACAAACAACCACTCATGCTCATTCCTAGGGGCAATTTAGAGTAACCAATTAACCTAACATGCATGTCTTTGGATGGTGGGAGGAAGCTGGAGTACCCGGAGAGAACCCACGCATACACGAGGAGAACATGCAAACTCCACACAGAAAGGCCACTGACCAAACCACTCCCCAGCCAAGGATTGAAGCAGTGACCTTCTTGCTGTGAGGCCACAGTGCTAACCACTGTGCCACCGTGCAGCCCTTTACTAAGAAGTTACTAACTTTGACAAATTAAATCATTCCCAATTAACAAAATCAATAAAGATCCATTTCAAAAAATGTAATCACACCACCTCCTTGTCCAGTTTGCTGACTGAGCTCGGAGTTGTCTTTGTGTTTAACTAGTTTCTGAATTCTGCTCTGTCTGCGTCTCATTTATGTAAAGAGGCAAATTGAGCCAACTCTGGTTTACAACAATAATAAAATGGAAGTTGAACCATGAGCAGACATTATTAATGCATTGTAACTCTGGGGCTTGTCTTAAGTAAAATATATTTAAGAGTGTGTGTAAACTGGCATATGAGTCATATAAATTTGAATTAAATCAGAATCAGCACATGTACTGTAAAGACTAGAGACGGATGGGGACTGTTAAACTTGATTGCAGCATTTTGTTTCAACTGGTCTCTTCCTTTCTGCAGGTTCATGTCCATGCAGCCTATTGTTTTCCTGTATTGATTTCTGCTGTTTTGGGAGCAATCCCCTTCTTGTCTTGTCCATCCCCCATGAAATGCTGTTTAAAGCTTCAATTGTGATCAGCAAAAGGCAGGAAACAAAAAGAAGGCCGTTTTCTGTTTTCTGCAGCATTCTTTAAGGCTTCAAAAAGTCAAGCAATTAAAGTACTTTTTATAGCTCATCTAATTCCAAGCATAATAAAGCAGGATAATTGTCACAGTAAATGGAGAACTGCACGTTTACTTTCAATTTAAAATTAAACTCTTTGCAGTTTTTTATATTTAAACCTCAGAGGTACACCGTCATCTTGCATTGGAATGACACCGGATCACAAGTTCGTAGTGCACATCCATCCTCAAAACCTCCTTTTACTCAAATGACAAATGTCATTTAAACCATGTTAACAAGCAATGACACCCCAAGGCAGTACAAAGCCTTTTCATTTGTATTGCACATTTCATGTACAAGACTAGTTGTGCTTTTTTTTTTCATTATCTTGAGAAAACAAGCTAATTTTCTCATTATCTTGAGATAAAGAGGGCCTGTATCCCATGATAACACAGTTTTTTATCTTATCTCGAGAAAACAAACTTAATTTTTGTGAGAAAATGAGATGATTAAGATGAGCTGCGTAAGTCGTTACTGTGTTACGCCTGATTTCATTGATGTAAAAAGACCCTATGACAGCTGGGGGGAGGGGTTACAGTCATTGTGTTTAAGTGTAATTTTATGAATGAGTGATTAGAAAAACTTAAGAGTGAGACTAATTGCATTTTCACTCTTTGTAAGAATTAGATAAGATGTATTGATCAGTAATGGATATTTTTTTATCCGATGTCAGCTTGCATCCACTGCCAGCTTGACCGTCCTGACATATCCCAGAACAGTTCTGGGATATCTTTGTAAAGTCAAGCCTGCAACAGACACAAACTGAAGTCAGCCCCTGCAGTTAAGGTGTTAGAAAAGAATAAAATGACTATAAATGATATAATGGCTCTCATCCATATTGAAGGACAGCCCCCCCTTCCTCTACTCACTGCCCCACACCCCTCCAGAACACTGACAATCCTGCAAAGCAGCTTCAGCAACACACCGCTACACCCTAAAAGTGTAGGCCCTCGATTGCTGCAGGAGTTAGACTAGAAACCAGCACTGCTCTCAGCCCACAACTAACACTCTCGAAAGAATCCACTGCAATTGATTAATGTATAGATTAAATATGTATATTTCTTATTTTTATCATTTATATGAATAACAGATGGTTTCCGTGTGAAGTTCACCCTGTGTATGCTGGTTCTTTCCCAGCCTCCTCCTAATTTAGACATATGCATCTTAGTCTAATTTGAGTCTCACAGGATTAAAAAGGAGTGAGTATGAGTCTGATTTAATGTTTGTTTCTCTCTGTGTTGGTTATGATGGGCGAGGAACAGCTCCAGCCCCCTCATGATCTTGTGCTTAAATAATGTGTTATCTCAGAAAGTCAAAGTTTGTTTTCTCAAGATAATGAGAAAAATTCTCCCATTATCACATAAAAGCAGTGTTAAAAACAACATGTGAGAATGAGCACTGCTAGCTTCCAGACAAGACAATTCAAAAGGGCTTTATATAAAACATGATAAGCATTTCTGATGACGAGAGAGAAACACAGACAAACTCTTACACAGAAAACCATATCAACATGTTGTCATACAGTCGCAGTCAAAGGTTTGGACAACAGCAAGGCGTGTCCAAACTTTTGAATGGTTGTGTATGTGATGAGAGATCCCAGCACTACCTCAAAGAATAAATAAGAAAATTGATCGAATGAGAAAAGTTGTATAATCAACCCAAGTAAACCCGCAAGTAAAGTTGATTTTATGAGCTTGTTTGGCAGAAAGCTATCGCTTTTGCTCTCTGTTAGTTTTGCAAAAGCAAGTCCGTTCTCCAAAATCAATACACCAGCTTTACCTTCAGCAAACGTTACATTGGTCTGGAATCTCTTTGGGCTCATAGAAAGACATTTCCTTATACTGCTAGTAGCAACAGTTTCTGGGTCAATATGCCAAAGATTTGTGAGCCTGTTAATTTTTCTATTCTTGTCAATAATTTAGTTGGTAATTTGAAATGTGTGAAAAGCAGAAAATACAGTTTAAAACAGTTTCCTACATCCTTGTCTACATCATTGTCATAGTAAATGCATATAGATTAACTGTGTTGATGATAATGTTAAAGATATAAATTGGTACTTAACCCTCTGGGTTAAATAAAATGCAGCATAAATGGATTGTTGGCCAGATTCTGCCATAACATCTGGACAACAAAGGTTTGTGGTGTAACTTGTCTAAAAGTAATATCAGAGGACATTTAACTGTGGGTGCATACTAGCAGTGTGCTGACAGAGCAGAGTGTGTGCATATGCACAAGTGGTGTTAATACTGTTTTCGCAGCCTGCTCACTGACACCAACTCACACCAAGCTGTGAAAGTAAAAGCTTTTGGTTGTTTAATCATATACATTCACATCAAATCTAATGTCTGGAGATCATGAGAATTGAGATGACAGAGATGACTGAAACAAACATGTATTTGTCACATATTTCTAAAAAAAAAAAAAAGCAACTATTATTCCACTAATTATAAAAGTCAAACACTTTGGAAGGTAATGAGAAGAGAGCCACCATGCATAAACATTTTTTCCCCTTTTATTTGTTATCATAATATTCTAAAATATTGCTTCATCTGAAGCAGGAAAGTTTCATGAAATGTTACTGTATTGACAAAGAAGAGAAAATGTGTTACACGGTAAACAATGTTAAAACTTGAGTTTACTGGCAAAGAATTGTATTTAAACCATAGACTGTATATAGAAAGATGGATGGAGCCTCTGTGACGTCACCCAAAGGTTTCTGAAGAGCTGAAGCTTGGTGGATGGTTCCTACCATCGCCATCTTGGCAGGGGCATGCATGTCATCTTGCCAGGAAAATACAAATATGGGCAAAGAGGTGGAGCTGAGAGGGGGGCTGTGAGCATCATGGTGGAATATTGACATCGAGCAAAGTCCGAGCTTTCTGTAGCTAAGAGCTTACCAAGCTAACCCGGAGATAACAGAAGCTGACCAGCTAACGGAGGTAAGCAGGCTAAAGCTAAGTCACGTTGTTAACCAGCTAAAAACCGCGGTTGTTCTACATTTTTCTTACTTGAAGCAGGAGATCGGGTACCTGTCAATCAAAAGGACATGCCCCTAAATATGCCGAATTTTTTGATTATATTACATTTAAACGAGCAAGTTAGAAAAACATTCACTCCCCCCACAGTTGTCATGAAGGTAAACCTGACCTATTAAATCTAAAATGGATTTTTGAACCAGGTTGTAAACATGTTTATTTCTGCTGTGAAGTTGGTCTTTTTAACATGGGAGTCTAAGGGGATTTGCTCTCTTTTGCAGCGAGCCCTAGTGGATGAAGGGGGAACTGCAGTTTTAAGCACTACCATATAGGCTTCAGTTTCACCGCCGATGACTCTGTCCATCTTTCATATACAGTCTGTGATTTGAACTGGAGGACCGACATAACCAGTACATCCATTTACAACTTGTTTGGTCTGCGGAGTCGTTGCAATGGGGGTTTATCTTAACTGGGGTTGTTGATGGGGTTTCTGCATTGCAGACTGTGGTGTGGGCCCTGGCCTTCCCCAGCCTGGGCGTTTCCTGTGACTGTGTCCTGATGTAGATGGATCCCCCAGGTATCGTGTCAAGCCAGATACAGAGAAAGAAACCTGAAGGTAGTTTAATTTTAGTACAAGGAAGGTCACGGGAAAGGTGGGATTGTGTGTTTGGGCTCTGTGTGTGTGTATGTGTGTCTTTATGTGTAAGTGTGAAATTGTTTTTGTGTTGTAAAGCACTTGAGAATACAAGTTCACAAAAAATGTTATATAAATGATTAAGTTTGATTTGATCTTTATTTATGTGTCTTGCCTCACATTGCTGCATTTAACAGTATGCTCAGCTCACCAAAAGACAAATCAGGTCCTGTTGACTACCTGATATTGGGTAAATTAATCCAAGATTCACTTTGTAGATGAAAAGTGCTAATATGGCACCACAACCATTACAAGTTTTGTTGCTTTGCTTAAAGGGAAGAATTAAATTCTTTTGGTGTCCAATGTTCTTTTCAATTGTTTTCTTTATCAGCTGTCAGCCACATGAATAGAATTTAATTGTATTTAATTTGTTTCTGGAATGACATTATGTGGTTGTGCTCTGAACATTTATCTCTTTCAACAATATTACTGTGCCATCAGTAATAATTAGAGTCAGGCTTTGTATTGGATTGTATCTGTTATAAATAAACTAATCATCAACAATTTGGTGGCCTTTTCTCTTTAGGATATCATTAATTACCAAATGGCATCTAGATGGTCAGATTTATCTTAAAATAAATTAAATAATATTAACTTTTTTTTTTATGTCTTTAGGGATGGTCAGGCCATTTGGACATAGCCTACAGGATAATGGAATTGGGATAAATGTCAATACTGGTAACATTGAGCCCTGGATATGATGTAATTTATACATATTAAATATTTGTCTGGAATTGAATAAAACATGGCTGAACATACTTTTATGTTTGTGAATTCCGTTTAATAAAAACTGCCATGCCTATACTATCACCAGAGATAATAAATTTAACCTGGAGGGCTAACTAATCACTGCTCACTTCTACAGTTTGATTAGTTGAATTTTAATTACAAATCGTTTTTTAAACTGCAGGATTTGCATTAGATTAGCTTCACAGATTAGTCATATGCTCTCTGGCGCAAAGCAGAGAGTGTATTTTTACACTAATGTATGTATATATATATATATATATATATATATATATATATATATATATATATATATGCAATTTTTGTCAGTAATAACAGTAATGCACCTTACTGTTGATCAAATGAATAAGACCATTTTACTAATCCACTCCTGTGTAGAACTGATGCACCTTCATATTCCTGAGTGCTACAGTTAATACATTACTATTTATTTTCTGTTATACCAAGGCAGATCCCTTTGTCACAAAGAGAGGAAAGACTGCAGTTTTTGTTAGAAAGACACACTGGTAACCTCAAACATCCAGGCTTATGTGAGCACATTTCATATGATGATCAGTTAATGGTTACATTACATCTTTGAATGGGCATCATGCAGCCTAAAAACTACTACAAAAGAAAAAAGTTTTGTTGACAAAGTTGTTTCACAACTTGCAAAATAAATATATTTCTTTCTATCAAGGTACCAACATGAAATAACCAGATTTTGCCAATGAAAATAATTTGTTTCTTTAAAAAAAATGCAAATAAAAAAACTATGTGCATATGCATTCCCCTTTGTTACTTTGAATCTTAAAAGTAAAAACTGAAGAAGCAAGTTTACTTTAGAAGGTCTTATTAGTTATTTTGAGGTTAAACTGTGTGTAATTTAGGTGGCGAGTGTTTGTATGGAATTGATGTACCACATAAACTTATTTTATAAAAACATCGATAAAATAATCAAACTCATAAAAGATACCCAACTATTATAGATACATACCAGTTCTAATGTTGCATTTTGAAACAAGTCACACACAGTCATAAATATAAAAAAAAAAGTTAAATGATGAAAAAAACAAGAGATGGAAAAAATCTTCCACATGATTTTACCCATTGATCTAATTTTTGCGAAGTCGTACACCTAAAAAAGGAAGTGTTGGCATCAGATATTTGTCCCAAGTTTGCTTGAATTTTAATTACAAGAGAACAAACTAAGACATAAACATGCAACAAACACCACAATATAGCCAAGACACCTAACCTGTCACAAAATTCTATGACACTCTATACATCAAATAAAGAAAATTAAAAGAAAAAAAAAAAACACTTCACCAAAGAAAAAACTGCCTCAAACACATAAATTTAAGTTATGACATGAAAATGTAACTTTGACACAACTTATGTCAATAACTTATTGTTGTGAACATGTCAACATTAGCCTTTAGCTTATGGGACATTACAGTAGTACTGCTTTCACCATATGAAAACCATAAAAGTAAACCTGAACAGTTGCTGATTGTTGTTACTTCTTTGATATTTATATGAATTAAAGAAAATGAATTTATTGCTTGTAAGGCAGTCCAGATTATACAAAGTGTTTAGGGAGTTTCGTTAGCTTTGGTCTGTAGCTGATTAGCTTCAACTAGCTGTATTTAGCTTTTACTAAACTGTATACTGCAACATTCTGCAGCTCACCAGGCACTTACTGTCATTGTTTCAAATAAATGCTGGCTGAAAGATGTGAAAAAGTACATCACATTTTGGTATGTTTGCACATTAGGCAAAGTGTTAACCTACCAGTCTAAACAGAAAGTGGGTTTTGCATCCACACTGTTCTTTTATCAGACTTCGGCAAGTGAATTCGTTGCCAAGGTCAGCTTGTGTCATTCTATTGGAAAGATTCCTTTGCCGCTTTCTCTTTCTGACCTCCTCAGACACTGTTTTCACCTTCTTTCTTTGTTCAGCCATGACAAACTTTTGTTCGAAGAGAAGGGAAAGTAACAAAAAGCAGAGCCCTCTGTGTAGAGGAAAACACAGCACTTCAGGTCATATGATTCCATGAGAGACAGATCCATTTCTGAAAAGGTACAGTTTTGTTTCTGCAGCCCACCCAAAACGCCAACATTCATAGAGCACTGTATATTGACTCTAGAAATCATCCCTTTTTACTCACATTAGGCTAATGCTTGGGTCAAAAGTTACATAGTATCCCCCTAACAAACTAAATGGCAGAAGAGAAAAAAAGCTTCATATGTTCATAAACAATGTAAAATGTCATCATTGTAACAAATTGCTAAAATAACTCTCTATAGCCTTTTATAGCACACAATTGTATAAGAAAAATAGAGCCAATCGTGCAAATTAGCTAAAGAAAAGCAAAAGCTACTATTTGTAGGTTCTCGTTCACATTCTTTGGCATTTTGCCCCAAAGTCTACTGCAAGAAAAATATAGATATCATCACATTGGTATGAAACAATAATGATAGTAAGCTAGGAAATTATACTATCAATAGCAATATTTGGACATCTAATCTGCCAAGCCCTAACTGGTGGTTGGATTTGTGAAACTTAAAAAGATATAAGTTTACTAATTGTTGACCTTTTTTCTTTCTTGTTTGTTTTATAGTTAAAGCTGTATTTTATGTTCACTATACTTTTCTTATGATGAAATTATAGATATCTTTGACTCCAGAGGCCTATCTGGTTAAACTTACCCAAAAATTTAGGATCTGTACAAGCGGTACTATGAAACGGAGCCCTGTACTACGAAGACCTGGGTTGACTTACCCAAACATTAGTGATCCAGACAACAGCTAGTACAAAGCCTGTTATCTACTTGATAATTCATCCCATTATTAACCCATAAAGATCTATGCATAATCACATAACAAGGGTGGTGTTTGAAGTCTCTGACCCATCGCAAACATGGAGAAACCTTGCAGAGTAGCCTACTTCACCATGGAGGAGATCTTATCCAGATCCGAGTAACTCCATTGCCACTGCAAAAGCCAGTCTCAGGCAAAGCGTCCTCACTCCCTTCCTTATATGTTTCCTTTTAAGTTCATCACCCCCACCCACCCATGCATTTTTTGTTGGAAAAATTATTCCTCACTGTAACGACAGAAGTAGCTAGTTGTGTGTTCCATAGATTCATGGTCCTCCACTCGTGCGGTGTGTGATTCGGAGTTCTTATTAACCTCATTATTTCAGATGTGACTTTTGTGGAGCTAAAGGGACTTGAGAACAAGAAGAAAAACAAAGCATTTAGTGACAAGGCTTTATTTCTTCATCAAAAGGATACAGCGATCCCTGAAACTTTGTTTTTCTCTTAAACTCCACTAACAATCCGCTCACTAATTTAGACATCAGGGCTAGGTCATTTTCCAAGAGAACTGATTGAACAAGAGGTTGCGCTTTTTTCTTGTTTATCACTTATCCAGAACATAGCTCGCTCCGGAGAAGGTTAGCCATCCAGCATATGTTTCCATATCTTACCCAATAAAGAAGGTAAAAGGTGTTGTAGCACGGCAAACCTAGGGTTAACCCTGAAGTGACCTCGATGAGAGAAAATTCTGCTTTGTAGTACAGGCCTCTGGTTGTCATTGTGTAATTCAGCCAAGGGTTTTGCCAGTGTTGATCATGCTGCACTCACATTAAAGTGTTTTGCAGCATGTGATCAAACGCAAACATGGAGGAACCCTGCAGAGCGGCGATGGAAGAGCAGATCTTATTCTTCAAAAATACAAAGAACTCTAACAAATCATTAAGAACAAAAGTACCACTGTTGCCGCAGCAACAGCCAAGAAGAAATGTTGGCAGAAAAACTGCACACTCTCTAAATATGTAAATTCGTGACATAAAACAAAAATAATTCTTCAGACAACATAAACGGACAGCACTCTGATCACTCAATGTCATTTTATTATGGGAGACATTTCAGACAAAGCATTTACTTAGTTCCTTCCTTTCTTTTATATTTTCCATCCAGTTCTTTTTCGACTCAGCACCCTATGTGAGCACGTTTTGTGTCGAAATATTAATTCTTCACCTTGACGGTGTTAGCATAAGTAGCCATGTGCTCCATCAACTCATTGATCTGCAGTTCTGTTGTGTGTGACTATTACTGTTAAGCTCACTGTTATTAAACTCACTAAATGGTCTTGGGACAAAGTCAAAACCATAATTCAGTGTGCTCAGTGAAACGATTTTATTTCTTCATCAAAAGGACACATCTGTCCATAAAATGTTTCCTTAGCACTCCTCTCATGATCCAACATTGACAGAATTCAAAGGCCATTTTCTATTAGTACTGAATGGTGCATGCACACTTATTTATCTCTTATACAAAACCTTACCTGCTCCAAAGCAGGTTAGGCATTCAACACAAGTTACCAGGGTGATTTATGAATGAATGAACCAGCGCTGTGGTATGTAAAATCCAATGTTAACCCTGAAGTCACCTCAATAAGAGAAAATCCATCTCGGTGCAGGGCTCATGTCAAAAATTTCAAAAGGAGTGAAGACTTGCTTGTTAGCGCCTGTATATTTCAGGACTCAATCAGCAATCATAGCACTGTGGTGGAATTCAAATTTAAAGAGCAACCAGGATCATTGAGCTGCAAGAACAATCTGGTGCTGAATGAGGAAAGGACTGTGGGAGATAAACTGCATGGTGGATAAACTGATGAGTTGCAGCTGTGCTTCAGAAACAGCTAGATCAGAGAGATGATCATCTCTTCACCAAACCTACACACATGGGAAAAACGGAAAAAGGAAGGGGATACATGAGGCCAGACAACAGACTCATGACAAATCAGGCATGTATTTGGCGTAACGGAGATGATAAAGGATTTAGTCACCAAATGTTGGATTAAGACTTTGGTCTCAGATTGCTCTTTGCTTAAAACCCCAAATCATCCACGGAGAAGGCACACACACACACAAACTAATTCTCACACAGACATGCATGTAAGGGTACATTGGAATATAGACGCAAAACTAAATTCACACCATGTCTGCCACGATAATTTACCAGTCCTACCAATGGCTACCTTGAGTTTGCACAACTCTGGCCAAGACTTAGATTCTGACTTACAGGTTCATATTTATATCGTTACAGTGATACTAATGTATGAAGAAAAATATTTTCGAGCCAAACATTGTATCCATTGTGGCACATATTTGTTTTTATGGCTGAAGCAATAAGACTGATCAATTTCTTAAGCAACAACAAGTAAAGTAATTTAGGCAACAGTAAAGAAAAATTAATACCTGAAATTTGCTGTTTCTGCGTCCCCTCTCTAGTATTTAATAACAAGCTAAAGAAGAGTGGATTGCTTATTAGAGCAAAGAAAGGAAAAAAAGGAAAATAGTCTAAAACAAATGTATCTGCTTTACTGTTTGTGTTGCATCTGCAGATTTTGGGACAAGTTATATTTGGACCATGTGATGTGTTTGCCATTGATCATTTTGGGGTTGATTGCACAAGCCCATATCTGATTCACAGCATGGCAACTTAAGTTACGATTACGCAGGCGGTCTATACTAGGCATGATCTCACATTCCAATAGGACTGCAGGGTCTTGCAAAAATCTATATGTGATATGCATTTTTCACAGGCAGCCAGTCAGCCAGCTTCTTTTTATTTCAAGGTCAAGTACTCAGCACATACATAGAAAAAGTACATTTATGTTGTATTAAACAGACCTAAAGGAAGCAACAGCCCAATACACATAGCTATGCTCAATACTAAGAAAAGTTACAAGCACATAAGAAAAGTCCACTAATGAAAGCCTTTCAATGGTCTTATTCACAGCTCAGGCGATTTAGGGGGAAGTAACATCCTTCAAAAGGTGAATAAAACAGCTGGCTGCCATATGTTGAAATTTTGTTATGTGGTGTGCTTGTTTAAGAAGCTCGTGTTAAGTTAAAAAGAGACTCAAAAGAAGGTACTTGTGTAAATCAAGTCAGAATTCATCCTCCCCTTTCTTCTGGAGGGAAGGAGCATATATGTCTAAGGACTGTCTAAAAAATAGTGTATATGTGTGTCAGACATGAAACTGATATGAAAATCTTTTAAAGTGCAATAGCACTGCTGGCTTTCCTGAACACTCTTCAGGCGATATTTAATATGCAGCAACACCCTCGCGAGTGAGCCTGGAAGCTCAGTTGGGCTCAGTTGTCCAATGGTGTCATCAAGGTTGATAACTAATAATTACCAATATGAACGATCAAAGGATGATCAAATTAACTTCCCCCAGTTGTGTGTAAATTTACGGATGGTTGTTTTCAGATGACATATGAAAATGGTTATAAATGAATTGAAGTAGCATTCTCCATGCAGTACTTCAGCTTTGCAAGTATTGCATACAGCTTTTTGAGTATCTTTTGAGAAAAGATAACAATGCTGAAATACCCCACAATGTTGTGTTGCATAGTTATCATGTCACATGCCCAAACAGATGCTGCAATTTTGATTTGCTCTTTAAAACATCGTTTAGGTGTAGCTCTTTTAAGTACTGCTATGTACACTTCAAACAGGTGAAAATAAGACGACCTCAGTAACAACTTATCACATTTAGATGGTGTGTGAAATGTTTAAATTACACATTGTCACCAACAGAAAATCAATGAGAGGGTTTGTTGTGCAAGACACAAATTGTCAGATCATCCGGGACACTTGTTCTGTTGGACACACAGTCTCTTTGCTCAACAGAGTAAGAATACAGACAGAAAATTGCACTTTTGGGGGGAAAAAGGGGGCGATGGACCAGATGAAGAAGTTGAGCTTAGTAACCTAATTATTGTGCTCTATTTTGCAACACTGAACATTTATAGTTTATACATATGCTAAAATGTAATATTGAACAAACTAGTGGAGGCTGTATTGAGATGTCGTTTATAGAAAAAAAAAACACCTTTGAATATATTGTCAAAAAAGAAGTTTTGATTTAGTTTTCATACAACTCTGTACAAAGCACAGTCCTTATGAATACGTTTCTGTGGTGAAGACACAAAATTTTCTTTTTGCAGCTTATCACTTTACACAGTAAAGAGCTTAATCCTGTTATCTTTTTCTTCAGTGGCTTCTGCACTGTCTTCATTTGTGGTTGTGCCAAATATAGAAGTTGCTTTGGTTGTATTTAAAAGATCCTTAGAGGTTAATGCCAGAACTTCTTAGTTTGTATCATAAGACACAATCACCAGTAACAGGCTGTTGTGCATATATCACATGGGATAGGGTACATGCATGCTTGTGGACACACGCACACAAACACAGAGACATAAAAAAGTAGAACACATCCCTCATTTGAATATCTAAGCACTCATGAGGCTTTGTTTTTAACTGCAACATTTGGGAAAAAAATATGGCCCCCACTTTGAGACATACTTCACCAGAGCTGTGGCTTAAAAAATGAGAAATAAATTTGCTCCTAATCCATTAGAAGTGTCTTGCAAACTTCAACATCAAGCAGATACAGAGCTGGATGCATAACATTTCAGATCAGTAGCAGCTGTCTCTAAGGTGCTGAGAGAAATCAGTGATCCATAACATTCCTCTTGCACCCTTTTTGAATTCCTCAGCTAAAGAAAATCTCCACTGTTCAACTCAGCTATAACCAATTACATGCACACAGCACCAATGATAAAGAGATGCCACTGGCCTAATTCATTGTCTTTATACTTTTTTTCATGAATTTCTTTCATTTTTTCATGAATTCTCACTGTGATTTTATATAATCTCTGACACTACAGAAACTTGTCCAAGAATAAAGTCTTCAAAATGCACACAGGATAAAAATTGAATGTATAAAACTAAAATGCAGCATAAACATGCAACATACGTGTCAAGAGTGGAATTATGTTTAAGAGGAAGTATTAAAGAAAGAAAAAATCAACTAAATTGTCAGCGTTGATGGGAACATTGAAAAACATTAATATTGCACAGCAGATGCTCCAGTTTCTTGTTGCCAAGCAACACTGAAATTGTAAAATTTATTTAGAAGTGCTGACGGTTTCAGTATTACATTTAATGGCTTGTGTTTGCGTGCGACTGAAGTTCGACATTTTTTAAAAAGTCAGATACACCCTTTTGTTGTCATAATGGTGGTGCCACACTACAACACCACCTTAAACTGCACTTTACAGCTTTTATTCCGAAACTTTGCATGAAGTTACGCTTTTCATGCTGCATCATACATTAGTTAGTGGATATCAGCATTTTGGGCATTTTTGATGTGCATGGATTCTGATTCAGCAAAGAAACATATAAGGACATTATCTGAGGAAAAAGGAAAGGATGGAGAGAAAGGGATAAAGTAACTGTAAAATAAGAGTCAACATCGGGAAGAGTTTTACTGGATGGACTGAGCTCACAGTACAGGTAGGATGCAAGATGGATGTTTGATGGGGGGGCTTTTTTCTGAGAAACAGAGACAACATTATATTGTTTCACCACTTTCCCCAGGTGTGGAAATACTTGGTAAATGCAGTCACCCTATAAATGTCACAGATGCCTTTGGGATTTATGATACGGATGCTTGCAACTGAGAGAAGATGGTGAGAGCGTTGGAGTTTCTTCATCAGCAGAGTGAAGAGGATTAGCTAATGAGATTGTGTCTGATATTAAGCCTGAGAGTATTGGGAGGGGAGAACCTTGATCATCAGAATTGGTGGCTCTTCACACATCTTATTTAGTTACAGGTAGTTAATGCAAAAGATGTGATAGTCCCACGTTTTGGGGGAGATTAGCTTTGACATCATGTTTCAGTGTTCATGCAGCTTCAAACTACTCCTAAAAAGTCTTAAAGGGATATTCAACTTTTAGGCTAAATTTGAATGAAATATATAAAGCTGATGTTACACTCATGTTTTATCATAACTGTAGAACCACATATGATGGTCATTTCTTTATCTCAAACTATTTATTGAAACAATATCTTCTAGCAGCAGTGGGTACACCATTCCATGAAATATGAATGTGTCATGTATGAGTTGTGGTCTTGGTCTGATGATGTCAAATGTGAACAGAGGAATGTTTGGATTCAAGCAGACATTAAACCAGAACACTTAAAGGCCTCTCTGTTTATTTAGAAACTTCACGTTTTTTTTGTTTTGTTTTGTTTAGTATTTGCCGTAAATGACCTTGTTAGAGAACAGCATGCAGTGCAATGAATACTTAAACACTAAACAGTTGTACTTGTATATTGAAAAGTTTAGAGAGGACAATCTTACAAAGACTCTTGTTTTGTCCCTTTCTCTCTTTTAATCTTATTGCATTTCTTTGCCGATTCAGCAATGTTGTGTGTATAAAACAACCAGTTCCTTATTATACAATGAGGCAAAACTCTGCTGCAGCGTCACGTCGTATCCCGGATGTAAAAGTTTTATAGCACGGTTTCCCAGCCTCGGGAAGTGGCTGGGTAGCAGCAGCTCTAGAAATGCTCATGATAGATGTCGCTGTGTCTTCAAACAAGTCCAGGACTTGGACTTTTAATGTCAGAAAGTTAAGTAATGCATCTATAAGTTCATTCTGACTTTGTTCAAAAATAAAAATATCTCTTTTTTTTATTCACTTTTTATGAATAGTGTATATTAAAGGGGCAACAGTTTGACATGCAAACACAAGAGCTTGAAAAGGGAGAAGAGCAGATGACCTCAACACTACAATCAAGAAAATTTGGTATTCATAATGAATAAATTAAAGATATGAACTAAAACCAGTTTGTTTTATAAATGATGTATTTCTTTCTTGAGATTAGTTGTAATCAAACTGCAAAGTGAAATTTTAGGGCACATATTTACAAATGAGCAATTAATTGCAGTTAAACTTGGACAGCGAGCCTGTTGTTTGCTCCCAGAAGTGGGTCGGGATGCTTTTGATGTTGTGGCTGAGGGACAGATGGGACATCATGTTCTGTGGTCTTGCTGTACAAGATGCAGCCGACCACAATAATCCTTGAAGTCTAAACTGATGACCAAAGATGAACTAAAAATATTACAATACAGCTTAACAGAATCTAAAGGATTGCTTATGTTCTCTCTAGAACATGTCTTCATTTCTTTGAAAGTAAAAATAAAATAAGACTGACTTTTGCTGAAATCTATGACCCGAACATGGAAGGATCCATTCTCCTGACAACTGCTGAACATTTAAAAAAAGGAAACGAGAGAATACTTGTTGTAATTTAGGCTTTCTTTGTCAAGGAAAAATATGCAAAGCTTGGTGCTAATTTTCCTGTAGCCACCAGATACACATGATCTGATAAGCAAATATGTGACTCTTCAGACTGAATCACATGTATAGTAGAGAAACACCTCTTTAAGTAAGGTATCAAGCTTACTGTAAATAATCATTTATATTCATGAAATATCCCCGTTTCAGACCATTTCTCTTGCTTTGAATGACTTATTGTTCACAGAAAAGCATATAAGTGTATATGTATGACACTGTCAGGCATCATTCAGTGTATATTGTCGGTACTTTCCAGCATCAATAAAAGGAACTGATGAGCTCAGAGGGATGTGATTCTAATGCTTTAGATATATTTTAAACCAGTTTCTAAGGTGGGGATTGGGTGGGGTGGGGTGTAGGCGATTAACCCAATTTCAGATACTATTACTGGTCATCAGACACGCGCAGTGAGCTCTAGAGTAGGTAGGACGACAGTCACAAACTGCCTCAGACACTCAAATAATCATTTAAATGTAAAGGCAGGTAAGTGCCTGCTTAATCGAATGCAATCAAGCTTGTAAGACACCATTAAAAACTTGCAAAGCTAGCTAGATTATTCAGTAGTGATCCTCAGACTATTTAATGTTGCATGTCATGACAACCAGCAGAGTATGTTGATGTTTTCCCTCAAAAGAAAGACATTGAAAATTGTTTAAGCCTCTCTTGCAGGCTCATCCCTCCGGTGAGAACATCAACCAACTTTGAGAGCGATACGTCAATTCACTAATTCTCTGTGAACATACAGGGCCATAAGGCATAATGCAGTAGCATAAAAAGACAGTGTAGCTATCTGCCTTTTTAAAGTTATGATTGTATATGTGGGAACGGACTGCACATGTGCAAACACACTGTATTGATGATATGAGAGGAAAAGGCAGTGCTGGACTGTGCCTATTGCCTCGACTGTACAGCGTCAAGGCGAGTTGTGCAGTTTCTCTGCCTGACCAGGGGGAGGTGCTATTGAGTAATTTATTTTTATGATGAAAAGCACTAAATGCCATTTAAAATTGATAGGTACCACAGGCTATTAAAAAATGTCACCTGAAAAATTACGATCAAGAAAATAATTATAAAAGAAGGTGAAAAATATAAACAAATTTTTAAATTGGAATGATTATATTTGTTTATTCTTGCTTTGGGTAGGCTGTGCTTACCCTGACTGCACACCACTGCTGTCATCCAGAATTAGAGTGTTTACATATTGGCTCCACTATGGTTCCCTTTTCCTTTCTGACTGGGTAGTTATGGAGTCAGCCTCTGCTAAACCTCATGGCTTTGCAGTACTCACCAATTTCATCACAAATTGCTGCATAAACCAAGAGTGAGTAGTGGTCATGTTTTGTTTTGTGTTTACTATGGTTCCTGATTAATTTTGTAGTTTTCTTTGTTTAGTTCCCTCATGCCTGGTTTCCTGTTCATTAGTTCACCTGGATTTATTTAGTTCATTCACTTCACCTGTGTCTCGTTTTGTTCCTATTTAAACCCCTTGGTTTCTGTTCCCCATTGGTGGTTCATTGTGTTAGGTTCACGTGTTTTTGTCACGGCTTCTGCGTTGTCTTGCCTTCAGTTGGTTTTGAGTTTTTGGAAATAAACAGTCTGGCTCCTGTCTCCGCTTTTGGGTCCTCACCTCCATTTCCACATCGTGACAAGTAGTAAAAACCTTAAGATTTGAACCCAGTTCAGACGCCACTTTGGTCTGCAGTTAAAGTACCTCTAGTAGAGTATCGTATCTTCCCACCATCTCTTGTTAAGAACTTTCTCAGCATGATGAAATTTTGGAATTTAGACCTCCAAGGAACTGTACATTGGCAATACCTTTGCCACCTATCAACGACTCTCACTTAAAAGGGGTTGGGTGTGTTCAGTATATTTTGGAATGAAGATTTCACCCTTTCCCTTTCCCCCCATCCACTGGCTCGAGGATGTTCTTTACTTTCTCAAATGTTTACCAATCTTATAACCAGCCAGTGAAAGGAACTTTTCTTCTTTTTCTTTCTGTCCTTGTGTGTGTGTGTGTGTGTTGAGTGGAAAGAGCTGTGTCTTTATTGTTTTTAAATGTCTTGTTACCTAATGTTTATTTTAATCCTTATTATTTGATTTAGTTTTATTTTCCTTACCTCTTTTGGAGCTCCTTTATACTTATTTGATTTTTTTTGTCTATTTCTTTTTTTTTTTTCTTTTTTTTTTTTGCTATTTCCTG
This sequence comes from Telmatherina bonti, assembly GCF_933228915.1. Taxonomy (NCBI): domain Eukaryota; kingdom Metazoa; phylum Chordata; class Actinopteri; order Atheriniformes; family Telmatherinidae; genus Telmatherina; species Telmatherina bonti. The sequence goes on along the minus strand of NC_136621.1, from coordinate 26,358,902 downwards.
GTTGCACTAGTAATAATACAAAATTAAAGTGGTTGGATGCTTACATATGTGTTCTTTTTTTCCCCTTGTTCTGTTTTTCTTGTTAAGGAGGTTACGTTTTTACCAGCATTTATCTGACTGAGTTTCATGAAATTTTCAAGAGTTGTTGGAAATGTGAAAAGGAAGAACTTGGTTAATTTTGGTAGTGATCCGGATCACTGTTTTGATCCAGGAATTTTTTAAAAGCCTTGGCGGAGGATTATGCTCTCCGAATGCTTTTCTAGTTCTTTTTTTTTTAACTCAAGGAAATTGAACAGTATATTAATGTCATGTGGGTGAAACACATCATGATGAACTTGTGTTACTGTGCAATTTCTGTCTAAAATTAAATAAAAAAGTTTTAGAAGGAAAAAAGGATATGTTTTGGCAATAACAGTCTTCTGTCCCAGTATTATTATGACTATACAATTTGCATATTAAAAACTTTTATGAATTGCACACAGCCATTCTGTATTCTTACAAATACTGGCAAAACCATTATTTCTTTTCTTTCCTGCCTGACAGTTCAAACACCAGCCACCTGCCACAGCTGCTGCCCTCAGCTGACTGGAGGTCACCTCTTATAGAGGATGCCTTCACAAGCACCTTCAATAACATCTCTTACAAGACACAGTAAATACAGAACACAGCTGTCAGAGAGTAAAAATGTACAAAGAAGGGCTAAACCAGTTTTTTCTTTAAAAAAAAAAAAAAAAAAATCCATATCTGCTATTTTTAGCTTTTACTAAAACTACAATGGTTTTGCCCCGTTATAGAGTAAAAAAATTCAGCGAATGCCGAGGTTTTTCAACAATTTGTCCTTGACCATCAAATTTAACTTTTACCTGCCAATCATATTGCCTCTTAGGACATTTTAACAAGTCAGGTCTGTAAAAGAACCCTGAACATTAGGCTATTTCCTACATTCATCTCATCTCAGATGTAAGGACAGATATAAATGTAACCATCCGTCTAACTTTGTAATCATTTATATAATATGCTCTGACATTTCCCTCTCCCTGAGCCGTCACCTTATCGTGGTGGAGGGGTTTGTGCGTCCCGAAGATCCTAGCAGCTATGTTGTCGGGGGCTTTATGCCCCTGGTAGGGTCACCCATGGCAAACAGGTGTCTAGGGGAGGGACCAGACCAAGCACGGCTCATAGACCCCTATGACGATGACAAACCTGGGCATAAATGTTCCCTTGCCCGGACGCGGGTTACCGGGACCCCCCTCTGGAGCCAGGCCTGGAGGCGGGGTACGAGAGCGAGCGTCTGGTGGCCGGGCCTTCGCCCATGGGGCCCGGTCGGGCTCAGCCCGAAAGGGTTACATGGGCCCCACCTCCCGTGGGCTCACCATCTGCGGGAGGAGCCGTAGGGGTCGGGTGCAATGTGAGCTGGGCGGCAGCAAGGGGCGGGGACCCTGGCGGTCCGATCCCCGGCTGCAGAAGCTGGCTCTAGGGACGTGGAACGTCACCTCTCTGGTGGGGAAGGAGCCTGAGCTTGTGCGCGAGGTTGAGCGGTTCCGACTAGATATAGTTGGACTCACCTCGACGCATGGCCTGGGCTCTGGAACCAGTACCCTCGAGAGGGGCTGGACCTTCTTCCACTCTGGAGTTGCTCATGGTGAGAGGCGCCGAGCAGGTGTGGGCATTCTCATCAGCCCCCAGCTTGGTGCCTGCACATTGGGGTTTACCCCGGTGGATGAAAGGGTAGTTTCCCTCCACCTCCGGGTGGGGGGACGGGTCCTGACTGTTGTCTGTGCTTATGCGCCGAACAGCAGTTCAGAGTACCCACCCTTTCTGGGGTCCTTGGAGGGAGTGCTGGAGGGTGCTCCTTCTGGGGACTCCATTGTTCTGCTGGGGGACTTCAATGCTCACGTGGGCAATGACAGTGAGACCTGGAGGGGAGTGATTGGGAGGCATGCCCCCCCCCCCCCCCCCCCCCCCCCCCCCCTCTGAACCCAAATGGTGTTTTGTTGTTGGACTTCTGTGCTTGTCATGGATTGTCTATAACGAACACCATGTTCCAGCATAAGAGTGTCCATATGTACACCTGGCATCAGGATTCCCTGGGCCGCAGTTCAATGATCGACTTTGTAGTCGTATCGTCGGACCTGCGGCCACATGCCTTGGACACTCGGGTGAAGAGGGGGGCGGAGCTGTCAACTGATCACCACCTGGTGGTGAGTTGGCTCAGATGGTGGGGGAGGAAGCCGGTCAGAGCTGGCAGGCCCAAACGTGTTGTGAGGGTCTGCTGGGAACGTCTGGCTGAGTCCCCTGTCAGAGCGAGCTTCAACTCCCACCTTCAGCAGAGCTTCGAACATGTCCCGGGTGAGGCGGGGGACATTGAGTCCGAATGGGCTGTGTTCCGTGCCTCTATTGCTGAGGCGGCCAGCCGGAGCTGTGGCTGCAGGGTCGTTGGTGCCTGTCGTGGCGGTAATCCCAGGACTCGTTGGTGGACACCAGCAGTGAGGGATGCCGTCAAGCTGAAGAAGGAGTCCTATCGGGCCTTCTTGGCCTGTGGGACTCTGGAGGCAGCTGATGGGTACCGACGGGCTAAGCAGCATGCGGCTTCGGCCGTTGCCGAGGCAAAAACTCGGGCATGGGAGGAGTTCGGCGAGGCCATGGAGAAAGACTTCCGGACGGCTTCGAGGAGATTCTGGTCCACCATCCGGCGGCTCAGGGGGGGGAAGCAGTGCTCCATCAATACTGTGTACAGTGGAGATGGGGAGCTGCTGACCTCAACTCGGGACGTTGTGGGTCGGTGGAGGGAATACTTCGAAGACCTCCTCAATCCTACCAACACGGCTTCCCATGAGGGAGCAGAGCTGGTGGACTCAGGGGTGGACTCTCCTATCTCTGGGGCTGAAGTCGCTGAGGTGGTCAAAAAGCTCCTTGGCGGCAAGGCCCCGGGGGTGGATGAGATCCGCCCGGAGTTCCTTAAGGCTCTGGATGCTGTGGGGCTGTCCTGGCTGACACGCCTCTGCAGCATCGCGTGGACATCGGGGGCAGTACCACTGGATTGGCAGACTGGGGTGGTGGTCCCCCTTTTTAAGAAGGGGGACCGGAGGGTGTGTTCCAATTACAGGGGAATCACACTCCTCAGCCTCCCTGGTAAGGTCTATTCAGGGGTCCTGGAGAGGAGGGTCCGCCGGATAGTCGAATCCCGGATTGAGGAGGAGCAGTGTGGTTTTCGTCCTGGTCGCGGAACAGTGGACCAGCTCTATACCCTCTCTGGGGTCCTGGGGGGGGCATGGGAGTTTGCCCAACCAGTCTTCATGTGCTTTGTGGACCTGGAGAAGGCATTCGACCGTGTCCCCTGGGGGCTCCTGTGGGGGGTACTCCGGGAGTATGAGGTACCGGACCCCCTTGTACGAGCTGTCCGGTCCCTGTACGACAGGTGTCAGAGCTTGGTCCGCATTGCCGGTAGTAAGTCGGATTCGTTTCCGGTGAGAGTTGGACTCCGCCAAGGCTGCCCTTTATCACCGATTCTGTTCATAACTTATATGGACAGAATTTCTAGGCGCAGCCGAGGGGTTGAGGGGATCCGACTTGGTGGCCTCAGGATTGGGTCCCTGCTTTTTGCGGATGACGTGGTCCTGTTGGCTTCGTCTGGTCGTGATCTCCAGCTCTCGCTTGAGCGATTCGCGGCCGAGTGTGAAGCGGCTGGGATGAGAATCAGCACCTCAAAATCTGAGACCATGGTCCTCAGCCGGAATAGGGTGGATTGCCCTCTCCGGGTCAGGAGTCAGGTCCTGCCTCAAGTGGAGGAGTTTAAATATCTCGGGGTCTTGTTCACGAGTGAGGGAAGGATGGAGCGTGAGATCGACAGACGGATCGGTGCGGCGTCTGCAGTAATGCGGGCTCTGCGCCGGTCTGTCGTGGTGAAGAAGGAGCTGAGCCAGAAGGCGAAGCTCTCGATTTACCAGTCGATCTACGTTCCTACCCTCACCTATGGTCATGAGCTGTGGGTCGTGACCGAAAGAACGAGATCTCGTATACAGGCGGCTGAAATGAGTTTCCTCCGCAGGGTGGCCGGGCTCTCCCTTAGAGATAGGGTGAGGAGCTCAGTCATCCGGGAGGGGCTCAGAGTAGAGCCGCTGCTCCTTCGCATCGAGAGGAACCAGTTGAGGTGGCTCGGGCATCTGGTCAGGATGCCTCCTGGACCCCTCCCTGGTGAGGTGTTCCAGGCACGTCCCTCGGGGAGGAGACCCCGGGGAAGACCCAAGACACGCTGGAGGGATTACATCTCTCGGCTGGCCTGGGAGTTGGCAAATGTGGCTGGGGAGAGGGAAGTCTGGGCTTCCCTGCTTAGGCTGCTGCCCCGCGACCCAACCCCGGATAAGCGGCAGAAGATGGATGGATGGATGGATGGCTCTGACATTTCTATCATCTTCATATTTTATGAAACATTTTAAAACCTGTGAACACAGAAATAGCATTCAATAAATACATTTTTTCTCCATTATTTACTATTCCTTACTTAATCTAACCATATCAAAGTCACATTACTGTCATGGTTTGGACTTTTTGTGTCTTTTTAGTTCCGGTTTCCGGTTTTGTTTTTGTAGTTTTCCCGTTTAGTCTTCTTGGGTCTTGTTTCTCATGTTGCCTGCTGTTCATCGGCTCACCTGGTTTCATTTAGCAAAGTCATTCCACCTGTGTCTTCTCTGCCTCTTCACTTTACTTGGATTCTGTCTTTCAGTGCTGGTTCATTGTTTGTCACTCTCCCTGCCTGAATTTAGACTTACAGTTTTCAATTTAGTTCATTAAAACGTCTTAACGTCTTCCTGCCCTCTTTTCTGCATTTGAGTCCACAACTCCACCACTCCGTACAAGTGTTCCCTAAACTTACACACTCTTTACATCCAACAATAAATTACTGTTTAAGAAATGGAAGAGATGTTATCATATATGATCTTTAACTCTGCAAAGTGGGTCCATGTTGGAGCAAAATTAAAGGTCAAACACCACCTTTACACATTTGTGAACTGTATTTTTTCTAAAAAAAAAAAAAAAAGTTGATCAAAAGAAGCTATCCCTATATTTGAACAAAGTGTAAAACATTTCTTTAATAGTTATATTAAAGATCCTTGGAAAGTATTTCTGTACAGCTATATAACATATATATATTTTTGGTAGCCCAGTCATAGCACACACCCCAACATGAGCGAAATGCTGCACTAGGACCGTTAAGTGTGAGTTTGTATTCATACTTTAAGTTGTTGATGACAAAGTTGATTGAACAAGTTTTAGAATTAAGACATGTATGCCATTTTTCATATCTGATTTCTGTATTATGGATTATTTCTTGTAAAACAATCAGTTAAATTTATATAGGAATCAGTATAGGTGCACTTGTGGTTCTATTACCTAGTTTTAGGACCTGACAAAAACCAAATGAGTTTATCAAAAGGTCCTCCAAAGTAAAACAAGACATAGGACATATGTTTTTTTTTTCTAAATAAATGTGCAATTATCCACAATTTTAGATCCCTATAATGTCAAAGTTATGTACTCACACTGATAATCAGCTATTGCTGATTACTCTGTTGAAACCCCAAATCTCCAAAATCAGAAAGAGTAGAGACATTGGGTTTAAATCCGTCTTATTGTTTCGTGTATATTCACAGTTCCAAGGTATATAAACCTGTCATTTACCACTTTAAATGAAAAGTAATTTAGGGAAAAGGTCATAACGGCCATATTGATAGAAAACAGCTTGCTTACCCAAATTCAGCATATACACAAAATCTGAAAAGAGATCTGGAGGAACAGAGTTATGAATAAATTTGAATTTGATTTGCAACATGTTCCAAAACAGCTGGGGCAAGGGCAACAAAAACCAAAATTCACTTGCTTGTAATTTCCACAGGAGAAGAGGTTAATTGGAAACAGATGAATGTCATGATTTTGTGTAAAAGGTGCATCACAGAAAGGCTCAGTTGTTCATAAGCAAGCATGGGGCGAGGTTAACCACCTGGTGAACAACTGTGTGAACCAAAAGTCCAACAGATTTCATCATCTACAGTTCATAATATCATCAAAAGATTCAGAAAGCCATTCTCAGTTATTAAGACAGCTTGTCATTGCATATTCAAGTGCAATTAAAAACTCTACCATGCAAGGAAGAAGCCATATCTCTGCAACGCCCAGAAACGCCACCAGCTTCTCTGGGCGTGAGCTCATTTATTTGGACTGATGCAAAGCAGAAAAGTCTACTGTGGTCTGATGAGCCGGCATTTTAAATTCAATTGTTCATTTTCTTTACCCCTTAAGTTTGATTCAAGGGCGCTTGTGGGTTGATGGAGCGTACCCCAGCAATTGGCAGGCAAGAAGCATGGTACACCCTGGACAGTTCACCGGTCCACAAAGCATCAACACAGAGAGACAAACAAACATTCAACTCGTCACATGCATGAAACCTAACCTACATGTCTTTGGACAGTGAGACAGAACTTGTGCATAAACAGGGAAAACATCCGTAATCCACACAGAAAGGCCACTGGTTGATCCTCCCCCTAGCCAAGGTTTGAAACAGCCACCTTTTAGTCGTGAGGCTGCGGCACTAATGACTACCCCACCGCCACCTTGTAACCTGTTTCAACAGGAAAAGGACAATCTGTTTGGACAATTGTTTTCAGTGCAAAGTTCGAAAGCCAGTGTTTGTGATGGTATGGGCTGTGTTAGTGCCATAAGTGAAGTCACCATTAATACTGAAAGGTACATTCAGGTTTTTGAGTAACGTGCTGTCATTCAAGCTACATCTTTTTCAGGGATGTCCCTGCTTACTTCTGCAGGACAATGCCGACCCACACTCTGTACATGTTACAAAAGCATGGCTCCATGGTAATGGTGTGGGGGAACTGGTTTGACCTGCCTGCAGCCTTTCTTCCATTGAAAATGTGTGGCACATTATGAAGTGCAAAATACAACAATGGAAACCCCAGACTGTTAAGCAGCTGAAGTTGTACATCAAGCAAGAATGGAACAGAATTCCACCTACAAAGCCTCAGCAATTAGTGTCCTCTGTTCCCAAATGCTTTTTAACAGGAAGGTGATGTAACACAGTGGTAAACGTGCCCCTGGCGCAACATTTTGCAGGCATCAAATTCAAAATGACTGAATATTTGGAGAAAAAAAAACCCAAAAACAATCAGTAAAACATATCTTGTTTTTGTAGTGTATTCAATTTAATGTATGCAATAACTGTTTTTTGTTTTTATTTACATAGTAAACAATGTCCCAACTTTATTGGAATTATTGTTGCATCTTAATCCAGATTTATTGAGAATCTTTTCGTTTTTTATATTTCACAGCTATTGTTAAAAGAACACAAACAGGAGTAAGTACCTTCCTGAAAAAATATAAAAGATTTTGGGTGGTATGAGATAATCTATTTATATTGAAATTTATTTGGTTATACCACATTGCAGCAGCGATACCACCACAATTATGTAACATTAATGAGGGCGACTGCAGATGTGCAGTGTCATAAGGAAAGTCTCTCATGTGAATCTCTACTTCCACAATTACATCCTGTAAATATCTGCATGCCTTTTTGCTGATGTGCTTCCTGCATGAGGACCAGAGGATACACATTCATCCTCCTCCTCAGCTCTCAGCAGCGATCAGGAGTTTGGACTCCTCTGACTGGTTACCACAGTAAATGCAAGTCATAGCTGTTGTCATGCTCTCCCCAGTGACTCACTGTTTGCTTCTGGAAGATCTGTCTCTCTGTCACTCTCTCTTCCTCTTCTTGTCCTCATGCTCTGCCTAAACTGCTCATCTAAGCTCCACCCAGGGTCACACCTCAAGGCATGATCAATAGGTCATGCTTGAAAGAGGCTTTCCCTGTTTCCCTGCTGTCTTCCTGATACTGGCAGATCGACTCAAAACAGACAAATAGCCTTGTTCTGAAAAGATTTTTTTTTTCCTTTTTAGTGGCATATCTGTCTCAATCTATTCTGTCTTTAATCACTGGCCCAGTTTTTGCTTTTTCCCTTTTCCCTGTTTTTCATCCTTCTTCCTTCTTTACCTTGTTTCCAAGTGAGGAACCAAGACTTAAAGGAGCTTACAAGCACACTCATCTTTGTTTGGACTTTTGCCTTTTGTTTGAAATAAAAGTTGGAAATGGATTTTTGAAAGGTTGTCTTTCAATGTTAAAGTCAAAGAAAAGAATAAATTACACCAAGCAACAGCAACAGTTGTGATGTTGATCAACATCACTCTACTGTAGTACCTTTGCAATACTTTATGTAGCTTCACCCTTAGCTGTTTTTTTTTTTTTATCTTAATGCCAACTTATTTGTAATGAAGGCATCTAAAACAATACCTGTAATGTTTCTTTGTACTGAAAGCATGAAAGGAAGAACTGAAATAGATGAAAACAAACTGTGGCTAGGGTTAGTCACATCAGCTGAAATGAAAACTAAAAAGCACAGATTTAGGAAATTTGGTACACGTTGTGTATCCAGAAAGATGTGTGAAGAATTGAGCGTTATTCGACTTACTAAGACTTGAGTGGGAAGATGTGTCACAGTTTGTGCTCAACAAATTGGATGTGTACCTTTTGGCAACTAGCACAGAACAGAAAATACCAACATTATTTGCAACAACCTAGATTACTGAGAGAGGACAGAAAAATGGGGAGTGGGGAGATATTAGCTGAGGGCTGTTTAGTATGGATAGTAATGGATTTATTAACTCACCTTACATCTGGTTTAAAAGGTTGCTGTGAAAGTGATTAAGCTGTTAAAAAATCCTCTATCAGAGGATAGAAGCAGGTGAGGGTCATGGCCAGTTTGTTACTTTCCCTCCCTGGATTCTAAACTTTAGGACAGTAAAAAGAAGTAATACAGACCGAGGAGCTGCTCTTGTTTCGCAACAGACTCTGACTCCGTTGAGAAGATCAATATCAGTTTCCTCCGTGTGCACCCAATTAACAGGTCCAGGCAGCGGTCTGCTGGCCATCAAGCATAATGTGATAAAGCCCAGTGGCACGCTGCATTGTTGGGCCCTTTGTACATTTTTTAAAAAATCCATAAAGGTTATTCCAACCCTGTATTTCTCCTTACTAGCTGCTTCTGTGTGTTTGGCATTCAAGGTGTGAATAAGAGCATGCCGCATGCTTGTTCAGGGATTGTGCTCATTGGCCAATCACGGTCCACCAACCAACCTGAAAGGCAAGCATGAATATCTTTTCCTGTTCACCCCAGGGTGCAGAATCTGCCAAGCCAAGCTCGCACGAGGCCTGTATTAAAGTACATTACAGCTCCTAACAGACAGAGAACTGCTTTTGTATTTATCACAAAAATATGGCGTCAGTGCTGTGCAAGATATCTAATGGAAGGGCGACCATGGATCGAAAAAGTAATTCACAATTCACTGGAATTTTGTTTTCTTATTCCTCCTTATATTTTTTTACATTTACTCTTACACACACCACTGTGCGGCGAGATCAGGAGCTGAAATTGTGGGGACGTTTAGGAGAATCTTTTGTTTGGGCAAGTGTGCATAAAGTAATGCACAATACGGAGATCAAAAACAAGGGTACAGCCAAAAACATTTGGCTACTTCTGCATACAGCTGACACAACCAGAAGCATGTCATATTCACATGGAAAATTCTTTTAACAACCAGAAATAGCACAAATGCATCATTGGAAAAAAAAGTTAGGTGTTAAACTAATAAACACACAACCCTGACAAATCAAGATTATTTTTTTTAATTGAAGAACTACTGGGAACCTTCTGGAAAACAAAGTATTCCCTCAAAGTGGACTTTTTTATTGAGTTCCTCAGCTGAGCATTTTCAGGGGAGTTCATGTGTTTTTAAGAAGAGCCCATATCCCCTTAGCTTCCCTGTAATTGGAACTATGGGGAAGACTGAATCAAAGCTAGGTCAATAAAAATATAGGGAAAAAAAGACAAAGATCCAAGGAAAATTTCAGAAACAAACAAAACAAGACTGTTTTGATTTAACATTCCACTCAGAAGTAGGCTAACTTGATCAATGATTGCCTTTGGTGGATGGACAAACTTTTTTTTCAGTGTAACTGCTTTGAAAAAGAAAAGGAAAAAAAGAGAGAACCTGCCACAAATCCTAGAGCTGTTTTAAACGCTATCGTCCATTGATGTACACTGATGTCATTTCCCTCAGGAGACCTGATTTCAGCGTGAAAACACTGGAAGAGGAAGTGGTTCCCACGCCTCGGCCTTTCAATCCCTAATCCTCATCAGACAGCTTCTGGTAGTAGGAGTGTGTATTGCATGTGTGCATAGGTGTGAATGCGAATGTGTGTGTAGGAGGATGGACCACAGAATGCTAACCTAGATTAATGTTTCCTCAATCAAGTGATGAGGGGGCTTAACCACTGATGGCTTCTCATCTAATTTTGTGTGTTTAATTTCAGGGTTCCACTGATCTCTTAAGTGTACAAATATATCACTGAAAATGAGGTATGTTTTCATTGATATTTGGAAGATTTCAGGGTACTTTCTATTTAAAACTATTATAAAACTACAGTTTATCCAAGACAAAAAAAAAAAAAAAAAGACAAAAAAAAAAAACATAAAACATTTACATTCATGGATCCAAAAGTTGACATGGGCTATGAATGAATCTTCAAATGCAAAATTTCTGCTACAGTTTCACTAAACAGAAATTGTTAATCACACAACGTACTTGTTTGTTACTGGAAAATATCCTGAGCCCTGAAAATGACATTTTATCCAGCTTTTATCAAACAGACCACAACAGTCAGGACTTGATTCAAGGGCATTTCATGTGCACCCTTGACACATCTATTCTTTATATGCTTTATTGTGATGCATCTCGTGAAGTGGAGGCATGTTACAGTAAATGACAACATGAAAAGATGATCAGTCTATGGTTGACGGAAAAAAAGACAAGTTCAGTAACATCAAGGCCTTTGTGGAAAAATCCATCTTGTAAGCCTCTATTTAATTTTTTCTATCTTCCTCAAATCACCTTTTTCCCCTCTATGTCCCTCAAATAAAAAAGACAAACAAAAAGAAACTTTAATATCAGTTATATTTATTGCAAAGATATGTGGATAATACGTGAAAAATGGATTAAAATCTCCAAAGAACCATAGACAGTCGTGAAAGACGTGAAAGTAATTAAATATAATGAAAGCACTTATTCCATGTGAATATTATGCTGACAGTCATGTTAAAGAATGTTATAGAACAACATTTGACACATCCAAGATATATTGAGTGCATGCTATTCTCTGTGTGTACTCTCTAGACTTTGAGTTATTTAGTCTTTCCTCACGAAGGAATAACTGTAACACACAGTCAGGATCCAAGGGCATGAAGACGCATAACGTAACTTTAAAGCACAATTTTAAATAGAGCCAATAAAAAGTTAAACCACGTATTTGTGCATGTAAGCAATGTACCAACAACTTGACCATGGTTTTACATATTTTTGTGTACATTTTTCATGTCATGAATTTAGATAAGAACAGGCAGGTGATCAGGTGTTAAAAATCCTACGACCTGACAAAAATTTTCATGCTGTATTGATATCTTAAGTTGTGTGTCTGTTTTTACAATATCAGCATTGTATTTCATTAAAATCTTATTTAAATAGACTTAGTCCAGTTAAGCTTTTTTGCATGTTTCAGTAACTTAATCTTTACATATGTGCATACATGTATACATACATATATAATGAAAATCCTAACATTGCTTTGCTTTTTAATTGTGGGTCAAAAGAAACAATCAAAAAATCATAATAATGGAACCCAAAAACTATTTTGTCGAAGTGGCTCCAACAGATACCTGGTGAAACATCAGACATCTCTGTCCAGAACAGCACAGTTTTAGTAACAGCTAAGATACTATGTAGGATCCTCAAGCTCCCATGACTCTGGTAGAGAACCTGAGCTCGAGAGATGAAGCCAACAGGACCATGTCATCCGCAAAAATACTAAAGGCACCAACCCGGATTCCTTCAACACCTTGGCTGTGCCTAGAAATTCTGTCCAAGTTATGAACAGAATCGGTGATAAAGGGCAGCCTCAGCGGAGTCCAACCTTCACTGGAAACAAATCCGACTTACTACCGGCAATACGAACCAAGCTCTGACACCTGTCGTACGGGGACCGGACAGCTCGTACAAGGGGTCCGGTACCTCATACTCCTGGAGTACTCCCCATGCCCTCTCCAGGTCCACAAAGCACATGTAGACTGGTTGGGCAAACTCCCATGTCCCCTCCAGGACTCCAAAGAGGGTATAGAGCTGCTCCACTGTTTCACGACCAGGAAGAAAACCACACTGCTCCTCCTCAGTCTGAGATTTGACTGTCCAACGAACCCTCCTATCCCCTGAATAGACCTTACCAGGGAGGCTGAGGAGTGTGATTCCCACGTAATTGGAACACACCCTCCGGTCCCCCTTCTTAAAAACCCCAGTCTGCCAGTTCAGAAGCACTGTCCCCGATGTCCATGCGATGCTGCTGAGACGTGTCAGCCAGGACAGCCCCACAGCATCCAGAGCTTTAAGGAACTAAGGAATTTGAGGGGGCAAGGTATTTATCTGTTAAACCTCTTGCCCCTGCTTAAATCTATGTATATGTACATACATATGTGTATATATATATATATATATATATATATATATATATATATATATATATATATATATATATATATATATATATATATATATATACACATATGTATGTATGTGTATATATATATATATATATATATATATATATATATATATATATATATATATATGTATATATACATATATATATATACATATATATATATATATATATATATATATACATATATATATATACATATATATATATATATATATATATATATATATATATATATATATATATATATATATATATATATATATATGTAGATATATATGTGTATATATATATATTTGATTTCCCCCCTCAAATCAAACTCGCCAAAAATGCATTGAGCTGCGTGCCGGTTCTACAGCATTACATTACAAGACCGCCTCTTTCCAGTGAACAACCAACTAGCGTTTAGTGTGCAAATGAGTTGACAAGTACCCTGGTTGTTGGTTGTTGATTTCTCCTCCTCTTGAGCTACTGCAGCAGAAAAACTTTAAGGAAGTGAGGTATTGAAGCTCTGGTAAATACGTCGTAGCGATTTATGTTGTGAGAGAGGCTACTTAATAACTAATTAATGACAAAGTAGTAAATAACATCTATGTTCTAAGTTTTCTTCTCTCCCTGCGAGTTGGGAAGTACAAATTCTGAAACAATGAAAAGAAATTAACAAAGGCATGAAGATGTTATCATGATTCTATGACACTTCATTAATCCACTAAAATTATAATGTAAGATTTTATTTATTTATTTGTGTTAATTAAGGAGCTGACACTCTGATGTAGACAATAGATAGGGTTTAAAAAGCAGAAAATCAAATGCAAAACAGGACAAAGTCTCATTATTTTTCCTTCCTGAACACCTGTTAGCAGCAGGAGTGGCGTGTGCCAAACAGAAAATTTTATATTCATGTGTATGACGCTTTCTGGAACATGACATATGCAGATGTTATCATTCGCAGGGTAGACACACAGTGTAGAATCAGTAATACGCTCATTAGAAAACGAGTGTCAAAAAATCTCATCAGTTTTGCAATTTCATAATTAGATGGGGTTTATTATTAATCGGCTATTGAGCATGGAAAGGCTCAGTTCTCTTCTGTGCCCCTTTCCACTCTCTATCTCACTGCTCCTGCTCACATGTGCTTGACTGACATTACCAGGGGGTGTGACTGTATGAAAATGGGACCTCAACTACCTGACCTTGACTTTAGCAGAATACTAAAAGGAGTGAGTGCATGCACAGAAATCCAGAATTTCTTTACAATGACAGAGGGAGGATGTACTAACATATGTAGTGGGAAGGTTACTCTGTAGCAACATGTTAGTTTTGTCTGAACTGTTGACACCTTTGTCAATGTCACCACATTTTAACGCATCCAAAAAAAAACAGAAGCCAGAAGCTTTGCACCAGTCTCCGTAGCTCTGCTGTTCCAGGTTTTTACCCAGAGGCTTGCACTGTTATCCAGTCACAGTGAATTATAAATTAATCCTCCTCAGCTGTCTGACCCAGAATCTTCCCTATGCTGTGCCAGTGTGCCACATATTGGAAGCAGTGAAGTATACACAAATTGTTATTGTACTTAAGTATACGTTTTTTTGGTATCTGACTGGTACATCAATATTTACTAACTTTTTACTTGGCACCTGCCAGGTGCAGACTGCTTCATTTTTCATCTTATAGATTACTTTGCTTATTATAACAGCTCATATTATCTTTGGTTCCCTTACATGATCTAAGTTTACTTTAAAAGAAGAACTAATTGAATCAGTCTCTAAAGACTGACCTTGTAAACAAAATAGATTAAATCATGGTTTCCCTGAACCCTGAAGTTTAAAAAACTTAAAAATATATACAACCATGTTTGTATATATTTCATATATACAAATATGGTTGAGGTAAGTTCGAACTGAGCTGAGTTGAATGGTGACCATAGTCTTTGCTTTAATCACAAAAGGCATAGATGGAGAAATTCCAAGTTCTGCAGTGTTCCATATTATTAGCAAGGAACAGCCTGAAGCATCAGACATTTTGCCACAATCTCTTTAAGGCCGGTAAAGGTCATGTTCCATGGCCTCACCAAACTCCCACCATGCACACATTTTTTCTTTTTAATTTTATTTTTGCAGCTGCCCACATCACATTCTTTTTTGCCTGTCGGCTGCCTCTGGCACTCCACTAACCAAGCTTCAATAGACCACAGAGCAAACCATTGGACTAGACCAGAGTGTGCTCGTTTACAGTTGTCTAATTTATTATCGTGTTACATGGCAGTGAAGCCACGCAATTCCAGTTACTTTAAATTCTATAAAAACATGCTCCAGTATCAGTGTCCTTGTCTTCACTACCATAGTCACACTGTAAGTCACAATGGCATCCTGTAAAAATCTGATCAATAAACTATTAATGCAGCAGCTCTGGTCATGTGAGTTCAAGGGGTGGCAGCTGTTTACTGCCTAAAAATGCCTGCAGTTAACCTCTGGCAATGACAGGCAGTTTTCTTCATTAGAAGTCAGTCACATATCATCCTGGGGCAGTATATGCTAAATGGATTGTTAATCTATGGCTAAAAAAAAAAACCCTCAACAAACATACCACTTACTCTGAGGTTCAGAAAACAAAAGAATAACCTGAGCCTCAGAGCTTTAAAAATCCTCAGTGTTTGAATGTATTTACATAAAAGTAGTTGCCACAAGCAAGATGGAGAAGTCAGGA
This sequence comes from Telmatherina bonti, assembly GCF_933228915.1. Classification (NCBI taxonomy): domain Eukaryota; kingdom Metazoa; phylum Chordata; class Actinopteri; order Atheriniformes; family Telmatherinidae; genus Telmatherina; species Telmatherina bonti. The sequence continues at coordinate 26,343,532 of NC_136621.1, read as the reverse complement.
ATTATTGAGAGTACAATATTCTTTTTGGGGAACAAATTTAGATATTAATCAGTAAAAATGGATTTCCTTCTAATTAAAATGCCATCATATTAAAAACCAGTAAACAGTTCCATCAAAACAAGGCAAAAATAAAATAGATAACATAGAATGAGCTGGATGAGCATGTGATGTGTGCAGTTGTTCATGAAAAGACAGCTTTGAGGTTGAAAAAAAGTGAAAGAAACAGACAATAGATGCACTGCTTCCTGAGCAGATCACTAAATTTTTCAAAGACTACCTGACTGCAAGAAGGCTAGGGCACAATTATTGCTGCTAGATGCCACTAAATTTAGGACATTTGACCTTAAAGCCAGGTGAATAATGTTTTTCAAAGTACTGGGACTTGGACAATGCAGGAGGCAGGAGGAATTTATTCGGAGCAGGTAATGATGGAGGCTTGTTATGGCATATTCCTTCCCATTGACGCCAGTGTGCTTGCTCAGGATGGGAGATTGAGTTGGACCTTCCGACTCAATCTGTTGGTTTCCTTATATAGGCTATTATGAATTGGCTTTCATTATGTTTTTTTTCTGTATGTAAAGCGTCTTGAGATGGCATTGCCGTGATTTGAAGCTATATAAATAAAGTTGAATTGAATTTAATAATGTGTGTGAAAGCAGGTTGGAACTCTCAATATATGTGATGGCATTTGTTTGTTGCTCAAAGAACCAAAGTTAGCTGCTCTTCAGTTGGTGGATATTTATTGTGCTCTGTTTGCTGAACTTCAAATCTGCAGTCCAAACATAATATTTACATATATACAAAAATGTTGCCAAATTCTACAGGGAAGCAGATTTGATCTTTTTGTCCATTTCTGTTTTTCAAAGTTTCCAAAGTTCAGAAGTTCTCAGTTATGTCATGAACTGCTAATTTATTCCAGAGCCTCACCCAATGTTACCACTGTAACCAGTTAACACTCTCCCTGCTTACTCTGGAAGGCCCAATACTTTATGCCCTTCTAACCAGAATGAAAATTAAAATCACTTTTCTCATAGATAATGCTGTGCAAAACCTATACAAAAATAAAATAAATTATTAAACTAAATGTATGATAAATCCATCATCCCATGATCCCAAATACAATTGAAAAAGAAATTAAACATAAAAATGTTTTGGCACATACTAAGCTAGTCATATGGTAATGACATGTTTAAGTAAGTACCATGCATTTACATCGAACTTCTCATATTTAAAACCACAAAGTGCTTCAACTGTGTACATGGTAACTCTTCGGAGCAGATTGGACATAACCAGAAGTGAATGGAGGTCAGCACAATGTGGCCTGGATGGAGCACACATAATCTGATAAGTTGGGCATGTCATGAAGTATGATTAGATATCTGTGTACATACTGGGCCAATAAAACTGACCTAATGCACAGGCATGTTGCATGCCAACCAAGGTTTCCAATTCACACAATGGCAGGAGCTGAAGAAATTACCCAGGGTCTGCAGCTAACTGGGTGAGTATAACTATAATGCAGATGCCCAAGCTGATGACGTTTAAAAATGAATACTGTTACCACAAATAACTACATTTGGAAATGAAGAACATGTCTCCTTCATTTAAGTGATCATTGAAAGAGGCATAATGCACTGGAGCTGATGATTTAAAGATTGGAAGTTGTGTCAGCAGCAGATTGCTTCAGTGGCCTCGCTAAATGAAATGCAAACATGCAAATAGGAAACACAGAGACCATGTGTTACAAAAGCTCACATGAGGTAAACTCAAAAGAGCAGAAAATATCTTTCAGGCTCTGGATTGAAGGTTGCTGTTTGTCTTTACAAAACCTCAAAATCCTGCTTGGACTGATAAATCTGTCATCACTACAATGATCAGCATCGACCTTCCTTGAACATTGCCATTTTATCCTCATCTTAGAATAGTCTGTTTATATACATTATCCAGTAACCGTTGTGTGTCTGTGAGGAGCAGGCAGGTGGTCAAGCAGTTCTAAAACCTATTTGTCATGCCACCACCATAACAGCAGCCTTTCTTTAACATCCTTTTCATGTTGGAGTGTATGTGAAACATATGTGTTACAATGATGTTGGCACAGGGATTACTTGAACAAGATGGATACAATTTTGTTTAAAAGTAAGTATTTTGATAGTTTGCCTCATAATGACTTAACATTTATGTGCCCTATAATGCCATTTAATATAAGAAAGCACACAATTTAAATTCCAAAAGCATGAAGACATTGGCTGATTTACATTTGCATCCTACCCCAGTAGGGCACATTACATATTTGTAAAAGTCAGCTTGACTGAGATGTCTCTATGTTATCTAATGAACCTTGAGTGTATGTCATGCCAAGATCACTCTTGCCTTTCATTAGGAAAAATTATGATTATAACATAATAACAATAAATAAAAAGAAACTAGGTTTTGACTGCATTTGATTCTCGAAAATCCAAAAAACCTTTTTAAAAGATTGTCTTGGACAAGATTTCAACATGTAAACTAAAAATCAATGATAAACTGGAACTTAGACAACTTTCCAATAGCAAATAAAATGATTATGACTGTAGTGGATTCACTTTTATAGGTCCATAAATGTACTTTCTGTATCATGGAGGCTTTTGAAAAATATAAAATAACACAGTGCTACATAACAGAAGTATGTAGTTTAATCATTAAACAAGTAGATAGATGGGTGGATCGCTGCAAGCATGAAATGTAATATGTTTATTTTTTCCTCATGTTTCTTTTCCTGTTTTTAAGTGAATTGTCATTGTCTGCACTATACTTCTTACTTATACTTCTTACTCCTCTGGTTGCAATTGAGCCACTGCTCTGTATTGACTTATTTCCAGTTCAGTTGAAGCACCATTGCTATCTTGTTTTCATTCCTCACATACATGTGTTTGTAAAAGTGAACGCATTTCAAGTTAACTGAAGTAATTCTGATCAGCTGCTCTGGAGACAAAAACTCATCTTAAGGGTAAGAGTTCAGGGTTAAGCTCCGGAGTCATGGTGGATACCATAACAATGATAAAAGGCACATAAGCAGGCAAGTGTGAGGTATCCTTAGTGACTGCTTTTTCTTGTTTATGATTAAAGAGTTTGGGGAAAGTATGTCTCAAAACGTACCTTTTTTTTAATACTGTCCAATTTAGTAAAGATTTCCCATTACAGCCTCTGGTCTGACTTTAACGAGTCCACAGTAAAGAGTTGGTAAGCAGCAATCCATTTCAAGTCAACACCGGAGCAGAGGAACGTGCCATCTGGCTTAGAGAGCAGAGGCATTAGTGGGCTGGGACCCTAATCTCATATGGGGTAGATGATACTGTGACCTCATGCATCAAGGCATGAATGCACACATGACTAAAATATTTCAGAGTTATAATGACCATCTGTCAACACACTTTGATCTTTCACTTGCACACGTGAAACACATGGAGCACTTGGAAATGTAAAGCCTGCAGCTTATTTGACATATTGATTATTGTTGACAGGAGTGTATATGAAAACACCTGATATTTCATATTCTGCTAATTGTCTAATCTAATGTTCTTTTCTCTTCAACATGGAATTTGGCAGATTTACATTAAAACCTTATTGTACTAGGTTAAAAACTGTTTGGCATATTTAACACAAAAACAAAAATTGAACAAATATTAAAGGCAAAAAGGGTTGGGGTTATGGTTTGGGGTTACAGTCAATTTCATTTCAACATACTTGAAGTGATCACTTGATGGGTCAAGAAAGTGACCTCCCACATTCTTATGTTTACAGATTCCTTTCCGATGACCAGTAGATTATAAATTCATTTATCAACATCTTCAGAAGGATATATATTTTCAGACAAACAATATATATCACAAGGCAAAAATTCAGACATACTTTCCCAAAAAAGTCCAATCAGAAAGTATGTTGAGACTTTTAACTGGTTGCATATGTTCTACTAAATCCATACACTACCAGTCAAAGGTTTGAACACACTTTCCCATTGGATTTGGTGAAAAAGTGTGTCCTAACTTTTGCCTGGTAGTGTACATACGTTATATATATATATATATATATATATATATATATATATATATATATATATATATATATATATATATATATATATATATATATATATACTACAGTATCAGTTAACTGTTAAAGCCTCATTTATAAAGTGATCAGTCATGAGTAGACAGAAGTTTAGTCTTTTGTAAAACACTGTTTCTACACCATAGACTCTATTTAAAGAGATGGACAGAGCCTCCGTGAAGCCCATCCATAGGTTTCTGAAGAGCTGAATTGAAGCTCGGTGAGCGGTTCCTACCGTCGCCATGTTGGTAGCGTCGTGCCCGTCGTCTTGCCCTGAAAATACATATATGGGCAAAGAGGTGGAGCTGAGAGGGGGGCTGTGAGCGTCATGGTGGATGATTGACATCGAGTGAACTCCGAGCTTACTGTAGCTAAGAGCTTACCAAGCTAACCCGGAGATAACAGGAGCTAACCAGCTAACGGAAGTAAGCGGGCTAAAGCTAAGTCACATCATTAACTGTCTAAAAACCGCGGTTGTTCTGCGTTCTTCTTACTTGAAGCTGGAGACTGGTACCTGTCAATCAAAAGGATACACCCCTAAATGTGCCGAACTTCGAGATTAAATTACTTTAAAATGGGCGAGTTAGAAAAAAATTCCACTCCCCCCCCAGTTGTCATGAAGGTAAACCTGACCTACAAACCAAAAATGGATTTTTGAACCAGGCTGTAAACATGTTTATTTCTGCCGTGAAGTTGGTCTTTTTAACATGGGAGTCTATGGGGATTTGCTCTGTTTTGGAGCCAGCCCCTTGTGGATGAAAGGGGAACTGCAGTTTTATGCAGTTCCTCATAGGCTTCACTTTTTACCATCGGAGGTTGCCGCTTGGACTACACAGAGCTTGACAGAGTATGAAGCTCACAATAATGTGTTTATAATTGTGCATATTTGGAAGTGTGATATATTCCTTGAATGTAAGGTGTTGCTGACTTTAGAATGATTATTATTTTAGCAGGTATAGCAATCATAACAAAAGGAACACAAAACTAAAAATGTAATTTTCAGGTCAAAAGTAAATATTATCATTTATTTGTGATTGATAGTATATATTTTCCACCATTGCTGGTTTATTCTAAAACAAATGAAAGACAAGGGGAAAAATTAAGGCAGAGACAACAGTGATATAGCGAGCTCTTGGATTCAGCGATGAAGATCAGGAGCTATCTTTGCTGCTATCTCTGCAGCAGAGAATGATAGTATGAGCCGGCATGGTTAGCCCAAAGGAAGAGTAGAGAAGGAGACAGATCAAAAGCTTGAAACAACCCAAGGTTATCAAAGGCTGATACTTTGACTGAAATAATAAATATATTTTATTGCACTTGAACACTTGCCTCAATAGCCTGACTGCTGCTGCTAAACACTAAATACAATAATTAAAGTAACCACTGCGAGCTTAACTGTGAAAATTTATATTGCTTTGACACAAAATGCATTCAGTCAACACCTCTGCCAAAATCCATAATTACTTGAGAGTCCATACAACTGCAACTCATTTCTCAGTCTATACAGTAGGCACAGTTCAGGTCGGAACTCAACAAGGTTACATTAGGTGCACTGCAAATGAAAATGCTGCATTAGGATAGAAAAATTACACCTGCATTACTTACCACAAATAATAATGATTGGAGAAGAAAATTTAATTGGTGCCATTTTTATCTGCTTTGTTACCATTGGTACAAATGAGGTTGTATCTGCTTTGAAATATACAAATCAACAAAATATAGACACAATTATGTAAATCGCCCCTCATTTGTGGTATGCACACAGCGTTAAGCGGGCACCACGGATCAGTATTTGTCAGACCTACTTTTTTTCATTCATTTTGTTGTTTGTTTGGTTTAGTGTTGTTGCTTTGTTTGTTTTTGGTACAGCAACACCCATGTTGTATGAACCACTATAAGGCACATTGTCTTACTGATCTGTCATTAATAGACCATGTTGTTGTTGCTGTGTCAGACTGTGTTCCGTGCTAAAATCAAAGATAAGGAATATTTTCTATGTGAAATCTGTAATGTGCGTTGCTTTCCATGCTCCATTGGTACTTCAGAGTGACATTGGTACTGTTTCCTTGCATTATAATGTGTTTTTTATTTTTTTTTTTATTTATTCATTTGTTGTTGTTATGGTTTCCTGAGTTTAACTGATGTTCTTGGATTTGCAATTGCAAGCACTGTGTGTTAATTACTGTTTTTCCAACAGCAGGCATAATATTGAGACAAATGTTGAAACAACTGTAAAAGTCTGTAAAACAATACATCTGGATATGAATATATTACAAGAAAAAATTCTGTGGAAACCCAAATGGATCAAATCCTATCAAGAGTTACATGCAATGATTTAATGAGAATGAGCCTGATGTTTGTGTATAATGGTGAGGTGTGGGTGTGTGTTTGTGTAAATGATTGATAGAAGGTGATGGTGAGCATTTCAATTAGTAGAAGCACAGCAGATGTGTAAGCATGATGTTTCTTTCTTTACTTTTAGAGCATTACTCTAATTCACAGGGGTGTTTAACGTGCAATACTTTAATAGTAATCCCTCACAACGGCTTTAACCACATTCATTATCATTTTTAAACAGAGTGCACTGAAGCTTTACTCCAACGATGTGCCTTTTAATAAACCTCTGAAAGGAAAACATCATAGTGCTGTGAAAGTTAATTAAAATATGATAAAGCTGTATGTAGACACTATGTCCATAAATTGTGATAAATGAAAACAAGGGAATGTTATTCTCTTCCCCCTATAAATTGATATGCTATACCTTCAGCTCACAAGGGTCCATGCAGGGTGCATGAAAAAGTAAGTAACATGTTGCTGGAATACATAATCTGAGTAACTGACCCTCATAGGTAAAAAAGTACCTGACTCTCCATTGCAGGGCGGTACAACGATAGACTGGCTGAGGCAGTACTTTGACTCATTCACTCATTCCATGCATGGTGAGAGTGTGTGACTAGCAGGAACATTCTGCTGAAGCAGCTCGAGCAGCAGTCAGCTGTGTTGTTCATTAGTCAGTTTCATCAAGTCACTTTGTGGAGCATTTCATCAGAATCAGGTTTTGTTCTTACAAAGCCATGATAAAGTTTACTGAAGCAAGAAACCTATTTTCTTGCTTCTTACTGAAGTAAGAAAACAGAATTATCCACATACAAAGCACAAATGATATGACTGTATGACACCTTAATTAAAACGTGCTTTGCTGATTGTCTATATAAATTTTCACTTAGGTTTTACATTTTTGTTAAATTGTATATTAATCTTTAATCCTGTGATGGACTGGTGACCTGTTCAGGGTGTACCCTGCCTTTTGCCCAATTGTTACTGAGACAGGCTCCAGCTTCCCTGCGACCCTTAATTAGACCAAGCGGTTCAGAAAATGACTAAGTCTGTAATGTAAATAATAGTAATTTAAGCTACATTTAAAAAAAAAAAAAAGTTGTCAAAATTGTAGGGCATGTCCATTTTTTACAGGAGTTGGGAAGATTCCAAGGGCCCATGACTTGATAAGGGCCCAAGATGTGAAAACTATATAAGAACATTTTTAAACATTCATTAAAAATTACAGGCAAGTTTGCCTCTATTGACAGAACAACTGTTTGATTAGTTCAATCAGTGGAGATTACCATATTTTATATATATATATATATATATATATATATATATATATATATATATATATATACATATATATATATATATATATATATATATATATATATATATATATATATATATATATATATATATATATATATATACATATATATATATATATATATATATATATATATATATATATATATATATATATATATATATATATTGGAGATGCAGCAAAAACAAAGTTCTAAACTTTGCAATGGGGTCTATGTTATTGTCTTTCACAGGGCCCCTGTGTCATTCCTGGCAGTGCCCCTGCACATGTGTATACAGTACACTCGTGAATAAACAGAATGCAAGTGTCCTATTCTACCCAAACAACAACCCTAACCCACATTTTCTCTCTTATCTGAATATAGGTATAATAATAATAATAAAATTAAACATAATAAGCATGTGGCTTGACGCTGCTGTGGGGAAACAGTATTTTGGGAAACCAACTATATCAGGGACCAGCCCACTCAACCACAGTAGTCGACGCCACAGCAGTGGACACCACACGAGTCACCGTAATTATGGCAGGCTGGGGTCGGAGCCGTGGTCCTGCATTGCAGGACTCCAGCAGTTGCAGCAACACTACCTTGCAGTCCCAGCAGCCAGAGCATCCAGCGTAGTGGGTCCTACTGTACAACATATGAAAGCATGCATCATCACCTCTGTGCTGGCAAGAGAAAGCCATGGATGCTGGCGATGTGAATTTCCCTTTGGGGATTAATAAAGTATTTTTCATTTCATTTCATTAAGATGATAAAATCTGGTTTTGTGACATTTCTGATATGTGAGAAAAAAAAAATCCAGCTCAGAGTGAAAAAGAAAACCCAAATTTTTCACGCAATGAGAAAGTTTAACGTTTTGTAATTCTAGTGATATTAACTCATCTTCAGGACCGATAATGAAGAATTCAATCTTGTACTGGTTAAGCTGTAAGCTGCCATTTTATATCTAAGTTATAGTTTAAAAAGGACATAGGCTTTTAAGTCATCAGGCGATATGGCGATGTAAAGGTGCATTTTATCAGCATGACTATGAAAATCAATGCCTAACCTCCTGATGGCATTGTTCCTTTATTTATTCATCATTATAGAATGCTTGTCCTCCATTGTTCAGTGGTTTGGGAAAAAGCAGAGCATTATTCAGATGAGTCCATGAGCTTTTGTGTTGTAATGCTTTTAGTATTTTTCAGAGTTGCTTTTCTCCATCAGTTAAGTAGTTTTTTTGTTTTACTAGTGCCACTCTTCCTGTATTTCTTTGGGGATATTCCTTTTAGTCTTTTAACAAGAAATCACTCCTGTATTTTGCTTTACCACTTAGTCATATTCTGCCACAGCAGTTCATCCCAGCTTTGACAAATGATATGGCTGTGACATTTGATGCACTTCCTACAAAAACGAGTGGCAAGCTCTAAATGTTCATTTATAACTTTTATACTTACAGGGGCCTGGTTTTTATCCTGCATCTGTTAGCTTTAATCCTGATAATGTGGTGTCCCTGTACATCTTTTCAGCAAATTCATATTTCATACTGCAGCTCACCTCCTCAATTTTTTCTGTCTATTCCTCTGAGTAGCACTTGCTGTGACGTCAGCGCCTTCAACTTGCTGTGTGAGTTAGTAGTGAATGTCACCATATTTTTACTAATACATACATCGCCAATGACTAGACTCTTTTTATGTCTATACAGTCAGTTTTGCATCACTGTACATATTTAGAATGAAAAACAAAAAAAAAACCAAAAACACAAAGGCAACTCAACACTGCAAACATCGAGTGATTGTGTGACATGCAAGCAATGTTTCACCATCTTGTGAAATCATAGTGGGATTTTTAAGCCATTTGAGATGGTTGATGATGAAAGGTGTGCCATGATTCATATATTTCCAAAATGGCTCTTCCCTTTCATTGTGATGTGTGTTTTCCAGGGGCTTTGACCCATGCCATATCAGTTTGCAGCTTCACAGAAATGACAATATGACTGCATGACCTGCGAGAGGCCATGTGTTTCATGGAAGCAGTTTCATATTGGTTGATATATTTCCCTCTCAGCAGCTCTGATTAAAGTTGTTTTCACAGTCCCAACTACAAGTCAGGGGAAACATCTATCATATTAAATGTGGTGCCAAAGCTCTCTGAAGAATTATTTCTATTTGCAATTTCTGCTCCCCACGCATTACCACAATCAAATGCAAGAGCGTTGAAAAGATATTTGGCATTTTTTTATTTAGCTTTGTACTGAGGAAAAATTTCTTTCTTTCACTTTTCCTTTATCTGAAAGTCACACTGAGAAAGCAGGGGTATGTTGTCAAGATGATACACCAGCACTCCAAAGCCATGTGGCATGACAAACTGATGAAAGACCTCCACAACAGCGAAAGACTGATTATGGAACTTTTTCACAGGGAAATGTTTTATGGAGGTGGCGTTAAAATTACAACCCCATTCCACAAGGAAAATCAGAAAACTGCTGGAAATGTGAATGAAAACAGAATGAATGATTTATCTATTTTATTAATCAGTGTATTATTGAAAATAGGGCGGAGAAAACATACCCATTGTTTAATGTGATGCATGTTATTATGTGATGAAAAATATTCCATCATCTTGAATTTGTTTAGCAGTAACATGTCACGGAATTTGGGATGCAGGAAACCAAAGACTGCCAAAGTAAATGGTATTAAAGATAAATAGCTGGTCAGAAAACACGACTGGAAAATGTCACAGAACAAGTGCATACAATAGAATATGTCAGAAGTTAATTGATTTACAACAAATGCTAATTACAATGAGCCCAACCGAGTTATTTACGCATCTAAATGTTCAAAATGACTAAGAAAAACAAAAGAAAAGCTCTTGTTTAAAGGTTTTTCGGGAGAAGAATAGCAACACAAAACAATTATGTTTGTGTCAGACAAAGAATTACTTTTCACATTAGCCATTTAATACATCAAACCACACATGAAACTTGTCAAATGGTAAATATCAAACAAGCAAAATTGTATTGTATGTACAAATGTCCCTGAGTGCATAGAAAACCATGGCATCAACTTCAAAGACTCTTGAGTGCAGCGCAGCAGGGCATAAAACTGAAGCCAAGTTTCTATCTGTTCTGGGTTTTGATTTGGCCCCACATGCCCATGCACTGACACACACTCCCACAGACACAGACAGTCGCATACACACAGCCATTAAACACAAGGGCATCCTGTCAGAAGCAGATCCATACTAAGTCCTATGCCAGAGCCCTGGAGCCATGAGATATGTTGTGCCTAGAATTTGTTTGAATACATTAGCCAGTTTATTTGGTTGAACTAAATCTGAAGCATAAGTCTGGAAGGGAACAAGTTATTCATTTATTTGACTTTGTTTCCAATAGAGGCTGAAAACAGACCAGAAAAACCTACATGGTACATTTGAAGACGTAAACATTTGTTCCTTTGATCATTATGTTGTATTGCTTTGTTTGATTTTATTTGTGTATTGGTACAATTGTATGCCTTATGGGAAATTATATAAACTATTTATTAAAACAATCTGAATAAAGCACATTATTTTGGGAAGTTTAGTGGGGTCCTGTCATACGCCACTTGCAGAACCCTCATTATCAACATAGTTAAGCAAGGTCTCACACAAATGGGACAAATATGGACATGCTTACCTTACAGTTTCCTTCCCTTGTTGGTTGACCTTCTGTTGGTCATCATGCTTTAACAAGAAACAGTTGGCATGCTCTTAGTGCAGCCTCTGTCACCCTGGTTGACATTGGTTTGCTGACTCATAACATCTATGACTTTGGAAAGGATAAATGGTCATTTGACCACAACTGTCACAGCGTGAAGTGCATCATGAGCCAGTGAATTGAGGTGAGAATTGAGGGGCAGCAGTAAATATGAATGTCACACACCACTGCCAGGGACAGAAAGGTTAGGAAAGGACAGGTCACATGTCCCTGACTGTAGCCCAGACATTAATGCTATCAAATGTTTAGGATTACATTTATAAAATTTCTAAAATGAATAAATCAAAATTTACTTCAAGATGCATGATAAAAAATGACTTTGGGGGGAAATGGGTGGACTCAGGGTTCAGTATGTGACCAAAAGACATTTCAGCATATGGACTGGGCTACCTGTGGATCAAACCAGTGAACTTCCAACTGATGGTCAAAGACTACATTCTTTTACATGTGTAGTTGCTTAAAAAGGGCTATATAATTCTTCTTCTTCTTCTCTCATCATAATCATCAACATTGATAATAGTAACTTTAATAATAACAATAATAATAATGACAATAATAATAATAATAATAATAACAACAACAACAACAACAACAACAACAACAACAACAACAACAACAATAATAATAATAATAATAATAATAATAATAATAAATGAATGTGTCCTGTTTTACAGTCAGACTAACTTGTTGATTTTTGCATTAATTCCAAGTGCCTTGAGAAAGCTACTGCTAGTATGGATGAGAATGAAAAGATCATCTGTAATTCTATTTAACATCTTTGCAATTAGAGTAAGTCTAAACACTGCAAATATTTAAAAACTGGTACAGAAAATATTTTTTTATTTGAGTTGACAGAAAATAACTCTAAAGTAGACATTACCGCTGTTGCTCATGCAGTAAGGAAAGCGTTAGTCTGTAGACAACTTGAAGTTGCGATTTGAGTAAAGAAGTCAACTTTATTTTAATATAATTCATGCAAACTAAACAGTTCTTCAAAAAGATGAAAACTCTGGTCTGAAAATTGCCAGTAATTCTTTGTTTTTATTACTTCATAGAAAAAAAAAAAGTCAAAGTATATGTTGTGATTCTACATTTAAAAACTGTGTACAGCATCTCAAATCTACAGTCATGAAACAGTAGCTGTCATCAGTTCGTGCTGGCCAGGACTGTGGGACATCCAAGAGATATTTGTTGTCTGAGACCTTGAAGTGCCAGTGAATAAGGTCTCTGATATAAGACCGAGCATGGCCTTTGAGAGCCTTGGAAGCAATCAGCAGGATCTTAAATTGAATTTTAAGATGAAGAGAAGCTTGGACTGCAGGGGTGATGTGCACTCACTTCAAACTACGAGTCAGCCATCTTACAACTGTATTTTGGACCATCTGATAGAGAGTTAATGATGGCTCGTAAAGGCTTTTGTACAGTGATGGTGGAAAAACGTTACGACTCACCTGGCCAGATAGGTCACCTCCAAATTTAGAATTGCGAAATGTAATCATTATTTGCAACCTATTGCTTCCAGTCAGCCTTAAAGTGAGATCCCATTAAGACTGTAAAACTTACAATTCACAAAACAAGGATTCGGTGTAGTGTGCATAATTTCAGCAGTCCAACACCACAGAAAGCCCAATAACTGGAACTTGGTTTAATTATTCATAAAAGTAGTGCAACATTCTGACTTCACTTTATTTCCTAAGAAAAAGTGCAACATCAAAATACTGATAATTCAAAACAAATCATTTTGTCAAGGGATGCGACTGAATTACAGAATAACAATGCAACAGTTTTATTATCACGCACATGGAGACATAGATGCGGATGCACTGTTTAAACTTTGAAATGGTTCGCATTGTTAACTTGAGCTTTTAAAAAGATTAAAAAAAAAAAAAAAAAAAAAATGAAAATGGAAAATCAAAGTCTCATAGACTTGACTCATTGCAATTAACAATGGCACAAAACATTTCAATTTAGACTACAACATAGAGAAACGTGCACCTTTTTTTTGTTTGTTTGTTTTTTTTTAGCTGGAAGTGTTATATTTGGATCAGTTGCACTCCTTGTATCACCAGGTGGCCGAAGCATTGTTGCTTTAATTGGTAATGAAAATGACTGAAATCCACAAGACATAGAGTGTCCCATACATAGTTACTGGTACTGTTAAAAGGTTTAACTTGCAAGGATCATGCTTCCATCTACTGAACAATGCAGCTAAATATGTGGGTAGCCTCCCCTTGCCAAAATTTGCCAAAATCCTCTCTAATACTCTCCTGTTGTTATTCATTCTTGTTTTGAGTTGCTTAGTGAAATCAGGCTTTCTTGCCATGTTAATGCAGCACTTACTGATATTGTAAAGGGGAGAAAAAATGAACCAAATGAAACCTGCTTTGTTTTTGTGCTGTTTATTAAATGCAGAATAATACTCCTTAAATAAAATTATATCAAGACTATGATAACAAAAGGAGAACAACTTTGTATCTGTAATTTAAGTTGAATACAGTGAGCCAAAAAATGAATAAATAAAAACCATGAAAGCTATATTAACTTGTGTTGAAGTTAAAAACCCACTTTAAACCTTGTACTGTAATATGAAATGCATGAAATGAACATCGGGTAAAGCTGCACTTCTGAACAGCATGAACAGTTCACATACAGCTTTGTATTAAAAAAAAAAAAAAAAAATTCCTGATGAGTATTTTCCCTGGTGTGGATGAGTTTGTTAATAGGGGTCATCTGTGGTGTTGTAACCTTTGAGAAAAGCAACTGAATCAGCATACAGCTAAACTTGTGATTCTTGGGAGCAAACAAAAGTTCAGGCCAGTGTGCATCACTTGACATGCGATTCTCATCAGGGTACTGGGTAGGCGGGGAGCCCTCCTTGTTTATGTGATGGACTGTGTCAACTTTTTTTTTTTTTTTTTTTTTGCTTAAAAATGTAATGTGAATAATTAAGATTTTCTACATGTTTACTTGATACATTATTTATTTTCACTTCTTAAATTACTGATGATGGTATACTAATGATTATAATTGGACTATTTTCACTTTCCATATGTTAGGTCATTAATCACTTTCCAGTTCCGGCAGTCATTTTTAAATGGATTTCTACCCTATAAATGTTACTTTAGGATAAAATGTCAGCAGTTTATTAATTTTCACTAACATCCTTTAAAAAGTTGCTAAATGGAATAAAAGACTTACTAAGCTGCCAACTGTGCTGTTTTGTTCATGGTTGGCTCTCACATTCCCAGTTTGGATGTCTTCCAACTGGCAGGTCGGCTATTGTGTGTGATTTAGTAAAAGGATGGAAATTTAATTTGAGATGTAACTTGAGTGCTTCCAAAAAATATTCTGGAAAATGACTATATAACTAGACTTTTTATATAACGACATCCAAAACATGGCACATTCATTCATTTCCTTAACAGTTTAGCCTATCGCAACAATGACTGGGCAAGAGCAGGATATGCCCAGTGTATCACAAGGCTAACATGATACATTTGCAGGATAAATAGTGAAACAAATGCAGATACTGGCAAAACAAAAAAAAACAAAAAAAAATCCTACATGTTTGTGTCATCTTCAATGAAATGAGTGACAAATATTCTTTGGTCCCCATCAGGGAAGGAATGTACAGTGACACTGTACATTCCTGCACACTGAATGTAGTAAAATATACAAACAAAAATGCTAGCGGGAAAAGCAGCAAGTACAGATGAGTGCTGCAAAATACCGAAACATTATGCAAAAAAAGGAAAAGTGCTGCAAATACAGAAACAAGCGGCAAAACCAGAAAAAGTGCTGCAAAGATGCAAGAGCAGAAACGTGATGCAAGAGCAGAAAAGTGATGCAACGGTCATGTTGGTCAAACCTCTCTCCAGTACCTATACTCCTTTCACCTTTGTCTGTCTCAGATGGAAACTCACTGCAGCCCCTACAGGCCTGGAGCACTTCCAAGATGTGAGTATATATGCAGTGTTTCCTTATTGAAGTTTTTTCCTTTATACAGCCATTGTCTGTATTTATGGCGCTTTTCTGTATTTGCATCACATTTCTCATTTTGCATTTTGTTTCTGTATTTGCAGTGTTTTTTAGTGTTTTTGCATCATGTTGCTGTATTCACAGCCCTTTTCTGTAATTGCAGCCTTTCCTGATTGCATTTTCTTTTTGTATATGCAGCATGTTTTTGTGTATGAAGCCCCTTTTGCACCTGTGTACCACCAACTGGACCGAAATATCAGCCTTGGCATTTTTGCCCAGACCAGCACATATACAATTGCACACAACAAAAAGAAATTGAACTCTTTTCAATATGAATATCAGCAGTGCAACTTCTTAAAAGCCCTTAAACCAGAGTTAGAAGTCAGCTAAAAATTGAAGAAATTTTAAGATGGAGATTCTTTTCTTATCCCCTTTTTTAATCACAATTATGCATCCATGTTCACAGTTGTTGGATTCTCTAACAAATAAGCAAACTGCTGCATCAGTAGCCTTTAAATATAAATAATATAAATATACAGTTAATATATTGTCCATAAACATCTTTACAACTGCCTTTAATACATTTGGACCCAAAAGACAAAAATAACCAGTAACAGATAGATTATAAAGAAAAATCAGGAATGCTCCTGATTCACTCTTGATGAATGATGTTTAAAAATCATGTTCTCACTTTCAGTAAGACAAATTAAGTTAAAACAATATGATAGAACAAAAATTAAGTTCTGCTGCTTTATGTAGTTAATATAGTTTACCAGGAAACAAAACCAGTTAACCAACTGTCCTCCTGCTGGAAACTCTGTCATTGTCAACTAATTTGATAAATGTTAAACTAACCAGCTGTTATCATAACTTTTCCATTACTCTGTAAACAGATTGTTTACCAATAACTGGCTCAAACTTTCTAGGTTTAATGGATCCCTTTAATTCACAACACAACCATAGCTATGTGAAAGCAGTGCAGCTTACCAAAGCTTCGACAGGTGAATCAGAATTGTAGCATTTTTTTCTAATAATCACACACTTTCTCTGCACCTCCTCTTCATCTTCTCTCCTTGATTCTGACAGGTAGCTGCATCCACAAAGGGCCTGATTGGTTCAGCTTGTTGTCATCTAGAACAGGGATCCTCAATCCAGGTATTTCCAAGCATCCCAGCTGCAAGACAACTGATTCAGATCAATGTGTGTTTAGGAGACCTATGCAGAGCTTGTCTGAGTCTGGTTTGTTCCAGCAGGGACACTACAGGAAAATCTGCAGGACTCTGCAGGACCAGGATTGAGGATCCTGGATCTAGAAACAGAACCAAATAGGCCACCGATAGATGTGTTTCTGAAGTCAGTGGTCAATAAAGAAAGCTCTGTACTGACTATGTGAACTAATTAATTACCCAGGCGCTGCACTGGGGTCCACAGCGAAAGGGTGTTTAATGATTCCACTGTTAGTTGATGCCGCTCATCTGCTGAGTTTTATGGACCACTCATACCAATGAATAAATAACATGTGTCTGGTATGCCAGATGGCCAGTCCATCCCTGGTTCCCATTTAAATTAGCTTAATAACAGAAAACTAAAAGGGAGAAGCTTAGATTTTGGAATGGGTCAGTGGTGAACGGTTGTTCTGATACCTTAAAAGGAGCCATATGACAGGGTTTTTGACATCTAAGGATGCCTTATCTGTTGCTTTGTGTTGATATTCCAGGCATGCCTAACTGAGGAAAGAACCCAGGAAAGCGCCAGAACATGCCGAGGGGATTATAAATCTGGCTTTAGGACATCTTCAGTTTCCTCTGGAGCAACAAAAATAAGCAGTGAAGAAAAAGGCATCCAGGTAATGTTTGGAGAAGGGCTGGAAAGAGTAAGATACTGAAATGCCTTTGTCAATGGATTTCCAAGCATGCAAAGGAAGGACTTGAATTATTATTCTTTTTAAAATTGTAACTAAAATATTTTACATGCTGCATGTGACACAACTTGAATTGTCTTGTACATGAAAGCTTTGTATTTGCTGCCAATGAAAGAAGTGATCAAACTAAAGACACTTTTTTTCAGACTTTATTTTGGCTTTTTACTCTTGAAAAAAAGTCTGATTTTATTTTTAACTTGTTTGATCCACTGCTGAAACCTCAAGTTTAATAAGACTACTGATTTCTGATCTTAACGCATTTGAAAAAAAATGAAAAATAGTAAAATAACTGAAAAAAATACATAAAATCCAAAGATCATGATGAAAAAAAAAAAAAAAAGGTTTAGTTCAAGAATAATTTCAATCAGTCTCTTACTCACTGATAACAATATCCTCAGGCTCAGTTACATATCTAAGCTCAAAAGAAGTTATGCCAATCCATCATTCAGTTAATCAATCAGGCACTTTTCTTACATTGTGTAGCTCAAAGTTCTGTACAAAGAACAAAATCTAGCTTTCACCAGGCCTTGCTTCCTGTGCTGCAAACACAGACTTCAGTGATGAGAGGACAAACTCCACTGAAAAAACTCGTCTTTGAAGCTCTGAGTTTGCTCAGTATTTCTGCAAACTGGCTTCAGGCTTCATACCTGTTTCATCATAATTTCTACATCCTCCATTCTTTGAAAACGACATTTACACAATATGGCGATGCAAAGCAGCAGAGTTATAAATAAAACCATGAAGCATAAAATACACAGACATGCACACTGTTTGACTGATACTGGACGGATGTTTACACTGACATCTGGGAATTATTGCATTGTGTTGACAGTGACCTGCCCACTGGCTTTGACCTGGACGCAAATGTGGGGGACAAAAAAAGTCAATATGGGGAGCCGTTGTGGCAAAAGTACACACACAAGATAAGAAACAATTACAAAAGAGGGAAACAAACATAAAAGATAAACATTAAATAAATTTGAAAAAAATTTAAATTTTTTTATTTTTAGCAAGAAAAAAAAGATTAGTTTTGTCCCTACTAGTGATGTGTTGATTTGAACTGCTTATGTTAGATGTTTTCTCATGTGTTGACTCTTCATTAGTGTAAAATTGCAGAACTTTACTAGAGTTCGGGTTTGTTTTGGAAAAGATCTGATGAGGGTGGTAAAACAAACAAAAAAAAAAAACTCAGCTTTTTTTAAAACTCTGCCTGATGGAGTTTAAATCACTGTTGCTCTACATTCTAATTAAGGGAGTATGAACTCTTGGCTTGGCTTTTCCTTGTTGGTACCTGTTGTCAGACTGGATGTAATGTTCCTGCCTCGACAGATCTGCTTTTCTCGCTGTTCAGGTACGAGGTGAATTCATGTGACCTACAGCCTTTGTGTTGGGCCATTAGCATGGTCAACAATGTGGATTCCCTGTCTTCTACAAAGATTGGTCTGGTGAATGCCAGATCATCGGCACACAAAACTTTTGTTGTAAAGGATTTCTTCATCTCTTTATGGGTGAAAGAGACGTGACTGAATGACAGTGTCAAACTCAAATTCATAGAGGGCCAAAATTAAAAAGAGGAACAAAGTAGAAGGTCCAAACTGATTTTTTTATTCAGAAAGTGATAGCTATTATTAATGTTTTTATTATCTTTGAGATACAGTACTGTATTAGACATTTTCATAGATTAAATAATAGTTAGGCCCTGCAATGGACTGGCAAGCTGTCCAGGGTGTGCCCTGTTTTTCGTCCAAAGACTGCTGGGATAGGCTCCAGCTTCCCCGTGACCCTTCATTGAATTCAGCGGTTAGGATAATGAATGCATAAAATAATAGTTAGGCCTATTTTTGCTTAAACACTGAACCCAGAACAGGCTTAGAAAAATACTGAAATAAATATCAGGCCTCCACATCTGGAACTTTATCTTCATTTTAATTGTAACCTAAATATTTTCATCACAGGCCATCAAGGCCAACGCCTAAAAAAATGAACAATTATCTCTTTGAACTTTGAACAGACCATGCTTTCAGTAAATAAAATCATATTTATCCAGTTTAGTTTGCTTCCATTTACTCTAATGATGCACATGAGTCCAATCCAGATACTTGGCATCCCTTTTTACCTGCAAGTGCATCAATTTGTGGAGTCAGGCTCTGAGCTGAGGAAATCCTCAGGACTGAATGAAGGTGAGACGACTCGTGTAGTGTTTTGTTCATCTTCATGAAATAAAACAGTTGCTCATACAGACATGTACTGCCGAACATAAAGCGCATTTGCGCAGCCTGGGCACGGAGTTGGGGCAGCGTGTCGGGGAGGTGAGGTGGAAATTGCGGAGCACCGACAAAGTTAGTCATCAATCTGACAGATTTGGTGATCTCCTCCGTCACAATAAAACTAGCCTTTACTGCAGCCTCACTTTGGGATTTTGCTTTGGTGAACATAGTTTGCCGTGACCTCAGATGTTTTTTCATCTCTTCCACCTTCTTTAGCCTCTCATTTGCATTCAGATCCTTATACTTGTCGTGGTGTTTTGTTTCATAGTGCCGTCGTATGTTATATTATTTTGAGACATGTTGAGTCCACATATGAGACTGACAGGTTTGTCCTTTACCATGATGAACATGTAGTCTGTCTCCCATCTGTCTTGAAAGCTTCTATTTTGCATCTTTCGTTTGGCCATTTTTCACAAGAGGTGGGTTTGAGCGTGTGCTTAATAGCAGGTTTGCTAATGAGTGTCAACACAAGAGGTGGGAACGTTTTCCAGTCTGGAATCTAGTGTGCCAAGACACCATTGTGGGATTTGTAGTATTAGTGATATGTGCGCTGCCAAATGGATCGGCGGGCCAGACGTAATACATATTTGAAATCATCTCCAAATATAATTTTAGTGCAGGCCAAAATCTGCCTGCGGGCCTGAGTTTGACATGTATGCTGTACGAGTTCAGTGTCTTTGCTGAACTTTTACCCAGTAATTGCTGCTACTTCAGCTCTCCACAGTTCTCAGGCAACTACTTTTAAGAGTCATTAGTGTAAGCAGCTATCCATGTGTTCTTCATTTGCCAGCTCTGAACTGACAGAGCTGATTGACTTTCAGACAGTCTTATTTGCACTGATTTACCAGTCCCAAAAGTAATATTCATGTGTTGCCCTAATATGCCCATGGTGAAAGGCCTTTTAAATCATATTGACTTTTAATCTTGTTCAGCATGTAGTTTCTCCAATACATGAATGTAGACACACAATCCATCTTCTCTTATCTTATATTTTGCCTGTTTTGAATATGGAGCATTGTGATGCTGTTTTCCAATCAGAATCCTGTATTATTTGAATTTGTGTTGTTACCCTTACTTGTAGCACAAGTAAACCTTGTGCTGTTGCTCAGTGTTGCTTTGTTTTTAGCTGCACCACTTGCAGTTTTCATTCATTCATTCATTACCCTAACCCCTTAGTCTGATAAAGGGTTGCGGGGAAGCTGGAGCCTATCCCAGCAGTCTTTGGGCAAAAGGCCACACAGAGACAAACAACCAATCATGCTCACGCACACTCCGATGGGCAATTTAGAGTAACCAATCAACCTAACACTTGTCTTTGGATGGTGGGAGGAAGCCGGAGTACCTGGAGATAACCCTTGTATACACAGGGGGAACATGAAAACTCCTTGCAGTTTTCAGTTCTTTTTACCAAGGGGCAAACTCTGGCGGTTAAAAGGGAAGCCTATGCGGAAGTGCATAAAACTGCAGTTCCCCCTTCATCCGCTAGGGGCTGGCTGCAAAACAGAGCAAACCTCTATAGACTCCCATGTTAAAAAGACCAACTTCACAGCAGAAATAAACATGTTTACAGCCTGGTTCAAAAATCCATTTTAGGTTTAATAGGTCAGGTTTACCTTCATGACAACTGTGGGGGGAGTGAATTTTTTCTAACCTCGGTTTTAAGACGGTTAACAACGTGATTTAGCTTCAGCCCACTTACCTTCATTAGCTGGTTAGCTCCTGTTAACACAGTTAGCTTTTAGCTACTGAAAGCTCGGAGTTCGCTCGATGTCAATCATCCACCATGACGCTCACAACCCCCCTCTCAGCTCCACCTCTTTGTATTTTCCTGCCAAGATGACAATGGTAGGAACCGCCCACCAAGCTTCAATTCAGCTCTTCAGAAACCTATGGGTGACGTCACAGAGGCTCCATCCATCTCTTTATATAGTCTATGGTTTTTACTCATAAATGTAATCAAGCAAAGTCTTTCTGCCTTGTTACTGAGAAACTTTATTGATGGTTTTATTCCACATGTCAGACTGTTTTAGATATTGTGGCTTTTTTTAAAAATCTAGGCAGCCTAAGAAAAAATTTGAGTCCTGACGGAATGACACCACTTGAGCTGTCAGATGGGAGTGCCATGGGGCAGAGCGCAAATGAAAGAAAGACAAATTGCTAGTTTCATTTCAAACATTGAAAGGCAGCTGGCATCGTTATCAGTCGAGTGTGAACGATGCCAGAAGAAAACACTATTCTGAAATGATTCTCTCAAATCATCACAAGCCTCATGTTTTATTTAGAACTGGAGACTATTCTGAATGCCCCACAGATAGAGCCATCTCCTGTTGCATGTGGAAACTTCCTTCTTTATTTTAATGGCAAAATCCCTTCCACCAGGGTGCAGATACCCTCTTTTATATGCGGCCCTTCAGTGTCTGTTCCATCTTCTGCAGTATTTCATTGTTTCGACTATGTGTATCTTTCAGTCCTACAGGAGATTGTTGGCAATTTAAAACCTACAGATTTTCCTAATTATGTTGTCCCTCTTAACTTATTTAAAGGGGTGCTATTATGGTATTTTGAGTTTTCTGAGCTTTCTACAGTGTTACAGTGTTGAATCCTCATCAGACATGTGAACGGCACTGTTATTTATCATCTAAACACATGTTTGAGTTTGAGTCTGAGTTCCAGCACGCTCTCCGTTCGGTTTCCATGGCAACGAAAAATGCGTCGTTTTAGAGAGTTTTTTCTACTTGGAAATCATTGTGACATCCCGGTTCGGTGATTGGTTACCTTCTACTGGTTAACAAGGGCATGTATAAATACATCAGGCAGGTGGAAAAAGTCAGATAAAGTTATTTCCAATGATGGCTGGTGAGTTTACCAAAGAGAGACATCCTGCTGCATTCGTTGCTGTGGGTTGCTGTTTTCCACTTCGTTTTTAGGGTCTGATTCAGGTTCCAACATGTAGGGCTGTATGCTATGTGTTGACACTGTATTTTTTATTTATTTTTTTATTGAGTTCATATTAGCCTAATCTTTCTGTTTATGAGATGTTACAATGACGGCGAAAGCAGTTGCGGTGCACGCTCCTGATGTAGCTCGGTGGCGGGAGCCGGGGCTTAATGCGGAAGAGTCTCAATCCACTCATTTTGCCCACAGGCTGATCTGACAGCCTACAGAGAGGGTCGGTCTCAAGTAAATAAAGCAATTTGTGACAATAACTCCATCAATCCAAGCCCTTCTGGTCTCAGAAATAAA
Organism: Telmatherina bonti; assembly: GCF_933228915.1. NCBI lineage: Eukaryota > Metazoa > Chordata > Actinopteri > Atheriniformes > Telmatherinidae > Telmatherina > Telmatherina bonti. The sequence goes on along the minus strand of NC_136621.1, from coordinate 26,320,645 downwards.
AATAAATTAGCCTGAAATGCACATAATAGTTCCACTTTAAGGATTTTTTCCACTTTGAGGCCATCTTTTATAAATCTTGTTAATAACAATTTGTTTTCTGTTGTGGTCCCAAATGTTTTTAAACCTGCAGTTGTTATTCAATGCAATTACAAAAACTGAAAAAATTGGATATCTTTAGTTCACAAACTGGCAAATAAAGTGACACAGTGGTCAGAAAGACAGTGTTCATAACCAGAATCCTCCAACTCCAAAGTGGCTGCAAACATTCTGAATGTGGGAGCATGTTGTACAAATCACTCTGAATGGTGCAGCAATGTGTACATATCATTATCAGTGCAATAATAGTTTGCAACTGTTCTGAAAGTGAACATGAACACTGACTGAGTGTGATTGTAAAAATGAAGAGTGGCAACGACTGTCACTGGCCGTAAGCTGAATCCTCTAATGTTCTTCAGGAGGGATTTAATTACTGCTGTTTTAAGTGTAGCAGGGAAAACACCCATATGAAAGGAACAATTCACTATATTCAAGACTTCATCTTTACAAAATCCATAAAACATTTTTTAAAAAGTGATGTGGGAATTGGGTCTAAAAGGCAGGTTGTTATTTTTACTTGGGAGCTAATTCTACCAAGCATATGAGCATCAACTAGTACAAAAATGTCCAGTGTTCCCTCAAATAAAAACAAGCTGTCTAATATACTTTTTTAAAGAATTTTGATGTGATAAAATAGGTAATCCTATAAAATCAATTTGCCTCTAAAGTTATCTGTGCACCCCCACCCATCTCCCCTCCCCCTATCCCAGCGCCCACCCACTTTCCTAAATTCTTTCAACAACCAGGGCCCTCAGCAACACCAATAAAAGAGCCGCCACCGACACGTTGCATTCCCTCTTCCTCTACACACCAATACATTCACACCCCCTCACCATCAGCCTGGTATACACACACACCTACAGACCCACACATATACACACAGATACACCTACAAACCCACACATGTACACACACACACACACCTACAGACCCACACATACATCTATACACATACACACCCATTCTAACAGATACAGGACCAAAAATTTAGTCCACTTCCAAAACCCTACATCCCCCCCCCCCCCCCCCCCCCCCCCCCCCCCCAGCCCACCACAAAACACTCCTTCCCATTCTACCTACCCTAGAACAAACCACCACAACTCCCCACTTTTCTCACTTAAGTCCTACCCCCTTCCTAATCATAACCCTTCACCCCCCTATACACCTACATCCACATGCACCCTCCCCCCACTCCCCCTACACATGAACCACTACCCCCCATACACATGCACCTCGACACTCCTCCATATACACACCCCTACCTCCCATGCATTTAACACCAGATTCCCCACACACAAGCCCTTACCCCCTCCCACACATACACACACCACCCTATCCCTCATCCACACCCCCAACCCCCAACACAATCATGTACTATCACACTCAGACAAACCTCCACCCCCACACATACATGCCCTAACACGCTCCCCTTACACACAACCCTACCCCCCACAAACTCATGCTCCACTACACTCCCCATAAATCCCCCACATGTAAACCACCCCACACACTCATGTACTATCACAGTCCCCTAAACCTCCACCCCAACACCCCTCACACAGTCCCCTATACACACCCCCCCCACCCCCTATACTTTCATGTACCACTACAATCCTCTATACACACCCCACATATACACCACCACACTCCCTCATACGTACCCCATCTACACCCCACACACTCATGTACTTTCACACTCCCCTAAACCCCCATCCCTACACCCCCACACATACATGCCCCAACACACTCCCACATACACGCACCCCTACCCCCCCATTCATTCATGTACCACTACACTCCTCCATACACACCACATACACACACAGGCACCCCCCTATCCTCAACTATCTTGGGCCCGGGCCTTTCTGCCGGGCACCAGGGCACGGACATGCCCCCACTGCAGCGGCAAGTCCAGGTCAGCCCCCCCCCCACCGGCAGGGCCGACCCCCCGCCCCCAAGAAGCAGGGGACAGCCCTGGGCACCGGAGCCCAGGACCCGCACCCAGCCCACCCCGCAGCGGCACGGCCACCCGTCACGGAGCCAATACCCGCTGATCCAACCTCCGCCAGCGACCTCGCCCCACCGCCGCAAGGCAACTCCAACCATTGATCCAACCTGTGATCCACCTATCTGTAAAAGTTTTGCCAAAGGAAATGATTTGGAATCACAGGTTATTAAAAAAAAAGGGTTGATTAAAGATCAACAGTCTGAAAGCTGTTGATCTTCTTTCTTTTTCTCTTTATCTCTTTCTTTTACCCCCCCCCCCCATAACAGTGTTGCATCATTAACATGTATGTCTCCTGTCTCAGCAGGTCTCCCTGGCCGGGAGTAGCAGTTCCTGTTGTCTGTTGTCTTTCTGTCCTCTTCCCCCCACACAGCAGAGGCAGATGGCTGCCTGTCCTGAGCCGGGTTCTGCCGGAGGTTTCCTTCCTGTTAAAAGGGAGTTTTTTCCTTCCCACTGTCGCCAGTGTGCTTGCTCAGGATGGGAGATTGAGTTGGACTCAACTCAATCTGTTGGTTTCCTTATATAGGCTATTATGAATTGGCCTTCATTATGTTTTCCCCTCTGTCTGTAAAGCATCTTGAGATGGCATTGCCGTGATTTGACGCTATATAAATAAAGTTGAATTGAATTGAATTGAATTGAAAGAGAATTTTGGTTCTTTTTATGATCAGGAATTATGCAGGTAAGTGGTTCTTGTGTGTCTGAAAGTGTTACGTTTTTAGTTGCTCATGGTACATTTAATAATTGTTCATTTATTTTTCTTCCATTTCTATTCAGTTACCCTCCAATTTCCTTTCATTTTTTAAATTTTTTTTTTTCCTATGGCCGTGAACTCAGGCAGTACCTTCCCTTCATTAGTGGATCAACAAAATGAAGTATTTATTCCAGTTTATGTAAAATGTTCAATGATTAAATCACAGGAAGCAGGTATAGTAGTTGAAGGACGATTAACCAAGATTTTTTTTAAAAATAAAATTGCATCTGTTCATAAGGTAAAATAGCATTTCCTGCCAGTTTTACACTTATGAAAAAAAAAAAAAACCAAACAAAAAAAAACACAGAAATGGTCTGAAACCCCAAACTGACAGACTGTGTCGTTTGTTGCGAGTTGGCTGCATGACATTAAAAAAAACAAAGCAAATTTTAGAATTCTCCCGCCATGAGATCAGAAGGATCCTCTATGTCTGTATTAAAATCACCAGATATAATTAAATAATTGTATGTACAATTGTGGCATGGGCTATTAAAAAAGTTCAGAAAATTCCCTGAAAAGAGCAGCAACACGTTTTGTTGGTCTGTTGGCAGTGATGTAACAGAACTGCTTAGAGTTTTGTATTTTGAGGTTGACTAAGATATATGTCCCTCCAGAGTTGCCATAGAAAAGACAGAAGCGCAGCCTGTTGCCCAGGATGTTGGAAGCTGCAGTTTGAGGAAAAAAGAAAAAGGAAACTGCAGATCTTTACAGGTGCAACTCTTGATGTCTCATCTCCATCATTATTTTGCTGTTCACTATTAAGTTGGGCCAACCACGGGAAGCTCAGTTGCACTGCAAAGAATTAAAGAACTGTTAAAAACAACAACATGGTGCTTGAAGGTGGTGCACTAATCAAACTGTGTTTGGTTAATCTTAAGTAAATGATTTGTTATCAAAGCATTGAACCTGGGCAGACATAGGAAAGGAATATCAGGGAATGAAAAACATTATTCGCCCCCTACGAAAATTCGGATTTTGTTTCAGTTCAAACTTGCTGTCTCTTGTCTATTTGAAGATGGTGACTTCATGGATGCCGTCGCTCTTCAATTTAAAAACCCTTGACTAGGTTGTGCAGGACAAATGGTCTCATACAGTGAGTGAATTTAACAGTTTCGGACAAAGATAGTCCTCTGTAAAAATGACTCAATTTACCGTTTGCACTCTCACTTGTCAGTGTGACACAGCACAAATTTATCTCTCCTTTATTGAAGAGAAGAAATAATTAACGAAACATAAATTTATTTACTTTCTTATTTTTGTTTACCTTGTTTGCATATTTATGTCATTTCTACATTTACAAAGTTTACATGTTGCTGTTTGGTTTGTAGGAAAACCGGAAAAGACTACCCTATTCTACAGATATTTAGAAGACGCTTTTTACCCAAAGTATGACTGAGAGCACACACACTCCTACCCTGACAGAATAGGCACATTTGGGATCATAAGGTTTCTTGCTGGATTTGAACCTACAACATCCAGAGATAAGGCCCAGTCTCAGAACCACTTGGCCAACCCCTCACGATTAGGATTATAATAATAATCAGACTGTCCTTTATTTTTTTTAACTGAATATCTTTACCAAAACAGACAAGAAGATAACTCAATATATGAAATGGAGCAATAAAACTCCCTGAATCTTTCACCAACAGCAGCAGGCGTTAACATGATGTGACTTTGGATCGGATCTAAATGAAGTTATTCTATATATTTTGGCTGTTGAAAGTCACCTGACATGCATATTCCCAGAATGTTTTCTACTGACGCATACAGTACTTTAACTTGGAGAAAATTGGGTCTCTCTTATATTAATTCCTTAAGCAAATTGCAGTAACTGAAAGTATATCAGCTGTACCCACAGTAACAGCTTTCATTCAAGTCACTGTGGATTTTAATTAAAATAAAACTGCCAGTAATTACTACCTGATATGGTAAGATTATAGTGTGTGTAGAGTGACTCTGACCGAGTATGAATGTGTGCGTCTATGTCTGTTGAGTTACTTGCCCTGTTACTATCATAATTATAGCTGCCTAATGGAAATGCTGTTTAATAATATACACAGCTGACCTTATAGATTCAATTTGATGTCTTTTTCATATCATGCTTCCATAATCCTTGGGGGGAAAAAAAGAGGAAAGTGAGAATCTAAATAACAGCAAGACCCATAACAGTGAAGATGCAATGACATTTCGTTCTCATAAATAAAAACTGATCAGTTACTTTTCCACTAAAAGTTTCAAGTGAACTCATTACATGTTTTGAGGTTAGTGGGCATGCTCTGCAATTTACATAGTGAAAAATTCCCATTTTCCTGCTCACCGTGTTGTTTTGCTGACACAAGTCCTCATTAGAACCAGTTGCTGATTAAAAACGAGCCCATCTCGTCATCTTCCTATTCCTCCTCCCTCTTGTGTCTTCTTTTCTTCCCTGTGTCCTTCCCTGTGCTGCTGGTTCAACATCAAAGGGATCAATTTGCATAGTGAGAAAGGGGAGCGCTGAGAACCAACCTTGTTTAGCTAGTCAGTGTTCTGGTGGTGCTTAATGGCTGCTGACAGATGAAAGGAAAACTGCTCCACTAACCCAAAGTATAACACCTTTTTTTTCATATTGGCATGATGAAAGCTGAATTCCTATCTAGATGCAAACATCCTAATAGCTTTTCCCAAGAATACACACATAATTAGGGAATGAATGAAAATAATAACAACGAAAAAAACCTCAATCATCACTTGTGACCTACAATAAGTTCACTGTATGATTTAAATTATTTCACCATTTTAAGATGTCTTGTTTCATTAGCTTGTTTTAGTCTTTATGTGTGATTAAAGTCAGCTTTTGATTTAAATGAAACTTTTAAACTAAGAGCTGACTCACCTGATAAGGATTGTTGAAATGATCATTAGTTAAATAGTACAACACGGTGGACAAATTCAAGCTAGTGAATTCTTTATTTTCATCTACATATCACACCAGATATTCAAGCATGTTTGCAAAATTTATGTACTGTATGCACTTTTCACTATTTGTCACTGTTCCTATCCTTGGCAAGATTATTCATTTGTTTAACGCGTTTTGTTATTATTATATTAGTGTGATCCACTGTGTCAAATGCAGAAATCCAGTGGTAGACTGAAATGTTGTCACTATCTGTGATCAAGCAGATGGCATTGAAAACCTTAACTAGACTAGTCTCATTCCTGGGGTATGGCTGAAAATCTGACTGACAAACAGTTATTTAGTGTCAGGAAGATGGTTTTGTTTTTTTTTACAGTCTTTCTGAGAAAAGTGAGTTTGCTATCAGCCCATGGTGGAGGCTCAAGTGACAAGTAGCTTGATGACAGCTGTTATGAGGCGTCTGAAGACACCTGAAAACAAAGACGTGTCTGCAAAATATCTGCGGCCATGCATCCTGAAACATTCCTGAAAAGCCCTGTTGGCAGGGTGTCAAGACAGCAAATGATGTATTTCACAAGGCAAATGATCTCATGCAGGTTTTTTAGACCGATTGGCGGAAAGTGTGTCATGGTGTTTATGCCATCACCTCTGAGTGGACACAGTGATGACATTATCCTGCCCCTGGCATAGGAACACAGAATGACTGGCTGATTTTCTGAAATTTGTCAGTAAGGAAAGAAGCAAACCAAATACAGCACATAAAGGGAGGAGTTTGTCTGCAGAGCTACAAGCAATGTTTTTTTTTTTTATAACAAATCTACTCGCATTGAATGGAATCATTAAAACAAAGCAGTCACCCGATCCATTTTTCTTATGTGATCTAGCTCCATTCAGAGCGGAAGTCTGGACGGGTTGCTCCGATAAAAACAACTGAGTCCTTTTCTCTTTCTGACCAGGTTGCTGCTGCAGAGAAAAATAAAATCAAGTGAGAAAACAACTGATTAAGAATAATTTTCCTGGTAAAAATCTGACAAATTTCCAAACGGGGTTTATCTTGTTTCCCTGAAGATTATTTGTTACATATTAAAACAGGGATTAAGGAAACTACTTGTATATTGGGCCCCATCTTATCATGGAGAGAGCCATTAGTACCCACATCGTTGCACCCTGGATCCAGAACATATCAATTAGGACTCTCTACTCGGTGCAAATATACTCTTTGGCTTTGCACCAAGAGCATCCAGGGAGAGCTATCACTGGAAGAATTATGACACAGTGGACTGTCTTCCAGTTTCTTCCCAGTCATGTTTCTGCTAATTACTGTAGCTGCGTGTTAGCAAGATCTTATCTGCTGTTTTTTTTTCTTGTTTTTTTTTGTCTGCAGCGAGGCAGAGCAAAGCAGCAAAATGTCAGCAGGGAATAAAAGCAGGAAGTCAAGTACTTCAGAGTCCTGGGTACATTAAAAACAAAAATGAAATAGAATACATCATGTCATACCTAAGCACTTTCATGACCAAGCAGTCAATGATTTGAGGTTAAGGAAAGATCGTAAAGACTTAATAAAAGAAAAACTTCCACAAGAAAACCTTGACCTGGTCACACTTGGCCTGTGCTGTGATATGGGTTAGCTAAAGCTGTCCAAAACAATATTTAACAGAGAATGAAATAGTCCCTTATGCTTTCATACCACCCAGTTTCACTCAGGCTTCAACACCTCTGCTAAGACGTAGGCCATGTAATTAGCCCTGTAAGGCCCTATCCATGAAAAATATGGTAAGTAAGGTCCAATATTTTGAAGAAGAGGTATTTCCTTGGCCCTTTAAGAAAATGTAAGAAAACCTTAACCATTTTTTGAAGGGCAATATTTACCATTTATTGCCATGTGTCATGTGAAACCTATTATAGTATAATCTTCTACGTGGCATCTTCTGCACTGATTATCCTGATGAACATCCACCTATCTATTTTCTACAACTGCTTAATCCGATTGAGGGGAGGAGACTCTGGACAGGTCATCAGTCCATCACATGGCCAGAAAAATCTCAGAAGGTATTGCACATTTCCAGTAAGTGGAGTCATAAAAGGCATCTCTAATCAACTACATGGAAGGCTTATAGCCTGTAAGTACAATTATATGCACTATAAGTGACATTGTCCTCTTTTATGTTCAGGATATTGCCCCCATATTGATCCGTACTAGCTTGATTTAAAGCCATCTTGCATCAGACTGAGCAGATTGAGCAGTATTCTGTTCATTTGAGTGCCTTTATACTGTTTTGTGATGATACCAAACCACTTTAACACCTTTATTTTGTTGTCGCCATCAATATCCAACTCATTCTATTAGTGAATCACGTTGCCTCACAGTAGAGTCATGCAGGGGTGACCACTGCTGAATGGATGAAACTGGACACACATGGCTCCCTGTATTAAGGTCACTACAATATCACCATGAGCTTGAGATGGTGAGCTGGAATTGTATCATTTCTGTCCTGGGAGATGACAGGCAGTGATATTCCTAACCTCCTGCAGTACTCCAAAATGCAGGCCGATGGTGAAACTGCAATTGAGTTGGTGTTAATAGTGTGTGTGTGTGTGTGTGTGTGTGTGTGTGTGCAGGAGATAACCTCTCCTGCTGTATCCATGGGTAACTGCTTGCAGCTGAGACTAATTTCCCTTCTATAAATCTTCTCATTTGATGGGTACATCTCATAAAATCTCAAACTAGAGAAAGGCAATAAATGGAAATTGCGGTTCTCAGTCTCTCTCCTAGTTTCCTCAGACAACTGCTGTTATTGATTTTCTCAGCTGCTTCCTTAACGTGCTTTTGCATTATTTGGCTGAACTTTTAAAAGCTTCATTCAGCAACTTAGCAGTTCATTATGTTTCTCCCCTATGTAAGCTTTTCATATTTACTTGCTTTAAACACATAAAGACCAGGTGCAGAATGCGACACCTGCTAATTAAACGGTATGTGAACAGGAAACTATCATTAAGAGAAAGATTCACATGAGCAAATGTTGTGTCACAATAAGTACAAGCTTGACTCTGCTTATATGCCCATAATTGGTTATTATTGGCTTGTACAAAGAGACAAATTTCACTGGACTTTTTTCTAAAAAGTACACAAATTGTGTGTTCAAATATCGCAGCTGGTCTTGAAAAGAGAACACCAAGCAGTTCCAGACTGTAACAAGGCTATCTCAGGTCAATACTTGTTTTGATTTTTTTATTATTATTTATTTTATGTTTTTAGTCTTGTGTTAATTAACTACAAACATGTAGAGCGTTGATGGTTTTTGGTATCAAAACCATTTCAGAAAGATGTTGATGCGACCACTTCAACAGCAGATACTTTGGGCATTTTAACATTACAAACTTACCAAAGTTTAACCTCTTATAAGGCACTCAATCAAATACCTTAAAATTACACTTTTTAACCTAAAATTGCCATTCTGGTATGTACCAAGACCTCCATTCTGTTGTTACATTAACAAAAAAAAAAAAAAAATGTTTCATGCTAAATATGAAAGAAAGTGAAGTGATCAAAAATAATCACTTACCCCATAAAGGGTGATTCAAATCAAAATATATAAATATATACTCAAATAGTGGCTATCTACAATACAGTGTTTTACAAAAAGAAAGGAAAAAAAAGTGTAATTAGTAGATGAAATGTATGTTGCTTGTTACAAGTTTACTTCATTGAAATACCAGCTGTGGCTGAAATTTTGATATAAAGGACATGATGGTAAGTATCCCGACTTCTGCACAGGGCCAACCCCAGTGGGCCCTCGCCAAGTAGATAGTAGGGACACATCTTCAGTTGTAGTCCTGTGTGTCATCTGGTGTTTTGACCTTTTTACATACAATACATGCTCTACTGGGTGTTGTGACGAAGCCTCAGCAGCCCACCTCCACAGAGCAAACTGTCACTTTCCAGCTGTGCTGTTCAGCCTCTGTTTTCAGGTCTGAGTAGCGCATCAACTTCCTCTCATGGGCCTCGTCTGTGGCATCTTCCCATGGTACCATCAGCTCAATGAATTGACTGCACGCAAGTTGTTCGACCTACCATCTTCATCCTGGCCTTTGAGATGTTCTCCTGGAGCTTCTCAAGGAGACGCCTGGTGCATAGCACTGTTGTAGTGAGAGTTGTTATGTCATCCACAAATGCTCAGACTGCTGTCAGTTTGACTCTGTAATTCAGCCTCTTTCCACTCACAACCCATTTTGAGGCTCTGAAAATAACCTCCATTGCCAAACTATTAGTCATCCATTCATCCATTTTCTTAACCGTTTAGTCCAATTCAGGGTCACAGGAAACTGGAGCCTATCCCAGCAATCATTCAGTTAGAGGCAGGGTACATGCTGGCCAGGTTACCAGTCCATCACAGAGTCAACACAGAAAGACAAACCACCATTCACGCTCATATTCACTCCTAGGACACTTTAGAGTAACCAATTAACCTAACATGTATGTCTTTGGACAGTGGGAGAAGGCCACAGTGCACAGGGAGAACATGCAAACTCCACATAAAAAGGCCACCATTTGAACCCCCCCATAACTTTCTTGCTGTTAGACCACAGTACTAACCACCATGACGCTGTGCAGTCCAATATTAGCCATAGACATGTTTTAAAAAAAAAAAGAAAAGAAAAGAAAACAAAATGGAGAATAAACTAGTAAAGTCAGTATAGTTTTTTTTTCCTGGTTTATAGTCAGTATAAACTCTAAATAGATAACTATACAACAGTACACCAAGTGTCTGTCTGACCTGTTTGAATTTTTCCTTCTTTTTTTTTTAATGTTACTTATTCACTACTTTACTTACCTTCTCATCACAGACCTGAAATAATATTTTTCTGCTTTTTTATATTACTATACTTTCCCAGAAAACTAAATCCATACACGCAGAGTAAATTCATAGCTTTTGCTTCAGTAAGCTATAAGAAGCCAGACAAAGTGTGGTTCTTTTCAGTAAAGTGGGTTTTAAGTCACTGTAAACATTAGCATACATTAACATTAATACATTTTGTATTTAAAAGCTTAAAAGCCAACATGCGTACTTACAATGTATGCATTTATTTTCAGTTATATCATATGTTTATTTATTCTTCAGTGGTAATGTATTGGATGACTCACTACAACCACTGAATTGGTTCATTTACAAATATACCATCCTCACTCATGAATACGCAAGAAAAAACTTGTAAATATGTGTCCACTGTAGTGGCCACTATGCATGAAATCATTATGAATAAAGCTTACAAATTGGGTGCCTAGATATTCAAAGAATGGGGTTGTCAAAAGGAACTCAGGTCCAAGATTCAGTTGCAGACTGATTACCTTGATGAGAACAGCTTCTGGATCATCATGAGGTCATTCATGTTCTCCTCAAATGGGAGTTTTCAAACTTCCAAAACTTTTTACTGGGGTTTATGGAACTCCATGTAAAACCAGTTCTGAGCCCAACAACAGCTGAATGGATATTGAAAGTCTTTCTGAAGAATACATCTCTTAGCCTGTGTTGTGCATCAATGTGTTCACATTATGTGCTCATGCACAACAATGACTATGTTCATTTCTTCTGTGAATGCTTAACTGAGCGTAACACACGTGTAAATAAAGAACATGAACTCGTTTGGAGTTTGTAAGGACCCCTAACACTACCACCTACATTTTCACCTGTGCAACACCTTCTTCACACTACATTAACAACCATGCACTGTGCACTATAGCATAACAAATCAACTACAACACATCCATGTAGTCCCATCCAGAAATGGCAAAGGGAGGCAGAAGGAGAGAAGCTGCATGTGCAGCGTGTGAATCGCATGCTTCGTTTGCTCATAGAGATAGAGTTAGAAATCACGATATTTATTTTCATTCTTACAGGAACAATGAAAATCAGTTTTGCAGCTTCATTTAGCAGCATGTTAAAGAGCAAATTTAACTTTGGAGAAGTTAAGAAAAATGCTTAGGGCAATAGGTTGTCAACAAGATTCTGACAGCAAAAATCATTTATATGCAAGTTATGGCCGGCTGCATTTAAAAAGCAAGTTAAAATATCAGCCTCATTGACTTCTAATTTGAAGAGACATGTAGACCTGAAGCATCCATCCAGTTTGAGAGAAAAACTGCAAGTCTTCACCATTTAAAAAAAAAAAAAAAACATTAGGAAAGGGCAAGACCCTATATGAAGTTCAGTCCTTCATTCTTACTTCTACTTTAACCTGTTAGGTGTCAAATGATCAAAATATTTAAGTTGTTAGGGCATGCTAGAAATCATATATATGTATTCATTCATTCATTATCCTAACCGCTTAATCTGATGAAGCTGGAGTCTATCCCAGCAGTCTTTGGGCGAAAGGCAGGGTACACCCCGGACAGCTCGCCAGTCCATTGCAGGGCCACACAGAGACAAACAACCACTCACACTCACACTCCTTCCTATGGGCAATTTAGAGTAACCACTTACCCTAACATTCATGTCTTTGGATGGTGGGAGGAAACCAGAGTACCCGGAGAGAACTCAGACATATACGGGGAGAACATGCAAACTCCACACAGAAAGGCCACTGTCCAAACCCTGCCCCAGCTGAGGATTTAGGAGCACTGTAGGAGGAGCACTGTAGATTATTTACTCCGTTTATATGTTATATGTTTATATGTATCTAAATAGAGGCATGGATTTTATAAGTGGTATGACAAAAAAGGTTTATGTTTGCGTGCGTGTGTGCACGTACGTATGTCTGTGAAGTCACTCAATTTCAGTTAAGTAATTTTAAAGTCAGATCAAATTTTGTGATTAATATGCATTAAACAGAGTTAACACAGGACACTAATCGGATTATTAGCATTAATATTTTGATAAATAAACAGCCCTTTACATGGCCTATACAGCCATAGGGCTAGAGGATAAAACAACTGAAATGAATTGAACTTTGAGCTCGTTCAGAATTGAAACAGTGGTCTATGAACATGAACTATTCATGTTAAAGTGAATGAACTGAACTTTAAACTACCTTATGAGAAGCAAGACTTTGTATAACACTGTACAACACTTTAGCTGCCTGTCATTCCACTGCCTTTATTCAACCATGTGCTCTCAACACTCCCAAACAAGTGCACTTTCTTCAACAACTAAAGATGAGACGCAACCAAGACATCTTTCAAAATGAGCATAAGGCTGTCTCAGAAAATGACACTGACTGGAGCATCTCATGAGAAACTTCAAAAGGAGCCTGCAGCAAAACTACAATTTCCTCCTATTCTATCTTTCCCTCCTTACTTTTTATATACCCCCCCAACTGCTTCTTCATCTTTACTCCACTCCAATTTTAACTCTTTTCTTTTACTATTCTGATTCCCACCCACACCTCTATTGCCCCCTTACTCTTTTTCTAAGCTTCATTTTCCACCTTCTTCCTTCTTTATTCATTTCTTTACTCATATATAAAAATAAATAAAAATAATTGATTATATTTCTTGCATATTCTTTTGAAACCCTAGTTTGAATAGGACTTCTGTCCTACTGGTTAATGTTATTCTAATATTGAGGTTGTATAAATAAAGCTCAACAGTTGAATTTTGTTTCCTGTTCTAGTGGCACACAGTCATTGAATGAATGTAACAAATCTCAAAAAAGTTGAGACTTTGAGCAAATGCTAAACATTTGTGTGTTGCTAAAGCACAACATTACAAAATGCAGAAGGTGGAACTCCAAATTGTGGAAGAGCAGTACTTGCAGGTCCCCAAGTCCGGTTGCGGTTTTCCATCACACCTCAATCAAATGAATGGTACTCACCAGACCTCTGCAGAGCTGAATGACATATGAAGGTATTCAGTGTTTGGATTTAGGTGTGTTGGAGAAGCAATGCAACTGAAATTGTGGAGAGTAGTTACACTTGGGCATCCTTGGTAATTGGGTGGGTGGTAAAGTATAGCCAAGCAATTAGCAGACAAGAGGCAGGGTCAGGTTACCAGTCCATTAGAGAGACCAAAAGATTCTTTAAACTAATAAGAGTTGTAACCAGTTAACCCAACCTAACATGCATGTTAGACAGTGGGAGGAACCCAGAGAGAACTCATGGATACATGGGGAAAACATGCAAACTTCACACACAAAGGCCACCATTTGAACCCCTCCCGAGCTGAGGCTCAAACCAGTGACCTTCTTGCTGCAAGGCCACAGTGTTAACTGCCACTCCCTCGTGCAGCTCACAAAAGTAATAATTGTCATGCTCGTGAAAGGCAAAGCACCCCGACGGTCTGTTCCTATTGTCCCTGGTCATGCTCAAGGACCATTGTTATGTCATTGTCCCATACATCATCTACAGGCCATCCTTCCCGCAGCAGGTAGGAAGAACCTTTTATACTATTCATTGCTGCAAGGGAAGAACTGTCTTACTAAAAATAGTTTTGAAACAATGAAGAATTTGAATATTCTATTATCTACAGTACATAATATCATCAGAAGATTTAGGCAGCATTGAAGATGTCTGTATACGTATATGGGAGATGGACAAATCAGTACTGAATGTTTGTAATCTTTAGGCCTTTAGACAACATTGCAATTAAAAACAGGGATGATTTGGTTGTGGGAAGTATTGCCTGGGTGCAGGAAGACTTCCAGAAATCTATGTCTGCAAACACAGTTCTGTTAAAGCTAATTAAACCTGATGTGAGACAAACTGGAAAATCGTTTTATGGTGAAATAAATTTGAAGACTTTCTGGTTGTTTTTTTCCCCTCCAGAATGATGATGAGAGGCTTGTTATCAGCACTCAGATGAAAAGCCTGCTTCTCTGATATCATGGAGGTGCATTAGTGCTTGTGGAACTGGCAATTTGCACATCTAGAAAGGCACCATTGATGCCAAAATGAATCAGATCTGTTAGAGTAACAATGCTCACATCTTGTAAAAACAAAGGTTATTGATTATATCAATGGGGAATCCATAAGAAGAGACTAATGTAAGGACTTGTGTGTGTGTATGTGTGTGTGTGTGTGTGTGTAGGTGTGTGTGTGTGTACTGTGCTCATTAAAAACTGGCAAGGAACTTGTCGCTGCCAATGTAGTGGACACCATCATCACAAATGCACGTACTGTAGCAATGCACAAAAGCCAGAGTTTAAATTCTGGTCAGGACTCTGATGTTTACAAAGATTCCACATTAAATATTAATGAGAATGGTGTGTTTAATTTGAGCGGCAGAGACAACAACGGCTCATGCATATAAGAGGGTTTGAAAAGAACGTAAAATGAGTGGAAGCTAGTCATGTTAATGTGCTTCAACACACAATGAAACACAACAGATATGTAACCATCAGGCCACATTGTTGTGCAGCTGAAGACAAATAGAAGAAACAGAAATCCGATCTGCAAAACAATTGGAGATTATTGTGGCTTTAGATGTAATCATTGTATAACTGTTCAAAATGAAAGGTGATATCAAACATCTGGACAACACAAACATGATTTTAGAAAGTTTTACAAAACATTTTTTGGGGAATTTCATTTGAAGTTATCTGAGCTTTTCACCACTATTTCCCGCAAAAGGATACCGATGAAGTGTTGGATTCGTCTTGATCCCTTCTGATGCCTGAAACTTGGTAAAAAATGAACTTTTGCCCCATTGTGAGGTCACTTGCACTGTGAAATAACCTTTCTAATAACCTTTCTAGGTAGCTGTGTAAATCCTGTTTCCAATAGGAACACTCCTAAATGGGTGAAATGATTCCATGCTTCTATTTAAATATTACTTGGTATTGGTAATATTGCAGTGTTTCATACATTTGGTGTACAGTGCTAGTCAAAAGTTTGGACACACGTTCCCTTTGGATTTAATGAAAACGCATGTCCAAACTTTTGACTAATACTGTATCTTAGAAGAAAAGTATATTTGAAGTGTGTCAATGTAGAAAAAATTCCGATAAATACATAATGCAATGACGTGTGCTGCTCTGTCATCACTGATGGAGTACTGCTCAGGTGTTTTTCCTTTTAGGCAGCTCTCTCTTTGCAAAGGTGGACATCAAAATTCATGTTGAACAGATTGTGGACCTGATAATGACGTCTGTTTACAAATACTAAAATTAAGATAACACACTGTAAAAGAAACATGTGTTGGGTGAACAGAAAGAAAACCCAACTAAATTAAATGCCTTATTTAAGATGGAAAGAATTTTGCTGACTGAACTGAATGCAGATAAACTGGGTCAACATAATGTACTCTACTTGGGCTATTCGTTAATTATCATGGTCCAGTCTGTAGGGCTAAATGTAGCATCAAGCATCTGACTTGAGTTTCTTGTTCCATTTAATGATAGTATGGGGTACTTAGTTTATTGATATTCACCAATACTGGGTGCCCTTCCCTTCATACTCTTTTTTTTTTTTTTTTTTTTTTTTTTTTGTCTTGTCCAGCATTTAAGCAAGCAGACTGATGTTCTGGATGCTGTGTTCTGCTGAGCAAATTTATTTTGCCAAGGGGAACTTTTATAGATGTAATGATCCCCTTGTATTTCTTGATTCTTATTTTATTTTTCTATTTGTTTTGGATAATAGTTTGTATTACAGAGTTTATGCTGCTGGACCTGACCGGAAAGGACAGAAAAGGGGCAGAAAGAGAACAGAAAAGAGAACAAAAAAAACAAAAGAAAGAGATCAATGCATACACGTATATGCACATACATACCCACCTACATATATATGTATATACACTTGCACATACATTATATATATATATATATATATATATATATATATATATATATATATATATATATATATATATATAGATAGATAGATAGATAGATAGATAGATAGATAGATAGATAGATATAGATATATATACACACACTTACACATGCATACACACACATATACACATACACATCTATACATACATACATACATATATATAGATAGATACACATACATACATATATACATATACACATATACATGGGTTTTATATACCGGTACAATCCACACCCACACTTCCCCCTTTAACATTCTCAGTGCACACGAGCATAAAAGTATGCCTTTTTTTAAAAAATAGAGCGGGAGTAAAACCGAGTTTGGTTGTGCTTTATTTAAGTATTGATTACAAAGTACTAACATTTTTTAATCATCAATCAATCATCAATAGGCGCGGGCATGGTAAAACACGCGGATAAAACAAGCACACAAGTGTGCATATTTAAAAATAGACCGGGACCAAAACTGAGTTTGGTACTCACATTTTTTTTTTACTGGTAATCGTCATCAGTCAAACCCATCAAAGTCCTCATCCTCTGTTTCTGAATTGAACAGCTGCGCTAAATCGCCAGCAAACATGCGAGGTTCACTTTCTTCACTGTAAGAGTCACTTTCCGTGCCGTGCGGCTCATCTGAAATGATGCTGGCTTTTGCGAAAGCACGGACAACAGTGCCAGCAGACACGTTAGCCCAAGCGTCTGTCATCCAACTCGGGCCACCTTGCCTTATGTCCACGGAAACTCAGCTGCATCTTCTTTACCTGTCGGAGCTCGTTTTCAGTCTTCCTCCACTTGCAAACCATCGATTCATTAATCTTAAATTCTCTCTCGGCTGCTCGATTCCCATGTTGCTTGGTGTAGTTGATGGCCTTCAGTTTAAACTGTGCTTCATAAGCGTGTCTTTTTGCCATTTTCAGGGTTGTTAGAAAAAAGTGTTCTGCATAACGCACATACCTGTTCGTTTATATGCGATCAACGCCCACGCTTCACCCTTTAACGTTCTCATGGTGTTCTTTACTATGTCCGATTACAACAACAACAACACGCACACAAAGGGCGCACTGCACTATAGGGCGCGCCGCACATTTTGAAGAAAATCTAAGACTTTTATGTGCGCCTTATGGTCATGAAAATACGGTACATACATATATACATATCCATACACATACATACATACATACACACACATACCCACCCACACACATAAATATATATACACCCACACAAGCCAACTCTAGATTCATGGTCCCTGTGGAGAATAAAAACCATTGACAATCAGGAGGACCAGAAACTAGCAAGTTAAATCAAAAAGACAGAAAGAGAGCTACCTGCTGTTAATGGATAAACTTGCTGGATGACTCAGTGACTGTGACACATGCAGAACATTCATGCAGAACATTTTGAGTGGAACGTGTTCAGAGAAGAGTAATCCCATCCCGTCATACTCAACACCTGCTTTTATTATTTGAAGTCATGGAAAGCTGAAAAATAAATGACCTTGAATGAGGTATTTAATAAGAAACTTGTTTGACTTCAGCCTTCATCACAATGACAGTTCTTTCTTCTGTGCTTAAGTCACAAAGTAACTGTCAGTTTTGTTTTCTCAAGTTTTTCTCTTTTTTTTTTTTTTTTTTTTTTTTTTTTGCTGCCGCTCTGAGAAAAACACTTCCAGGGAGCTATAAACCTTTTTCTCTCATTCAAATTCCTTGAAGTGTGATCTAAAAGTGGCAGTCTAAAGCTGACCGCTGATCCATCATTCTCTTCATGATAAATCGTGAGAAAGTGACAGCATATTACTTACCATTTTTTTATCTTTTGAAGTATTGCTAAAAAGACCTGAATATTTTTACTGAATATGCAGAGAAAATGGTCCCTTTTATGTTTACATAAATAGCACAGACCTTTTCCAATGTCAAGCAAAGACCACAGATAAGCAAGCTTCACAGTGAAAGAGCTGGAGGACAAGAAGTCTGATATGAGAGCAGTGGTACTAATTGAGGTTTGATTAAACAAAACAACCTACTTGGCAGGAAAACAAAGTCACTAGTAAGAAGTACCATCAGGCTAAATATAAATATATATATATTTTCTTTTAATATCCATCATTGACAAATAAATTAATTTCTAGGAAAAGAAAAACTTGAAAACAAAAAAAAAAATGTGATGGAAAATAAAAAAAATTTAAAAAAAAGAACGTGAAGGTTTTCCTCAGTGGTCTCCTTAAGTTTTTGGTGTATTTCAGGACTCAGTGTTAGTTTAACCTTGGTGAGGAATTACCCTAAGACCTAATGGGATGTCACGCCCAGCTGATAATTACGCTCTGCTTTTCTTAACACACTCCTATGCCCTTAAAATGATAATCACTCATTGCTCTAATTCAGGGCAATTTTCAATGCTGCGCTATCTTTTCTGCATGCAGTTCATGTCATTTGTTCCCTTTTTCTTATGTGAACAACCCCAGGGGCTGCTGGAAAAGTCAGTCATCTCCCTGTAGAAGCCAGATCCTGATAAGGTACTCCAGCTCTGAGACGCATCTAAAACCTCTCTCTGACTCTTTGTATCTTCTATAGTTTTCCATAAATGTCCTGGAAAGGTGTTCAGAGGTCACAATCTGTGCAACGCCATGTTGGAGTTTATCTCAAGTTTCATTATCTACAGCTGAGGTTATAAAGCAAGTCAAAAACATTATTTCATACAAGATTGATGATTTTGACTGGTCCACTAGCAGTGGGCATCTGCAGCGTTAAATGTCACTGACTGAGATTAATGTACACAAATGATTAACCAACCCAGTGTTAGTGATCTGCTGTTGCTGTTTCAGTGAGTTTGGCTAAATGTTTCTCTAGAAGCTGCACATGAGGTGAAAAGGGGGCACGTCTCTGAGCCATGCTGTTAGCTGTGAGGGGTCAGTGGAAGGAAAGGTTTATTTCTGTTTTTGTTTTGTTTGTTTGTTTTTTTGTTTGTTTGTTTGTTTTTTTGTTTCCAAGGAACTAAAGGAGAATCTTTCATGATTCGTGCTTTGATGTCGTGATCAGGAGCCTTGTCTTTATTTACTCATTATTTCACTTGAACGCATTGAGAAATATGTGTATCAATGACCGTACATGATCAGATTAAATGATCAGAAAATCATCTGCACTGATCAGTTTTAGTGTTGGGTTAAGCAGATATTCCAGAACAATCTAAAAACCTTTTAGTCCCCACTCTTACTTATCAAAGCTCTTGCATTTGTCAGCAGAAAATTGTGACTCTCAAACATTCAGTGTTTTCCCATCTCATTCCTCACTCGTTCACACAGTAATTATTAGGGGTGGGAAAATCGAATCGAAAAATCGGAAATCTGGATTTTTATGCTTCACAATTTTAAAATCAATTTTCTTTTAAAATAAATAAAATAATCCACTGTCATTTTTTTTGGTCATTTTCATTGTTTTTATTGATCTTTTTACTTGTCTTCTTGGGCATTATAGCAGCAGATTGATAATCTGGCTACTGTGTTGTTTTTTCCTAACTTAAATCAAGAAAAATTACGAGCAAAAAGAAGTTTTACTAAAAAAAAATTTGTTTTTAAGCGACAAAAATCATCAATATTGAAGAATTTTGAGAATCGCACTTTAAATTGAATCGACACCCAAAAAATCGGAATCGAATCGAATTGAAGTGAGCATATCGTCACAGCCCTAGTGATTATCACCCACCTGTCTATGCAGAATACATTTGGACCATCATATATACATGAAAAAATTTTGATTTGTGTTACACATGTTCATCTGTACGTGTCCATTTTAAAAAGATCATTTTTGAAAGCTGTTTATGTCCACATCTACACAGAGTTGTTTGTGCACACAAGGTTGATTTGAATGAGCTTCTGCAGGTACATTTTATTTTTTTGGCTTTGTTTATTCATTTGCAATCATTTCTGAAAGCCTGCAAACATATTTGTATGGGTCACATTAAGTAAATAAATAATCAGCTCTGAAGGCTGATATATTTACAAACACAGGTTAAAATATTCAAGCTAAATAGTAATAAGATTTTGCCCTCTTTCAAAGTCCAAAATTTTATACAAGGTTTTACAGAAGATCAGATTCTTTCACGTTGTTTCCTCCCCACTTGAAGCAGAAAAAAATCAAAGCAAGATAGAGTTCTAAAAACAATTGTCTACTCTAGAGTGTCTGACTGCAGATTGCAGATTACGTATATTCTGGCCTCATTCCTAGACCTTGTAGTAGCTAACTTATCATTCAACGAAATACCTTACTCTGCTTCTGGAAGGAGAATGGGAGGTTCAGACTTTTCTCATCAGGATCCTCTCTTGTGAAACCAGCTCCCACGCTGGGTTTGGAAGCAGTTACCATCTCTATGTTTAAGATTAGACTCCAAACTGTCTTTTTTGGTTAAAGGTTATAGTTAGAGGTGGCTCAGGTGACCCAGAGCCTACCCTCCATAGTTCAAAATCCCAGTCCATGTATGCTGCTGGTGGGAGACCTCCCATGATGCACTGCACTAATCTCGCTCCTGCTACTCTCTCACCCTCCGTGCAACATAAACTTGCAGTTTTTTCTTTCTTCCATCGATGTGGCTGTTTTTTTGTTTGTTTGTTGTTTTCCTGTGGGTAGCTCTGAGGCCAATTCTGAGCTGCACATTTCTCTGCTTTGGCAAATGGCCCATCCACACCTCCCATTGTTTCTTGTAAATCAACACAGGCAGATGTAAAGGAAGGCTTGCTCTCAAATGATGATTAGTCTAAACAATTGTTTAGACTAATCATCATTGATACAACTGATGTAAAAACAGCGTGAGTTACATGACAACACCAACTGATGGTGTTATGCACGAGTTGAAAAGAATGCATCCACTGAAAATGTTTGTTTTTGTTTAAACGAACTGAATTAAATGTTTTTGCAAATAAGACACTTAAATGTGAACTCGTTTGGATTAAGTGAGGTTCCCTGCCTGCATTTTTCCACCTCTCCATCTACAGTACCAGTCAAAAGTTTAAACATACCATAGTGTCCCAATGAATCCAAGGGCGAAGTGTATAAAAACCAGCAGGCCTCTACGGCAACACCGACGCAGGTAAGCCGCAGACACCATGTGCGCATCAGGCGCTTTGTTTGATTATAATTATTTACAAGAATATAACTTACTGTCTTGATCACATTTCTGTGCAAAATGTGTCCACCTGGGTTTAAAAATCAAGTTAGAACATCAACCATCTAATTTGAAAAAAAACATGCTGTTGAAGCATCTGCCCAGTATGAGAACATAATATTTTATACCATTTCCAAACTGTGATGATATTTATTTCTTGTTAAATATTTAAGGAAGAGGTCAGCTGAAAGCAGCTGCTGACAATGATGGACCTGTTGTTACACTGAAAACAGTTATTCAGCCAAATAAAAACTTGGATCGCTAACGTGTTTATTACATAGACTGTATATAAAAAGATGAACATAGCCTCTTTGACGTCACCCGTAGGTTTCTCAAGAGCTGAATTGAAGCTCGGTGGGCGGTTCCTACCATTACCATCTTGGCAGGGTCATGCGCGTCGTCTGGCCCGGAAAATACATATATGGGCAAAAAGGTGGAGCTGAGAGGGGGGCTGTGAGCGTCATGGTGGATGATTGACATCGAGCGAACTCTGAGCTGGTTGTCGCTAAGAGCTAACCGAGCTAACCGAGCTGTTTTATTTCTTTTTCAATGAAAGGGTATGAATAGATATGAGCACAACTGTATCAAGCATTGTTCACTAACAGACAGAAAAACTAGCTTAGCACACATTCAGAGTTTATTAAATCAAGTAAGCAAAAGCACTGACTTCTCTAAGCAACCAGTCAGAAGGAAAAGAAGTCCAAATTCTACATGTGGGCTAAGACATAACAGTATCTCACAGAGGAATGGAGAAAAAGTCCTGTTTACATGGATGAATCGCAGTTTGAGATTAGTGGCAGGAACAGAAGTGATTATGTACAGAGATAAAGAGGAGAGAGAATACCACAGGGTAGCAAATCTACAGAGGAGCATAATGGAAAGAATATATTTTCTTTCTTCAAACTGGAAACCCTCCCGTACTGCAGGAATAGCAACCTACTTTGCACCATCTAGTTGTGTCCTGGGAAAGATTCATACTGCAGCAGGATGTTAAACCTTAACACGTCACAAAAGACCAGAGTGCTGACTGTATGGACGTCACGGTCACCTTGACCTCAACTGTACTGAACATCTATGGGAACACTTTAAGTCAGAGAAAGCCAAAGACTCCTGACAGAAAAATAAGCTCTCTGGAATGGTGTCATTTTGAGCCAGGACAGAGAGGAAGGCAGGTTCAGGCCAAGAGAGTTCTGTAGGTTTTTAGTGCTTTCTGCTCCAACACACCTGATTTAAATTAAATGCATCCAGCAGCTTATTAAGTTCTGTTCAGTGACTCATTCATTTGAATCATGTGATTTGAAACAAGGAAACGTCTAAAAAATCCTGCAGGATTGCAGCTCTCCAGTGCTGACCTTGCCTACCCCTGAACAAGGAGAAGAAACATCTTTAGTTGGAACAAACTTGCTGAAACCTTGTAGATTGCTCGTGTAAAGTGCTAAAGTATTCTTAAAAGGATGTTTATTTGCCCTCATGTTAACTTTTCTGATGTTAACTCTTGTAAGCATTCATGAATAAGTGTGAGAATGACTAAGTAATAAATGTGAAGTGCTGGCTGACCTTCAGTTGTGGAGAGGAAAAATCTAATGCTACAATTAAAATAATCAAAACATTACACATTTTACTCCTCTAAAGCTTGTGAAGAGTTCTCAAAATCTGTAATATCTTCCGATGAATATGTGGGTCACTTTATAAAAAGAAGTCAAGGAAAAACAAGTTTAGTGCTGTCAAACATGCAGCTGTGCCATCAACCGATTCACAATAATGCTTTCACCCCAATCCAGCACATTAGAAATTTAATGCAAAGCATGTCCAAAAATTCTTGGTTGATCAATAATAGTTGAATTTAGGGGGGTTTTTGGAGTAGAGGAACATATGGATACTAACAGGTAATATAATGAGTGAAGCCACGGATGAATTTTAAATCCTACCTGACTTTAGTCAAATTGAAGCCATGGCCCAGATTTCAAACAATTTAGCTGTGAGATTAAGTATTGGTGTACTTCAAAGGACGTGAAGAATGCATGGCCGTGGCGCCTCAAGCAACGCACACCAGTCATCCTCGAAGTTGGTGGCTAACCAGCTCACATGTTACTATGGGAACAGCAAGACAGCAGACATTGAGGTTTATTTTAACCTGGAGTATGACAGTGGTACCCTGCATTTCTGCTATATTTTGCAGTTTGTGGGATCATTCCTTCTTAATATTTTCAATTTGTCTTTTCTTCAGAGTAACGCTCTCAAGGTCTGAGTTAGTCTGTTATCTCATTTGCTTTCCTTTTATCTGTTCCTGGTCACCTTCTGTTCACCTCTTTCTCTTTCACTCTTTGCAATCCCCATATTCCTGCTTCCATCCTTTCTGGACAGCACAATCAGGATTTTGACTTGGGTTTCTAATGGGGGCATTCAATTGATGTGAAAATAGACAGAATGGAGGTTGATGGAGAGAGTGGGGCTAGAAATGAGTGGGTGGTTTAACTCTGAGTGCTGCTGTGCTGTTTGTGTGTGTTTTTGTACATGCATACACGTGTGGGAGAGTCACTAAAAGCAACCAATAGAGATAGCAGCATGTCACAAAGCTCCAGCATGGTGCTCGGTCAGATCTAGGGATACTGTCACATCCTATCCGCCTCAACACCGGTCTCTGTGCTCTGTGGGCCAGAGAGGTCTACAAGACATCACAGAGATGTAGATATAAATACTACACCGTCCTCGCTACACCTTCCTCTTGTGTCCTGAGGCAACTGCAGCTACAGTACTCTATTGATTTTAAGGGGTTATTAAGCAAGATTTGCCTGTTTAAAGGAACCCTCTAAATGAACCTTTAGATTAAATTTACAGTCTGTTGCTAAGGTTTATAGATTGTCAGGATGCAGTGAAGACAATTTATACACGTGCTTGTCTTGATAGAGAGAATACATCTTTCTGTTCTCTCTCTCTCTCTCTCTCTTTCTCTTTCTCTCTCTTGCGCTCTCTTTCTTGCCAGTTTTATTATTTGGTTTCATGTTTCTATAGCAGGATCGGTTTAATCAGATTCATTACACCCATTTACATTCATTTTGTTTTTGTTTTTTTCTTTTAATGAAGGATGGTAGTTCTTCAAGTTTTATCATTATCAAACTCTTATTTTTGCAGCCTGGGCCACCCTGCTACAGTTCCTTTGCAATTAGGTCACAATGGATTTTAAAGAAACTCAATAAAACTTTCATACAAAGTTTCATTCCTTTACCCTTCATCTGACACTGACTGGGATAAGTCACAAGGGTAGAAATGTTGCACCAAATGAAATAAGGCTTGAGTACAAATGTTGCATTCATCATGTTTTAATGTGTTAATCCAGTACAGCGTTATAGGCATATAAACGGTTAAGTTGGCACAATATGTTCAGTCAATTGTTTTATTTAACCATAGACAAATGCAAATAGTTTGTTATGAACAACTTTTTATTCAATTTTTCAAATTCAAAACCTAATTCATTAAAGTTGATTAAACATTATTAGGTTTCAAATCAAATGTTTATCTAGATTTACAGTTGGCACAAATCAATGCTCGGCCCATCATGAGTCCATTTGGTGGATCGGTTTGCTTTTCCCTTTGTATTATTCGTTAAGAATGACCACATTCAGGCAAGGTTTTATAAGAAAATGTAGAAAGAGATTCTTGTTTTTACTTGTCAAAAATGTATTACAATCACAGTCCACGGTAATGTATCCCCTGGTTGTTGTTTTCTGGAGGATAATGTTTATATTGCACCACAGAAGCCATGAATCATGTAGACAAAACTGCAATCATGTCAATTTCTGTCATTATTTATTCATGACTTATTTAACATGTAAACTTGTTTCCATCTCTGACCATTTCTTTCTTTTTTTTTATTTTGTAGCTTTTTAGTCAGAGGGTATTAAGCGAACTGAGTAAAAGCTCTGAATATTATCACTCCAGTCCAGTCCAGAAGGCTTTTGATCCAAGTCTTCTGTGGAGCCTTTTTTGTACTTTTCATGACTTTTACTGATGACCAATGGAGTGAGCTGCATTGTTTAAGGGTAAACTAAACTTTTCTTGGAGGTGATGTGAATTATGCTTTACTTACTTCTCTCAGTGGGACAAATTCATTCAGTTCTGTCACAGAACATGAGAATGTTTTGACAATATGACAAACATGTTGTTTTCAGATGACAAGCTGTTACCTTGCTGTTGCTCACAACAATGTCACCCATGTCTCACAGACTGATTTTTATTTTTAAGTTTTTAAATAAAGCATGGGACTTTGATTTTTTTTTTTTAATTTATTTTAGTTTTCTGAAACTGTATTAAAATATTCTGCATGGACTTTGTACATTTGAGTCTTGTGGTAATAGGTTCATTCACCCTTTTAAAGGAACATTGCACATATATTATCCCATTCAAGTGCAATATACATAAAATGTGAACCACACATATCATTTAGAACATGATATCTGTCACTCAACCTGAATTGTATGATACTGAGAAAACACAGGACTGTCTTTCATATGGACACATGAACAATGTTTTGCAGCGGTATAGAAAAACAATCTACTGCTGCCTCTCTCTGGACAACAGTTTGTACTGCAGGAAAAGATTATTGTAGACTGAGAATAATCTTAAATTATCCCTCTTAACTCTAATTTGTGAAGACCTTGCAGTGTCCTTCAGGAAAACAATTACCTGGAGTTCCAATATCTGGGCTTAATTTCAATTGTAAAGTAAAAAAAAAAAAAAAAAAAAGGGGAAAAATCAATCACCGTATTTATCCTCAGAGTGGTTTCATTTAATCAGAGAAGCCCACCGGGTGACCTGGGGTCACACTCACATTAAAAACTAACTCAAACCTTTCATGTTGCTTTTAGTTACTCATCAATGTATTTTGCAAGTGTCCATTTTCAGTTAAAAGATAGCAGCTGGGTATTGCCTGTATGATACAGAGACAGAGATGTGGGTGTTTTAAAAATATCAGTGTTTTTCAGCTGTTTTTTACTCATATAGGATTTTTTGACTTGTGTGTTCTCAGAAATGAGAATTTGTAAACACCTATTACACAAGGTATTGAATGAGGTCATGGCATTCACTTTGTGGGAATATTTTATTAACCAGAAAGTAGTTGACTATTACAATTTTCGCATAGAGAGGATTTTTAAAAGTCAAATATTACAAGTTAAGGTAATGTAATCTTACTCTTTTTGGGTACCTTAAATGTTATCTGCTTGGTTGTGTGATGTGTCTGTCCAACCATGTGTATCTTGGTCATCCCTTGTTGCTTATATATTCTTATACAAGAATAAACAAGAAATATACAAGAATATATAGTAGAAATATTAACAAGAAAATTTATATATACACACACACACTCACACACACACACATATATATATATATATATATATATATATATATATATATATATATATATATATATATATATATAGATTTAAAACCAATAAACATATCATGTTTTCAGTTACACTATAAATACTTTCGATGTGAAATATTTTCTTTTTTTAGTATTTACTTGTAAATTAAAACTGAACGTATTGTTTAGCTCTTTTAAGTGTGACACCGTTATAATGTTCTGAAAGTAATCTCATGATATCCACTTATTTGTGTCATGCACTAAAGCTCCTTTACCTGAGCCATTTATCATAGATTTTTAGAAGACTGAACTCTTCCTGCCTCATTTGAAGTTGAAGCATCTGAGCCCTCCTCAGCTATCGATTAGGGCTGTGCTCAATAATTCAAATAATAGCACTGGAAATGATCATGCAATTCGCCATCATTCAAGTCATTTTTGGTGTTAGGCAATGACCCTTGCAGGGACGCCTTCTAAATCACTCTGTGACATAATGAATGGGGTCATTTATAACCATGTCATGCTATGATTACTTTTCTCACAGCGGCGCCTTCTGACCTCAATGTGATCAAGTAAGGAAAGACTTGCTTTTGGATAATCATAAACCTGCATGCACTCTCTGTGATAATATGACAGTGAATATAGTCAAAGGACCATCAGCAGTATTAAAGAATTATATGTCAATGATGGACAAGACAAATATTTGAACAAGATTTTATGTGAGAATTCAATGAAATGGGACAGTGATAGATTATTGTAAAGGCTGATAAATTAACACTGTTAATGTTAAAATGACATCAATAAGAATATTATTTGTTGAGTTTTAAAAAGACTGAATTCAGTTTCAGCTTGAACTGGGGATATTCAGATATGCAACCAGCAAACAAGATAATACAGGAGGTCAAATTCAAAACTTATCAAACTGGGCAGAAATGCAGGATAAAACTAAACAAAAAAAGAAAACAAAACAAAAGTGCCAAATGGGTTTTAAGTTGAGCATTTTTCTAAAACTTAGAACATCTGGCTGCATTTTAGCTTCTCTGCATTAGGAAAATAAATTTCATGGTTGTTAATGAATGTTTGTTGTTTGGGAATAAAAAGGTCACTGGTTTAGTGAGTTTACTTGTTACAGTTTTCATTTACTTTGATTGTGAAGTGTTTACTAAATGCACGATTCTACGTTCCAACTTCCTCTCAGATGAGGAGAGGACAAGCAGTTTGAAAGAAGCGAGAGGAAGTGCCAAGGCAGGTGGGGGATTATGAAAATTGCTGCTGAGCTGCATTAGATAAATATAGCACATTAGGATTTTGGAGCTTAACAGACCAAAAGAAAGGACATCCTAACTTCTGCTGCTAGTTTCCAGAGTTTGGTTTCTCTCTGTAGTGCCTACTTCTGGTCCCTCACTAAATCCCTTCAAAATTTTACAATGCAACATCCATCAACCAGGCTTCATGAATAACTCAGTGAGCTTTGCTACATTAACACTCCTGCATGTTTTTGTTGTTGTGTTTTCTTTTGTTTTTTTTTTTTGTTAGTTTTTTTGCATGTTTGTTTGGACCACGAGCGAGTCTAAGTGTAATAATTCATGATTTGAGCTTTTAAGCTAATGCCTTAAAGTGATACATAAATGCTTAAAATAAAGCTAAATTGTATGATGTGGTGTTAAATTTACATGCAACACAATGGCAGAACATGCATTCCTACATACAGCATTATGCCGTGGACTAACATGTTGTTAACAAAAGAGCTTAAAAAAAATAAAAAAGAAAGTTCCAAGTGTTCCAAGTATCCAAGTTTCTCACTAAGTCGTTGCAGTGTTTAACAACGAGACCAATTGAAGGACCTTGAAAAAAAAGAATCTAAATGGATTTTAGCCTTAAGATTTGCTTTTCCATTTGTACAGTATAAGAAAAGCTTATTGGAGCCCGTGAGCTTGTCATTAACAGGAATAAATGTGAAAAAAATATCTCTGATGATATTCAACCTCTTCGAGTGAAGATAAAGACAAATTGACAAAAGTTTACATTCATAGAGTTAATCTACCAAAAGATGTATATTTATACCAAAAATTTTAATACATCAACATATATTAATATATAAATAAAAGGCTAACCTCTTGAACCATTTATTTTTTAATGTGTGGCTATTGAACGCTACTCCTTAGGATTCAGGATTTACTGGCTATAATAACACGAAACGCTAGCAGGAAACACAAGCATGCAAAGCTTTTTGTTTCTTATATACTTTTTGTTTTCTGCATATTTTGTGACATATTTGTAGATCACAATTTGATTTAAAATTTTTAATCGTGTTTTTCTCCAGCTTTATCAAGTTCACCTGTGTTCACCTGCAAAACTGAACTGGAAGAGGTGGGTAAAGAAAATTAATAAGTGCATCAATCAGTCAATCAACCAGTGAAAGAGTGTGTTTTACAGTACGTAGTCACGTCACAAAACTGACCTCATGACTCCCCTTGACCATGCAAAGAATATATGGTGAGCATCCTGAATATTTCTGTTAGACATTTGCAGGAAAGTAGAATCTTTAATGAGAAAAAGCATTCCAGGTCTAGTTTGATGAAAACTGAGACCCCCTCTTTTCCAGTTTGATTTTAATACCCTCTTCTGACCGCAGGATAAGTTCGCCCACTGGACGAATGTCTTCACGTTTCTGACAAGCTTCTACAGTGAAGTTACGCAGAATGGAAGCCAAAACAACCTTTTCTTCCATCAGAGCAAATCGCTGACCTGATGATAGTGACAAAACAGACAACAATAGCATTTTAACACATTAACATATTTATAAAAGTTTCAGTAAAAGATGGACCTAATGAACAACAACGTCTGACTCTCTTGTGTTTACCTATACAGTTACGGAGTCCAGCGGAGAAAGGGACGTACGCATACGGAGGACGTCCAGCCGCATTCTCCGGCAGAAAACGTTCAGGTCTGAACTCCTCAGGATCGGGGAAGTATTTTGGGTCACGGTGAAGAGCGTAGGGGATTATGATCACATTTGCACCTTTTGGAACCTTGTAACCACCTACGAATAAAGAAATATTTTACATCATCTTTAAGATGTTCAAGCAACAAACACAATGTCTGATCACCAATATGTTTATTTTTGTGCTGATTAACATTTGTTGCTGAAAAACATTTGTTCGGTAAAGGACAGATGGAATTCCTCATTAAATATTATTATATCATTAATAATAGTCCTGATATGGAGGAGATTCATTTTGTGGTTAAATTTTCAATCCTTAACAATAATATGTTTAGATATTGGCTGCTAATCTAACTGATTAGGCTTTGGAAATATAATGATCAGGGTTCAAACTCATCACTTTACAACCATTACAGCACAACACTTTCCTGTCCAACAAGTTTCTTTTCCAGAAGAAGACAGGACCAACAGCGATTTCTTGTAGGGGATATTTGGCTCATGCCATTTGAACGTCTTTGCACATTGAAAAACATGATCTTTTATGTTGTTATCTTGAGAAAAAAAACAATTAGTTTTCTTTAGATAACAGATTATTCCAAATGCATGGCTGTGAAGGGAATAGAGCCTATTCCAGCTGTTCCTTGTCCATCACGAGACCAACACATAAAGGCAAGCATTCAAGCATGTCTACACTCATAGCAAGAATTTGTTTGAGTGTAGAATCTGCTGAACGAGTTAGCAGGAGTTGACTCCAGCCAACTCAATCAACATAGATGAGAGCATCTTCTCCCTCACCATTTCTATGGCTGGGTCCAAGGAGCATCCCATTACAGAGCTGTATGTACTGGAATGCCCCACTACAGTCTAACCAGCTGTGGATGCAAGCTGATGTCAGACAGAGAACCATCCATCACTTATCCGTACATCCAACTTTATTTCTATCAAGTCTGACAAAGGCTGACAATTAAGTTTTTCCCACCACCCATTCGGACATGCTATGACTGGAATCCTCTCCTCAGCTGTCACGGACTCACAGAATCTATTTTAATAAATGGAATCTGGTGCAACACAGTAAATTCTCACTTCTGAGCCCTCTTTAATTATGTCATCGTGAAAGCTGAGTTTGATTTCTTGAGCCAAAGAGATTCATTGGGTCGTTATCAGAAGAAAACCATCCTCATCATTTTGAGACAGCTAGAAAACCAACTCATTATCTCGATATCTCAATAAGGATTAAAAAGAAATATATATGTCTACAGGATGGCTTCATAAGAGCTACCTATATAACTTAGGGGTCAGTCTGACCTAACCTTTTAAGCAACAACAGACCTTTCTTGTTTAGAATAACATGCAATTGACGTACTGTAGGCCAGGGCTTAAAAAAGTAGTTTTGTGTAGAACTCTTTAGAGCATTTCAGACTTCTGCCTCATTGGACCTTCTGGGTTGTTTCCCCAAATTGCAATTTGTGTTATTCTGTTCTGTTCTTATTTTCTGTTCAATAAACTTTGTAATCTTTTTCACTTCAGAACCAGACTCCTCGTCCTTGGCAGACTTTTTTCCACAACAGTGCCCATAAGGGGAAACTCACTGATTAAACTGCTGTTTTTGGCTAACACTGAATCTTTAAATCAACCCCATTCCCTAGGAAAACATCTTGAGATGTGTCTGGGATATGTAAAAGGTGTCTTCATTAAATATGTTTTTTTACAGTGTTCAGATGGGCCAGGTGTGGGAATATTAGATGCCAGCAACAGCAAACTCTAGCAAATGTCATTCTGAACTGTTGCCTTAACACCAAGTGACAAGGTCCTCCTTATGAAGCAGCTGCAGGGGATGTGCAGTAAGCAGACCCTAAGTGGCCATGAAAGGAAGTGGAATATTATTGCGCATATGTGTTTGCTCATTTTCTTCACACAATTCAATTTCTGCATGCAAAATAGGATTCAGCTAAACAAAGCGGCTTTTTACAGCACCCCAACAGCACGCAGAGATGGCAGTTGGCTGCTTTTTATAAAAAGCTCATGTGATAGCGTGAAAGCAAGTTGCCCTGCCTTTAAGCATCCCCACTCTGCTGATCTTAAGAGATTATGAATGTACTGATTAATAAATGGAAAGGGAAGATGGATGACATGGCAAATCTAAAATTCATGTTGTATGACCTACCTCCCTTTATTTATATATATATATATATATATATATATATATATATATATATATATATATATATATATATATATATATATATATATATATATATATATATATATATATATATATATATATATATATATATATATGTGAGAGAGAGAGAGAGAGAGAGAGAGAGAGTGACCCCACAAGGAGACTTGAGAGCTCCAAATGAAAGTTTCATTCAAGTGTCATCACTCATCTGTAACTCACTGATATGGCAGTCATCACAGAGGGTTCGAGCAAAGAAAGGCACAGAGGGAAAAAGGCGCAGAGCCTCCTTGATCACACATTCCAGGTATTTGAGCTTCTTCAGGTCCTCTGTGTTGATGGGTCTGCTAGAGGTACCTTCAGCAAAGTAAACAAACAAATAAACAGCAGTGAATTCTGCTCAGATTACATGTAAAACAGATTGTTTTTGTTTGTTTGATTCATTCAGGACTTACTGTTGGGTGCCCTCACTTTCATTAACTCATTAAACTCTACCTGCTTATCTTAATAAGTAAATAAGAGTATAATAGCCTTTTGAACTATCATCGAACGTGTCTATGTCATTAGTGTTATAATGGAAACAGAACCTTGGAGAACAAGTCATATTTTGTTGTTTTTAACGGTGCTTTATAAATAAACTGGATTGGATTGGATATGTTTGTCAAATCTGTTATTGCAAAATGAAAAGAAAAACTTTTGAGAACAAGATTTAATTATGAATAAATGAAATCTCCTGTGCTTTAGTGTAAATTCAGAACCTTGAGCTGGTGCAAACTTAGCAGCTGCTAAATAAAATGCATTCTAGTTTACATCTTAGGAAAAAACCACAGAAGCCATGGTAACATGACAACAATTGTTTTCTGTGTATTTTTTGGCAACAGTTTTCACAGCTATGACCTTTAAGAAGAAGAAATGGATTGACATAAAGATGAGTAGAAAGCATTCAGACAATATAAACAATATAACTAAAGTGAGAAAGGAGGGAGTGGCATTTTATGTTACCAAAAACCTCCTGTAGCTCTTGGTGAACTTTTCTCTGCACCTCAGGGTGCGAGCCCAACAGATGTAGAGACCAGTTCATAGATGCAGCTGTAGTGTCATGCCCCTAAAAAAATGGAAAATAAATAAGGCACTTTATATTACATATCAAATCAAATCAAACTTTATTTCTTGAATAATTATATTTGAGTGTGTCTCTACTTTCTGTGTTATTTTTGTTTGTTGTTTTTTTTTTTTACCACCAACCTCAAACATAAAAGTGTCCACTTCTTCTTGAATGTCCTGGTGGCTCAACTTGTTGCCATCTTCGTCTGTGGTTTTCAAAAGCATGTCTAGAAAAGCCCGTCGTTTCTTCGTTCCCTGATCAGAGTCGTCTGATTCAACATACGACATGTTCTCTGACTTTTCATTGATCACCTGAACATAAATAAAGAGATGAATGTTCATTCACGTAATGTCTTCCAGATGGACATATTCAGCAAATGCATTGTATCTTCTGTTGTCGTGGAAACACTGTCTTTGTCGCTCACTTTGTACGTAAAAGAATGAAGGATCTTGAGCGTCTTGTCATGTTCTTTGCCTTCCCCAATGAAGTAATACACAAAGTCTGGCCAAAACCAAGGAGTCCTTTGCCTACGGCTGACGATGTCACTCATTCTGATGATAAGAGAACAGCTTATCAGACCAGTTTTATCACACACATAATAACTTTGTGTTTAAAGAAAGAAAAACTAAACAACTCACTTGTACACACTCTTAACATAGTCCGACTCAGAGTTACTCTGTGCATAAATTTTCTTTCCCATTGCTGTTTCTGAAATGAGAGGGAGGGTTTCAAGAATATATTCTCATAATAAAAAGCCATTGACTGTAATTGATACTAAATGGCACGTCCAGTTTAAAAGCTGGCACAATGCTAACAAACCAGTCCAGCACAAAATGATTTTTGACATTCAGTTAAAAACATTCTACAACAGGATGATTTGTAAATAATGGGTTCAAATGAAAAGAGCAAAGAGAAATTTTTCTAAAGTTGAATCTGAGAAGTCTTGAAGTTCATTTCCAGAAATACATGCTGATTTTAAATGTGCTGCATTAACTATTACTAACACCGTGTAAGTGTGTATGGAAGACAGCTGATGCTTGACATAGAATTTTAAAATCTAAAGGCCTTCACTAAAAAATACGTCATCTTAACCAAACCATTAGTCATGTTTATACTGTGCAGCATTGCCTTCACAAATGTGCAAGAATGAACATATTTTAACATTTTATTAAGATGTCATTTCTATTTCTGAGTTATTACAGCTTGGCGAACGCAGTATCTTAACATTATTTCTACGAAGTATTCAAGCAGGAAATAAATAGATTTTTAAGCTCATTTTTGTCAGAATGAATTATGACTGAAGAATGAAGAATAATGACTTTTTACCTTTTCAACTGGAAGTCATGTTTTATTATTTACATTGTACACAATGTGTCAACAGTGTGTTAAAAAAAAAAAAAAAAGTATTTACGCATACTTACCACAGATAATATCCAGAGCACAGAGGGTTACAGGATTGGAGCAGTTAAATGGACCCTTCCCAGCCAGCTTTTCCAGCTTCTCCACTAGAATCTCCGCCTGCTCGTTCATCACTTCCAAGAAATCCGTTAGGATGGAGAAGTGGAAAGTTGGTGTCAGTATTTTCCTCCGCTGCCGCCATTTTTTTCCAGTGCTAATAAAATAATAGAAAAATCATGCAAGACCCATATACATTATTGAGGTCTATGCACATCATCTTCCTCAAAATAATGCATTTCATCGTTTCTTTAAGGATTCCCTACCCCGCCTTACACCCAATGACTGCTGGGATAGGCTTCAGCTTCCCACAACCCTGAATTGGATTAAGTAGTTAAAAAAAATGCATGATGGATAAGCAGGTGGCCCCTAAAGTTCTTGTGCAGGCCCCCCTTTTCACTGACAAAACCTCACCCTCTTTCCAATTATGAGCCTGCAAAACAGAGAACTACTTATTTTGAAGCGAGATGCATACCTGGTGAGCAGGCCAGTTCCAAGCCAAGGATGAAGAAAGGTGTATGCAAAAGCTTTGTCCAGATGAATCGGGTTACTCAGAACTTTCTTAAAGTATAGATTTTAAAAAGAGAGAGAGAGTTAGTAGATTTAAGACTGAATTCTGATTTTTACATAAAATCACCAAACACCCAATATCTATTCTATGGAAAAAAGCTAAATGTGTGCGGTTTTTCTTCCTGAAGTCCTCATTTTTTGTATACACCCTGTGTCCACACACAGGCGGGTCATTCTGACCCGAAGGACAGCAGGAGGGTTAATAAAAGTTGTGACTTTGTGATGAAAAATTGGCATTTGAAAGCTTTAAAAAAATTTTGATATTTAGATATTTTGTAGTTTAAACGTTATAAACTATAGTTTCCAATATTAAATAACATCCTATTCAACAAGCTCAAAACATTAAACTGTTTTTAACCCTTTATTTACTAGATTAAGTGTGGCTGTTTTAACTTTTCCAAGAACATTACTATCTAAGACCCATGCAAGTTTTTTTTTTTCTTTTTTTAAACAGATTAGTAAACTATTCAAATATTAAAAATGCAATAAAGGGTTAAAAACCTACTTCATATATTGGGCTTTTAATGTCAGTCAACGTACCTCAACAGTTTCAGCATGATAAAGAGCCACAAAAGGAACTGTACCAACCCAGATTTTAAACAAAGGCGAATCTCTGAATGTTGTGGTGAATTCCAATATTTGACCAAAAAAATCTGAAACAAAATTAATTAAAGAAACAGTGCATTAAACAAGAAAAAAAACATATCAGCTTACCCCAGCAGCATTTTGAATTCTTTCTTACCTCCTGCATTGGTTTTGAACATCAGTGCGTTCCCAATGAAGGGATATGTTCCTTCCAAACCTGGAATAGGCTTCATCTCAAACCATTTCTGAATGTAACTGCCCAGCAGCTTATAAGTGATGTAGGTCAGAGCGGCAATTACGATGCTAATTCCAAGAAAAGGCACACTATAACTACCAAGTAAAACTGCCATCTTTTTGCGATGCAGATACCTGGCTTGTGTGTGTGTGGTTAAGTATCTGAACTAACTTGCCCTCATGAGCCCTGACCATACGTAACAGATGCAGCCTGGATGACTCCTCCCCACTTTCACCAGTCCAAACAACTCACTGGCTTGAAGATATCCAAAAAAAAAAAAAAAAAAAAATTTGAACTGGTGTAGATTTAAAGAAGTTCTTAGTTTAGAAGAAAATATGACTGACTACATATTGGATATAGGAGAAAGAAGCGATAGTCAGATCTAAACAAACAAAGTGAGCTGTGTTTGCACAAGTAATGTAAAAGGATGTTAATCATTTACAGTGTGTCATTGTACTTAACTCTGATCAAGAACTTTGTACGGCTCATATCTCATATTATGCAAGAACCTTTTGTACAATGTCAAATCTAAAAGGTTAATAACTAACAGTCTTTTAGCGGTATTAATCTTTAATAACTTCAGGCTTTTCATTTTTAAACTATTAATATTGATAATGTCAGGAGGAAACAGGATATTTCTGTAATAACATTTAATACCTGGGTCAATGTGCTTCAGCTCAACATGAGAAATTCTTTGAACAAGCAATAATAAGGTCAGCCATGAGCACTTTGGATTTTAAAGCTCTTTATAGTTAATCTTGAATCAGTTTATCTAACACTGAGGGCTTATTTTGAAAATTAAATTAATAGGTCACTTTCTCCTTGCCTGACAGAGTTCACATTGATGACCCTTCCCTGTGTATAATTTTCTCCATATCATACTTACATGTGCCGTTGTTGCCAGGCAACCACTAAACTGTGTTAAAGGCAACTTGTATGGCAAGACTGTTTGATCATCATCATTTTCCTATCATCTACACACCCACTGTTGCAGAGTGAACTACGACCAAAACAGTCATATAGCATTAGTTAGTCTTAATAAAATAACTGAGTATGCCAAAGAGAGGGCACACTTCTATTGGAGGAGAACTCAGTTCCCACCAAACTTAAATCAGGAGAAAGTTCAAGTGTGTTAGACATAGTGCTTTGTTCAGCCACCCTAACACAACTATATAACAACAGTGATAGTACTAGAGAGATTGTTACTGGCTCAGAACGCATTTTACACCTCACATCAGCTTACTTATTCTCCAGTTTCTTATCTATGGAGCCCACCCTCTTCTGGACAAAGCTAGTAGCATGTTGAGGATCATGGTTTCTTCTGTGCTTTTGTGCTTATGTTAGGTGAAAAGGTATTAAAGAAA
The DNA here is from genome assembly GCF_933228915.1 of Telmatherina bonti. NCBI lineage: Eukaryota > Metazoa > Chordata > Actinopteri > Atheriniformes > Telmatherinidae > Telmatherina > Telmatherina bonti. The sequence goes on along the minus strand of NC_136621.1, from coordinate 26,283,181 downwards.
AATAGAACTGGATAACTCCACGATCAGCTTGACTCCTGCATTCCTAACAAACAGAACAAAATTTGTGTCACAGGCAATTTCAAAGCCACAGTTTAAAAATGCTCTTTAGGGCTAAAATTCTGGCCAAGCAGTGAGTACAGGTTCATGAACACATTTACCAGCGTCAAATGTGCAATACAAGTTCTTTGGATGGTTCAGGTTTAGAGCATCTGCAAGGTGAACCTGAACCTACTGCTCAGCCATGTTTCAAGTCCTGAAGAACAGTTTATCTGCATTTATGCTAAACCTCTGTAGCAGACAATAACATGCAAGCCAGCTAATTATTATTTTAACACAATAAAATCATCAGTTGCAGTTGTAAAAATAAGAAGTCCTCTTACACAAAGCATCCACAGGCAAGAGCAATATTCTGTTTTCCACAAGAGGAGCAGCTCATTGTGACAAACCTTGTTATGAAAGTATGACCGCACAAATGTCACTTAACAAATGCTTAACCCGCGTAAACTCCTAAACTACTCAGTTACAGCATTAGATGATGAAGTAAATTTCATTACAGCAGCGTGTGTGACAAAGGGTGTAATACTTGCTCTCACCAGGACATGTCACGACAACACAGTAAGGCCCGACAGCAAAATGATGTTTGTCTAAGATTCCAGAACGACGCCAGATGGACAAAGCCATGTCCCAGTAAATTCATTTACCTAAAAAAGAAAAAAAATCAAAAAAAAAAAATCATACTTTTAAATTTGTACTTTGCCATAACATTAGTTATGGGAAACTATTTTTTGGGGGGGGATCAAATAATCCAAAGTGAACATGTTGAGACATAAGAACTGCACACGTTGCTTTTTTATTGCAGAAATGTTGGCATGTACATTAAACATACTGTAAAAACAGAAAGATTAAAGAACAAATATGTGGTAATAGTTGAGAGATGATGCAGACATGCAAAATGGAAAAATCTTTGGTGTTTTCTTTTGTATGAGCTTGCACCTATTTTTGCTCAGCAAACTCTCTTAAAGTAATTCCTGAACTTTTTTTTTTTTTAAAAAGAACAAAACAGTTCAAATATAGTTAATGGAGACAGGAAACAACAAATACAGAAACAGAACATTTACCTAAAAGGAAAAACAAACCTCCATATTATTAACAATAACTCTGGGAAGCACAGCTGATTTGAATTCAAACCTTTTATTTGTCATGGAAAACTAGTCAGTCCTGCAATCGATTGGTCATGCTAAGAGCAATAAGGAGCTTCTGATGGAAGGCCGGCACCTTCTCCTTCTCGACAGGCCAGTCCAAGACACAACTTGGACGTAACATGCCCCTGCGAAGGAATAGTGAACGGTACAACTTGAAGTCGTGCACATCTTGCAGGAAGACCAGAACAACCGAGTCTCTGCTGGCTTCAATAACCTGGTGAAGTGCATGATGGACTTGAAATCTGAACAAAGACAGACACCAAATTAGTGAAGAAAAGCTCACTTTATATATCACTAACATGTACCTAATATATAACACTTAGATCTGTGATAGACTTTGGAAAATTTGACAGTACTGTGCTAAAGTTTTAGAACAGGGGTGTCGTCAAGAGAACCGGTCTTCATGAGCTGAAATCTTGCAGGTTTTAGATTTCTCTCTGACCAAGCACAAAAATTTAATCGCTTCACTCAGCAGCTTGTTGCCAAGTTCTACCCAAATATGTTGACCAGATTTAATCTGATTCAGGTGCGCTGCTGCAGGAAACATCCAAAACCAGCAGGACAGCAACCCTCGAGGACCGAACTAGGACACCCCCTGACTTTGGACAATCAGAAAAGTGTCCAATTGGTCATAAATTCATTCAGCAACTTGACACTGAGCTCAAACAAACGGTCGATGATAAAGAACTATTTTCAGTGACCTTAAGAAAGAGGAGAGCTGTGACAGAAGGCATGGACATAACAAGGTACAGATCTAAACAGAGACTCATGTAAACACAGAGTCAGCTTACATGAAGACAGAGAAGACAGTGAGACAGACTAAACCCACAGAAAAACAAGCAAGGTAATGGAATGCCAAGTACTGTGTGTACAAGTATACTTTGGAAACTACTTATAACATTTTTACCTTTAGACTCTAATGCTTTAGCACAGTGCTGCCTTGTTTTTTTCTTTACCTGCCTTTAAGTTGATTTAAGTGTGCGATCGTGCAAAACTCATGCAGTGTGTGTGTTTCATTCACCTTCTACACCAGGGATCTCTGAGAAGACTTTCAGTCACAACAAACAAGATCTTTCTGGAATTTCTCATGTTATTCACAATGGATTCGAGCTGAGACATTCCAAGAACTGAATCTCGATCCTCCCAACAAAAGCGACATTGTTTCTTCTCTAAAGGGACCATCCGTCTTTCCACCCAGCTGGCGTCCTCTTGTGCATGTATGATGTATGCATCATACTCAAACGCTCTGCACTCCTCAGCCTTAGCATCACTAAATCCCAAAGTCCGATTGATCAGTATGTTCCAGTAAAAATGAATCCTCCAGCCTTGGAAGCGTATGAGCAGCGCAATAGAAATCAGCATTAAAACAGTCGTGCTGCTTAGGATGTAAAGAGCCTGAAATGGGGTCATATCTTTGCAGGAGAGGGGATCAAAATCCATAATAGGGTGATTAAAGTAGATAAGCGGAGTATTGCACATGTATTGGTCACTGAGACCCGGCACACTGGTCATATTTGTGTTGTTCAACCATGTCACAAACCACAAAATGCTCTCACAGGTGCAGTCAAATGGGTTTTTGGGCATGACAAGCATACTGAGGTTGCTCATGGGAGTTCTGAAGACTTCAGGCCTCACAGACGTGATCAGGTTTTTCTCCATACGTAAAAGCCGAAGGGACTTCAGATCATCAAAAACTGAATGCTTAAGACTGTTTAAAAGATTGTTACTAAGACTTAGCTCCCTGAGGGTACCTAGACCCCTAAGAGCCTCTGTTGGGATCTCGTCTAGTCCATTATAATCCATCTGCAAGTCTACCAGCTTTTGCACATGCTTGAGAAATAACACTGGCCCACCAAGGTTAGCCATCTTCCACAACCGAGCCAAGTTGTTGTGTTGGAGTTTCAGCACCTTGAGGTTCACAAGTCCCTGTAGCAGATTTTCTCTTATGTTAGCAATATTGTTGTTGCTCAGATCCAAGACGGTGAGGTTGGACAGAAACCGGAATGGAGAGAGATCCTGGTTCAAGGCTTCAGCTTTCAAACTTTTTCCCAAAGTCAGGACTCTGAGATTGGGCGTGTTCACAAACGAACTAGAAGTCAGATTAATTGATTGGAAATTATTGGTCATGTGAATCTCTTGTATCTGAGTAAGACCTTCAAATTCCATGCCAGTGAGGGTTTGCTTGATAAAGTTGTGATCTAGAAGAAGAATTCTGAGATTTCCTAAAGCAGAGAAGCCTCCAGGATTTATCTGTGTCAGAGCGTTTCCTGTCAGATTTAGCTTTCGGAGCGGGGAGTCAGAAAGTGAGGCAAAGGTCTTGTTGGTGATGTTTCTCTGTGGTGTGTGTATGTAATTACTCCAGCTCAGATCAAGCTCTGTGAGACTTCTCAGACCTGTGAAGGTGTGCTCTTTGATTTCCACAGTTTCAGTTCCCTGCAGTATCAAACTTTCAAGGTTGCTTAATGGTTGGAAAGAGAAATTGTCTATCACAGGGAGAGAGGACTTGTGACTTTTCACTAAAGCTTTTCTCATTTGTAGTTTTTTCAGCATTTCAAGGCCCTCAAATGTTCCCTTGGTCAAGTGGTTGATGTTGTTGTCTGACAAGATTAGAGTTTGAAGTCTAGGCAGCCACTGAAATGAGCCATCTTCAATTTTGCTCATGCCATTACTAGACAGGTCCAGGAAGGTTAGGTTTGTTTTCTGCAGGCCTGCAAACGTTGCATTTTTGAGTGTGTTGAGCGCCATCTTCCGAAGAGACAGGTATTCAACAGCTGTGTCTGACAGCTCTGAGAAGAGTTTGGGAATAAACTTTGTTCCCATACTGCTCCCATCCAGGATTAATATGTGCAGGTGTGAAATGGGCTTAAAGCAACCAGGTTCCAACTGCAACAAAACAATCACCGAAATTGTGATGTGAGACATAATGAGGAAGCAGAACAAACAACTGAGAATTTGGTTTGGCATTAGCTCCAATCCTGAATATCATTTCATTTCCCATTTCTATGTAAGTAACTTACTGTTTTGAGAGACACAGATGACATGTTTAGGACTTCTAAAGACGGCGAAAGGTGGAGGAAGAAAAAGTCCTCTCTGTTCAGAGAGCTGAAATCATTGAATCCGAGACTGAGGCTCACCAAGCTGGGCAGCTGAGGCTGAGAGCCGAGCTTGGCTGACTTCAGTTTGTTCATCGACACATCAAGAAATTTCAGCCTCTGGAAAGCATGAAAGGGGAAGAAAACCAAATCAAGTTGTATAATGCATGAAGTGTGACATCACAGCACAAACCTTTCAGCATGTTCTTGCAGTTATTTCTCACACACGGTGTCATAAAAAACACATCTCTTGAGTAAAGTGTAAAGGTGCACGTTCTTGATAATCTCTCATACTGATGCAACGTTGTTTTGGATGCATGTACCTTTAGTGCAGAGAAAGGTTCTTCTTGTAGTTTCAGCCTGTTGCTAGCCATATTCAACCACGTCAGACTTGTGCAGTTGCTCAGATCTTCTTTTTTCAGCAAATGCACTTCGTTATGCTCCAGATTTAGGGTCTGCAGCAAAGGCAGGCTCTGGCACACACCCTCGCCCAGCTTGGTGATGCTGTTGTAACTCATGTTGAGGTGGAACAAGCCTGAGTATCGGTTTAATGAATCAGGAAGAATCCGTGACAGTCTGTTGTGAGACATGTCCAGGCTGGTGATGTTCCTGGGTAAGTCTGAAGGCACTGCAGTAAGCTGGAGATGACTGCAGTCAGCTCTGCCATTTTGTATGTTGCAGGCGGCCTTCTTCTGGGAGGCCATATAATGGCAGGATCCCAACTTAGGGATACATATGAAAATGATCCATGTTGGGAAACACGAACGACGGGCCCACATTGTTTCAGAGATCTTTAAAAGCAGAAATAAAGAGGAAAAGCACAACGTAAGCCTTATACTTAAACCGAGATCATCATTAAGTGCAGACATGTAATATAGTTACACAGTGCTAAGACACCAACAAGCTCAGTATTTGTTTTGCTGTGTTATCCATGTAAAGGTATTTTTTTCTAAGCGACTGTTGATGGTCTCATTTCTCATTTCCCACTTTCACTGTGTATTTGATGGATGAAAAAGACACCCACCATGTTATCAAGCCTTACTGCTCTACATCTGAAAACTAACAATCCAAACAATTGTTTTCCTTTGGTGGGAAAGAACCTGATGTTGTCAAAGAGGATAAAGTTTGAAGTTCTGCACACTCCGTTTACAAAGCTACAGGGAGCTCAGCTGTACCAGATACAAATTCGCTTGACTTTCACATAACTGATGATACATTTAACTTGTTGTCATCTGTAAGTTTGCAATCATGTGCAGCAGAAAATTACTTTAAAACTGTAAAAAGAAATATATTCTGACAACTAAAAGTATAATGATTATTACAACGTATAATATTTAACCATGTCTTTTTTTATACCATGTAAAGATTTTTGCATAGGCATAGTCTAATGTGGTCATAGATCACTTACCAAGCTTGCTCAAAGTTGTCTGTTGCGCGAGTCAAACAACTACAGTAACTTCCTTCACTGCAGCTTCTTTATAAATACAGAGAAGAGTCATAATCGGCGCCTCTGGAGGAGCGATTCATAAAAATAAGGAAATGATGAAACTGGTGAGTCCGGTTTCACTTCTCCGTCTGTTCGCTGCAGCGTTATACAACTTTTTTTTTTTTATTTGATCAAAACACCCTAGAAACGAAACCTAAGTGTTACTATCGCAGTTGTTCAAAGTCACCACTAGAGGGCAGACAAACATTATTATAGTCCCACCAAACGCACACCAGGAGAGGAGTGCACTGGTTGGTGTGTCCTGGAAGATGTCGGCCTGGTAGCCACAGTGTAGTTATTTGTGTTGAGTTTTGCCACAAAATGATACAATTATTTTCATTATCAAACATAAAAAGATAGTAATAGCTCCTGCTTCTGCGTTTATACTGTGCTCATCACACATCTGATCTATTTGTCTATATGTGAAAGTAAAACTGTAATGCATGGTTGGATAGCTATTGATCATCCTGCTTTTTTCAGCTTGCATCTTGGTCGCCTACAGATAGATAATACAAGTAAATTATGGAGAGTGGATATTTATTTTACTCTACATATGTCCTTGCAGTTTTAGGTTGAAAGCAAGCGCATTAGTGGGACTATTCAAATGCCAATAAATCCAAAGATAACCATATTGGCAAGTCCATTTAGAAAGGTCACTGCTAATGGAGAGCAGAAATTATCTGTCACTGGAGCTAAATGAATCAGAATAAATGTGAAACACACTAGATCAAAACGTTTTTTTTTTTCATGTCATTGTTAGCATGAAGGGTTAATGATTTTCCTTCGTAATATGTTTGCAAAATACAATTCATCCAAACCATAAGGGGCACAATTAAAAGCTTCATAGTGTAAAAATCCATCTTAATAATTCATTTTCTATCTATCTATCTATCTATCTATCTATCTATATATATATATATATATATATATATATATATATATATATATATATATATATATATATATATATATATATATATATATATATATACACATACATACACATATAGCTCTCTTTCTCTCTCTCTCTCTCTCTCTCTCTCTCTGTATATATATATATATATATATATATATATATATATATATATATATATATATATATATATATATATATATATATATATATATACAATATATACAAATATATATATATATATATATATATATATATATATATATATATATATATATATATATATATATATATATATATATATATATATATATATATATATATATATATATATATATATATGTACTGTAGTAGTGCTGCAGTACCTGTTAACATTCCTGATAGTTGTTTATGTGCTTTCTAATCAGAGGATGTCCGAGTATCTATTTAACTTCCTGAATACTTCTGTCACATTGAAAGATATTTTTTTCCCAGTTTTACATTCACTTTTCACACTTGCTCATTTGCTATAATAATCAGTAAGAGATTTCTTTGTTTTGTTTCTGTAATAACCAGATTGTTACTGTGATGGTTGTTGCATCGCATTGTTGGTTTACAGTCACAGAAGAAAGATACATTACATTCTCCTCATTTAGAAAACTTTCAGTACAGTACTGCCTGCATAAATAACCACCTTTTACCTCCTCTTTTCTTCCACTTGATCATCCCCTCAGATTAATAGACCAGGTTCTTCTTAGGATAGAGTTTAGGCCACCTGATTGGTTTACCCCACTGTTAAGCTGAGGCAGCTTACAGGGCTTTGTGCCAACGACTGGAGAACTGAAGATCCGTTAAAAGTGGAGACAGCTTGCATGGTCAGTATAGTGGCGAGGGTTAAGCTAATAATGTGAACAAAAACAAGGATAAGGTGCAGGTGGTTTCTGTAAGGGCAATGAAATGAGTTGAGATTAAGAAGTGCGTGGAGGAAATGATGCAGTGGGGAACTGATGCAACTCATTTCTGCCACAAGACAGGCTAAATGATGAGGTGCACTGTTACAAGCTCAGGAGGGAAAGGAGGCAAACTAAAGCACGGAAGCTGACAGAGATTAAGCCAAGGTCAGATTCTCGCATGAGGGAAAACTTAAATGAGAAAGGAGCGAGGAGAAACCAGCTGGACTGTGGACTGAGTAAGTACCATGTTTCATTTGCTAAAATAGCTGGTGCATGGCATGCGTGTATGTGACTGAAAGCGCTCATGCAAAAGGGATAACTAGAAGGAGGTAGCGCCTCCATCAATGGGAGTGTGTGTGCCACATTCTTCATCTTACCGGCTTGGGTAAATCTCCTCTCCCTCATTTGCAGATTTCTGGACTGTTGGAATGCCTTGAAACAAAAGGTGAGTTTACCCTCTGGCTTTTCATGGCTATATATATATAGTGTGTTAACCTGTGTTGTATAATCATGTTCATTAACTCACACAGACACTCCACAATCAGTGTGTTCAAATCCTCACAGCACACTGACAAGAAGAATGTGCCCCAGCAGAGAGATGGGCATGCATCTCTTCCAATCCTTCAAAAAAAAAAACAAAAAAAAAAAAACAAAACAGTGACTTGTGACTTATAGCAGTGCAAGATTTTAGTTGCATTGCTCTGCTGTATGTAAGCATTGCAAAAACTGCAGGGTGGACAAGGTGAAAACAGAAAAGCAACAGCGAAAACCTTTTATAGCTTGATCTTTTCAGATAGAGAGAAAATCCGACTGGCTGCTTGTGCAGAAAGCTACGCTAATGGAGATGGAGAGGTGTGGTAAAAGAAAACGGTGATGCACAAACCAGCAGAGCTGTAGGCAGTAACAATGTAGCATGTTCTCTCTGCCCTCTGCAGAAAAAAACCCCCACTGCAGTATATATCTCCCCCTCCCCACTTTGCTGACCAATGATGTTTGGAGGTCAGAATCTCAGCTCTGCTTTTGCTGTCAGTCCCTCACTCTGACTCACAGCCTGTCCAACCATACAGCGGTTGTTACACCTCAGGACAGGGGATGGTAGATCATTAAAAGCATAACATGTGCATTTTAATAACAGTATTATGATTGAGAAAATGTAGATCAGGGCAGCTTACTGTTCCACTCCTGGAGAATATAATCCCCTCAGATGGCTCCTGATGTGTCACACGTCACAGATTTTGCTATTGTCTTCGATGCCAGACAGCAGCTAATGTCAGATGACAAAGATGTCGGTCCCTAGAGAGTTCAGGAGTCACACAGATGCCTGTCTCAAATTGCTATTAATTCACTGCTTCTGATTCAAAGAATTTCTTTAAATTGGTTTTAATGGTCCTTACCTTTAAAACCCAGTGAGCTCCTTGTAAATTTCATTGCGTCTTTTTTATACATTTAGTTTTTTTTTCCTCATTGGCTGATGCTCACCAAGTGCTGACTCGTGTCTCTTCTCACTATAAGTGCTCCCTTGGGGTGACAGAACATCAATATTGAACTGGAATCAGCAACATGGATCTACTACTGTGCTGTTCGCTCTCTGCAGTGGAGCTCAGTGAAATGCAAGAGAGGGTAAATTTACTGTGTAAGGGTTAAACGCAAATTGTGCTCGATACAAATCTTATTAGGGTTGCAACTTTGGTTGCCTGATATGACTGAAGATGTTTCACACTGATCAGTTTAACACAAACCTGGTTTTACTCAAGAACAATCCTTTTTATTAATTGCTTTTTCTCAAAATATGTATAAATTTAAAAAAAAAAAATCAAATGTATAAAATGGAGAATGAAGTACATCTTAATCATCAAAGGTTAGCAAAGAAAAAAGGCAAATTGATCTTTGATCGTATGTTCGCTGTAAGATGTTGAATTTTACACATAAGTAATAACAAAATACTAAACTGCATTGATTGATAGTTTGACCAAATCCAGGTATGAAAAATTAAAATATCCTATTTTAGCTTTTTCCAATCATTTTGCCGCTTCAGTTTAAAGATTGTAGTCTCTGATCCAGCAGCTGGCAATGTTACACATTGACATAATGTTAAACTGATAAAACAGTTAATAAATTCACCCATTACATCAATTCAATTCAGTTTAATTTAATTTAATTTAATTTAATTTAATTTAATTTAATTTAATTTAATTTAATTTAATTTAATTTAATATAATTTAATTTAATTTATGTAGCAAATTTTATTTGTAAAGTGCCTTGAGGTAATAAAGTCATCTAAAGGCAGGGCTGGATGGATGGATGGATGCATGGATTGATTTATGAATGAAAGAAATCTATATTAGTCCAATTTATTATTACTGTGTTCATCCAATTTATATTTAAAAAAAAAAAAAAAAAAAAAAAAAAAAGTATAGTTGAAGGAAAACCAACAGAGTGCATAGAGTCCATCTTTGATTGTTTCCCCATCCCGCATATGCACTGGGTTGCAGTTGACAGTGGAAAGGAAAAACGCTTCATTTCAGAAGGAGGGAAAAACTTCAGCACAACCTGGTTCAGAGCAGCCATTTGTCTTGACCGGTTAAAGGTAGAGAGGACAGGAATAAGGGATCAACAGCTACCATAACTTTAACCAGGAAGACGTGCTGAGAGAGAAGAGAAATACAAATTAAGCATGTGCACTTTAGCGCAACACTAATCAGTACTCTGTAGAATATTCTGTCTGAAAAGAAGGTGGACTTATTATTGTAAAAGAAAAGCAACTGTTAAATAATGTAATGCTGTTATAGAAAAACAAAGTGCAAACACACTTATAAGCCACACATATTTCATATTCATTTTCCAGTAAATACAAGGTCATTGTTGGAGTGTTAAAGAAAAGTATTGTATTTTGTATTGAAAGGGTAAAAAAGACAAAAGCTTTCAGTTCTTTTGCTAAAGTTTTACAGTTTTTGTTTTGTCCAGATTTAAAATTATAGCAGCAAGTTGACACAGTGTTTCACATTGTGGGCTCTTACCTGAAGTTTTTCTGTGTCAGCTTCTGAATTGACTGTACAACTGTGAGAGTGATTGACCTTCTTCGTCTCTGTTGATACTATGACCTGGGCCTGTACTGGATATATCCTGCCTCTGGCCCAATGTCTCATAGATTAGTTTACACTTTATAAACACAGTAATTAAGATAGTATCTAATTTTCTGACCAAGCTGTGGATATGGAAGATTCTGATGATGAACAGCAGGATTTATTCAGGTGTAAGCATCTATTCTGAAATAGGGTTAAATGTAATAATAAAGCCCTCTGCTGATAAAGGTAACTGTTAATTATTGCAAACATAAAGCAAAGCAGTGCAGATGAATGTATAACAGTACTCTGCTATCTTCAATAGCACTTTAACTTCAACACTAAATTTAACGGCTCAGCAGGTTATGATCATTATATTGATTTGCACTTTCTAAGATCTGTTGAAGTCTTTTACTTTTGAAGCCGCAGGAATATATTTAAAGAAACAACAGGGTCCTTTTAATTAGTTTACAGCATATAACTGAGGCGTAAATGACAGTTAAGATTAGGAAAACAAATCATTTTAAAGGGTTCATATCTCAGATTAATTCTAACTCATTTAATCACCTCAGCCGAGCCCACTCTGTTTTCAGCTGACTGAATACAGTATGAATGTAGTATGAATATGAATAAAGTATGAATATGTAATTAAAAAGCCTCAATTTAAAGCCTTGTCATGCATAACAACCTAAAATCAATTCATTTTACAAGTTATAGTGTAGATGAAATATAAGATTACTGAGATACAAAGGCCGAAATACTATAAAAAGATGGGAATCTAAAACAAGTACATATTCAGAGAATCTGACAACAGTACAATCAAACTAAGGTGACTGGTCACTAAGATATCTTCATGAAGAGATTCTCGTTTTAATCCTTCGGTTTGGTGGTGGACTCGACTCAAAGATGCTCTTGGCTAGAAGTTCCTGTGGTAAGAATTCAACTAAGGCAAAGTGCCAACAGCTTTTTTGGTTGCTGGTAAAGGGAATCTCCATGGTTAAACCTTCTGAATCAGTCACTAAAATTTTGATTCTCCAGTTACCTTTAAAAGTCAGTTAAAATAGATATTATTAGTACTGTACACAGTGCAGAGAATCACTGTTTAACCGTGGCACTAACCATGCTGTGTTATGATTATGGCTGGCATAGTGAAGATGATTCCAGGTGTCGCTATTCACTAGTGAGAATTTACTTAGGAAAAATTATTTATTATTATATCAACTGAATGGGTTTTTTTTTCTTGAGATAACTGCAGTTAGTTGATCAATATTAGTGTTATTTCTATGTAGTACATTGACGACTGAACTACTCTCCTGGTTTTTAAGGACAATTCCTTTTGAGATGTGACGATTTTTTTTTTTTTTTTTGTTTCAAAGAAAGATAACATGCGTCTTGCGTCATCCAGCATGAAGAGACAGCAGGTAGAGCACTATGTAAGCACCTTTAGTGACAGCAAAGTGGCATGGCCAGCAACAAGCCATTCTGTCAGTATTGACCAACCCCAAATTGTCTTCTTGTTTTAAAAGGTCAGGATGATAACAGTGACAGATCTTTTCATTTATGATATTAAAGCCACAAAATCTTTGATAGATTAATTCATTGAGTAATTTGATTAGATCTTGTGATCATGTTCAGTAAGAAGGTCTGTCCCTCCTGTTCTAGAAGTTCATCCCTCTTTAGTTAAATGTGCAAATATTTCTCTGGGTCATTTTGTCAAACTTGATTTAATGTATTGGATCTCTTTATATAGTGGAGAAGAGCTGTTACCAAAAAAGGAATAAGAAATTAAAGGGTCATGTTCCTCCTTCAGATAATTTGGGACAATGCTTGGACCCCCAAGACAAGAGGACAAGAGCAGACAGAGAGCACTGAAACCAGAAGATTGATAGTTTGATGAATGTGACCAAATGTGAAGAAGTGTTTCCTCTGGTTGTCATCCTTAAAGTATGTGTTTCCTCTTTTCACAAAAACAATTTTACCCTCCTGACATTTTTGTTGCAGCTTCAATGCCGATTCAGAGTGGTGTCTTCATTGTAATTTGCACGGGCCTGTTTGCCTGTACTATTGCGTGTTTCTTTGCTATTAATCTTTTCCTGTTGGCTCTTGGGAAATGTCCCTGTTCTACCCAGTGGAAACTTAAGGGATTAATTGAGCTATTACTTGATTAAAGGCCTTCAAAGAAGCTGAAAACTATGAAGACGATTTACAGCCAATAAATCTCATAAATCAAGGACCGAACTATATGGGACATTTTTTCATAAACGGTTTCCACTAACAGGCTTTTTGGCCATTTAGCAAAGCAAAGTACTAATCAAGCTGTTAATTAAGCAGAGTGCAAGAAATTTCTCTAATTCTGATCTGGAATATCAAAACCATTACTCTTGTCACTAAAATTGCAGAATATCACATTTAAGTTGTTAGTTTCTTCAAATCATGTTAGTTCCATTGTACTTATAGTGTAATTGTCTAATGTCCATACTAAAATTTCTGGAAAACAAAAAACTTTTATCCAACATTTATAGGAGTCCCATATTAAGATATATCAATAAGTCTGTGTTAGTTATCTAAGTTGTATCTACAAAGCAGTATCTAAGTTATTTAGTCATTTGTGTTCTCATGGCTTTTGCAAATCTGTGAGTAATTAGCCAAATGTGTTTTTCTTGACCCTTGTGTCTTCACATTGTTATGTAGGAAATAAGCAACAAAATTCATTTGATTTCACTTGTATTTTTACATTGTGTAAGAAACGTGACTCTCACGGCAAAAATGCACAAGACTGGTATAAAATCCTCATACATTAATATATTCTTTTGCCTTTCTTTCCCGTAAATTCAGACCTGCTCAAAACTATCAAACATTAAATCAATTTGAGGTTTTAAGTTTTTAAATGCCAGTTTAATTTGTTGAAATGATTTGGTTTTATTTATTTATTTTTTTTTTTTTTTTTAATTAAATTTGAAATTTTTCCATAAAGTGGGATGGAGCTTTGATGGTGATGAACTACATATTTTAATCTCACTATCATCACTGTTTTAAATCATTTATTCTTTAATCATCAGCATATTATTTTGTAGAAAATTAGTAATATTGGAATTGTGTGAAATTATTTTTCAAATATTATTTAAGTCAGCATTTTGATAAAAACAGACATTATTTCATACACACGCAGAAATATATCATTCTTAGTGCCCCCTGGTGGTCCCATGATGTCGTGAGTCAATTTTATTGCTAATCTTTCCCATACGCAAGACTGTAATCACCACTAAAGCCCCATGTTGCCACTAATATTTTCGTAGTATTTAATTTATACAAAATATTTAATGTATTGTATGTATTTTTGTGAATAATAAGTAACAAAGATTAATCAAACTGGGATTTATCGGGTTAAAAATCTTAAAGTGTTTCAATGTTTGGTATTGAGCAAGTTTTTTGTAAATCAAGGGATTTACAAAAAAAGAGCAGAAAAAATACTAATGTATGATGAATTTATACTGTTTTTTCCTTGCATGCATATATTTTTGCTATGCGAGACATAGAAAATATAAATTGAATCAAATGTGTTTTGTTGATAGTCTGACATAAGTATTTAATCACCACCAAAGACTAATATTAATTAGAGGAAAAATTTTTTTCTTTTTTTTTGTTTTGTTTTGTTTTTTTGTTTTTTTTTGGGGGGGGGGGGGTAAATGAAGCAGTAATTCAAATATCCAGCCTGGCATTTAAAGGATAAAGTTCTAAAAAAAAAAAAAAAACGTAATCATTGGATAGAAGGTTTTTCTTTTTTTATTCTTTTTTAAACACTGATGAATGACGGATTTGTCTTCATGGACACTTTTGGCCACAAAGGTCACCAGAGGGTAGTGAATTTAAATAAGGTACAAGGATTAATCCATAATTTGAAAAATGCCTGTAGTTTGATGTAGGTGTTTTTTAGTTCTTGCTTTAATGGGGGCTCCCTGGTAGACACTTGATGAGCAACCAGCCATGCAACATATACTCAGCTACAAAAATACAACTTATCATCTCAGCACTTACACTGGAGAGGCCTGTTGTAACAGCAGCAAAGGGTACTGGGGAGCTTGTAGTGCAAAGAACCATCACAAATACATAAAGACATTATGCTTGAAAGATTTATGTGGGCAGCATAAAAAAGGAGTTAAATTTCACATAATTCACAAATATTCTGCCTTTCCTTCATGACCTGATGGGGAGAAGGTTTGATGTGGTTGTAATGTCCAAGAGTCATGTTAGGTAATCCAGAATCTAAGCAGGGTAGCAGTAAATTCTATTCAATGATGTCAAAACATTCAGACACAATCCAGCACATCCAGCCTGCGCATCTAATCAATTGTTATCATTAAAAAAAAAAAAAAAAAAAAATCATAATTAATTCTGTGTGAACCACTTTAGTGAATGTTTTCATGTTTGCTCCATAGATGATGTGACATCACCATACTTGGCTAATCCAACAAAAAAATACACAATGTTTGCTATCTTCATGAGAACATTTTAGTAACTACCCTGCTAAGCTCTGTTAAGTTTTGCTGGGTTTGTAACCATTTCAGCAATCACATGTTAGCTGTGTGACATTGTCCTGAGATCACCTGAGTCTTTTCATGACAGACTGCTCTTTCTAATTATTGATCATCGGTTCAGTATTTGCTGGTAAGTTTTGCACAAAGTGAAGATAATTGAAAAACCACCAGATTGACAGATTGGTTGTTATCCAAGTAACATCTTTTGACTTGGCTAAATAAGATGACAAAAGAGATTTATGATTATCTGATTTGGGTTGGGGTTGAGAAGATGGCATTAATAAAAATGGTTCTGACAATGGTTTGAAAATAACATGTAAACTAAAGACATGTTAAATTTACTTTATCAGAAGCTAATAGAGACATTTAGCTTGGTTTTAGCTTGTGTCGAATCACTATTTGCATCTTAACTATTCTGTATATCAGTTTATTGATGTGGAACACTCAGCAGTGTGAATCTCTTGGTTGACTCTTCTATTTCATAAAACAACATTCAACTGAGTCCATTGTATTATACACTGAATGAACTGCATTGGTAGCATAGTCATCAGTGTGTTTCTGCAAGTATTATGCTTCTGTTTAGCTTCACACACATAATTACAGGAGGAAAAGATGTGGTCAGCATCGTGGTTTTGGCGGTTATTGACCAATTACTGCCTTTGTTGGTGTAAAATGACCAGAACACTCATACACTTGCTGACTCCTCATTAAATAACAGAGAAAACTGCTTGTTTACGTTTTCAGGTCTGCTGTTTGTTATGGAAACATAGTTTTCAGTGGACCTAGACCTTTATTTATTTATTTATTTATTTGGGCTTAAAAGAGGGATTTATGAGATTGGAATCTGGGGCAGAACATTTAAAACAATACACTTAAATATCCTAAAAAAAAAAAAAAAAAAAAGCTGTAAGTGACGTTTCCTGTCAGGTTTTGCAAATTTACCTTAAGCACAGCACGGAGTCATTTCATTCTTTGTAGTTCTAGATATTGAGAGGAGTCATTTTAAAGTCTAGGCAAAACCAAAAGTGCTTGTTAATAATATTAATTGTTTGTAATCTTTGTTATAAATATGTGCACAAAACGTTTTACGAATGATTTATTTGTTCTGCATGTGTGTACAACCTTGCCCTTGCAACCATTCTCAACGTAATGAATTGGCAATTTTAAAATACTTTGAAATTATGTTTTCTTACAACTAATTATGTAATAACTGATACCAGTTGCTTCAATCTTGCAATATAGACAGGCACAAACAGTACTCATGGCATGTTAGTACATACGGTGTGGTATTATAATGTGCATGGCATAAAACTGCAGACTTGTTTGACACCTACAGAAAACCTTTGTTTTCTTCTTGTTACATTTCTGCTTAAAGCAATGTGGCTTCAACAAGTATTTTTCAGTCATAATGTGCATTGTCATGCAGTTAAAATCCAATGAGGTCATCATGTTGAGACAGATGGACAAATGATGTCATGAAGTTAGAATTTTGCCAGTGACTTTTGTTTCACTTCTGTGTTGTTATGCTGCTCGCACTGTCATCTGTTATTCACTGCTACGCTCTGTCTTCTCTCATTCACCCTTTTTTTCGTTCTGTCAGCGTTTCCTCAGTATCAGTCATATCAGCTCAGTACCAGCTTTCCATAACCTGTTTTTCATGGATGACAAGGGCATTTTCACAGGCCACTGCTGACATTTTTGACTCATACAGTACAACAGCAGGTCATAGGCCCATAAAGTTATGGGATTATTATAAACTGCACTGTGCTGAATGAGTCGTGGCTGTTTAACAGCATTTGCTGGTGTCTTGTCATCCCTTTTGATTTTCATTAATATGAGATTGACTTAAGAATAAAGATAAAAAGAAGAAAATAAAAGAAAGAATAATGATCAAAAAGAGATAAAATGCTGAAACAAAGTGAAGATCTGTCCTCAGTGACACCACTAATCAGAGAGGTGTTGCAGGAAACGACATCAGCAGCTTCACAGATTTGCTTCGACATTTCACCTGGTCAGCTCTTAGACATCAAAGCATGTCTGGAATGGAAGTAGGCGTACCATGATGTAATGGCCTGACAATGTCCTCCTGTACTCAAATGCCACCCACACATTCAGCACCACAGTGCTACGTTAACATTGGCCAGATGAGTGGACATCAGTATCAGCTGTTCCAAATGTGGATCTCTTTGGAAAGCACGAGTGGAAAGATGTGAGAGAGTGCCACTGCTAAGATAAAGGAGTTATTTTCTCACAGGATCAATGTGCCAAGCTGCTGTCCTTTATTGAGGGCTATTCTAGGCGTGTGCTTTGATTGAATTTGGACATTAGATAATTGCAGTTATGAAGTGGATCCCACTAAGAGAAATATCACTGCACAATTAAATCTAAAATAAGATTCAGCATAGATACGTATACTCTGTTAGAGCTGTAATGTCGGTGGCGCATTCACTCTATCTTCCATTCAAGACCAGCTTTCAGATTGGACTCATGTCAACACTCGACTCCACTAAATGAATGATGCACAATGGTGGACACCTGCTATAAATGCTTACAGCCCATTCTTGACTGTCAGAGATACTTGTGACTATATATACTTACATAGTCCAGGAGCCCTGGTGTGTATGGTTATTTTCTCTACTATACTCATACATATGGTCCTGTGCTCTGTTCTTTGTATGTGTACACCTGTATTACCCATGGGTCACTGCATACCAGACATGATATATCATCACCTACCCTGACTCTCAAAACACACGGCTGATGGTCTGTCTTCAGATAACTTATGACAAGGCAACCTCTTGGATACTTTCAGTGCGAGCTGCATATTCTGCACACAAGAGGTGGTGATACCGAACACACGCATGCTTGCATGCATATGTGCACACATACACATTAACAAAAACATGTATGCACACATATACACACTCAAAGATGTGGTCATGCTGACGCCTCACAAAGGTCAGCTATCAATAACACTCTAAATTTGTACACCTTGAAAGTTGACGTAGGATTAGCTCTTTATGGGTATGTTAACATTTGTAGCCAGTTAAGTGTATAGGTTAAACAACACATCAACCAGGGTAAGAAGTTTCAGTATCTTGCTATGATAAAATATGCCAAGCAATGTCGACTGCACTAAATCAGCTGACTTGAAATGGATTGTAAATATAACTGTGCTTCCTTGCTATATAAAGATATTGGGCACGAGGAATCTTAAGTAGACTCTCTTAATCAGAGTTGTTTTTTTTCCAAAATGAATATTCATTTTTACTGCAGCGGTACAACTAAATAAAGGATTTTATATTTGTCACATACTGAATGTATTGTTGAAGAACTGTTTCATAGGGTGTGACAGTCAATATTTTGGCTGTGTATGTGATTTTGTATCAAGTCAGTAGGCCATTTATAATGGGCATTTCTTATTTATGAGAGAGAGGCTGCAAGTCTTCACTTTTGAGACCACTACACTCTGTGAGTTGTCAGATCTATGTCTTTGGTGCTGTTGGCAGTAAGATACAGATACATGAACAGATACACACAGAGAGAAAGAAACTGGTTAAACAGGCAACATGACAGAATATGACAGGTATAATCATGTAAAAAAAACACTCTACAGTGTAAGGTAATGTGCAACGTCTTTGACATTGCTATAGGAAACCGAGCATTGGCTGTAAGGACTTGAATCAAGACTGTAAATGATTCAATAGTCTGGTGTGAGGACGTGGCAGAGTGGCTGATATGGAGAGGAAGAATTCCACAGTTACGTTATCTCAAACTAACCTCAATATGCAGATCAAGGACTTTCTTAATAAAGTTAAAACATGTAAAGCTTTATTAACCATTTATAGGGCACACAATGAAATACCTTGAAATTATACATTTTAACCTAAAATTGTCCTTCTGATATGTATCAAGACCTCCATTCTGGTGTTACATTTTTTTAAAAATTTGTTTTATGCTGAAAATGAAACAAAACATGAAAAAGTGATCAAAAATAGTCACATGCCTGATACAGTGTGGCAACAAAATGTTCAGCATCTGGCACTCAGAAATGGCAGCCAACCTGCTCTGCTAAACGTAACAATGAAACACAGCTCTGTAGATGTGAAACTGTGACTAACAGAATAAAAAAATAAATTACAAAATCACACTGGCAAGCAAATCCATCCATTTTTTGTAGCAGCTTTTATCGTGTTCAGGGTCACATAGTCCTTAAAGGAGCCAACACAGAGAGAGTGACAAGCATGCACACTCACGCTGATGGTGTATTTGGAATCACTTGTTAAGCTCACATGCTCATCTATTGACTGTGGGAAGAAATTGGAGGGTTTTGGAGAAAACAAAACACAAAAAGGCAAAGTGAGAACATGTGAAGTTTCACACAGATCTTCAATCTAGCTTTGAACCTTTGTGCTATGCAGCAACAGCGCAAACTATTGCAACAAGAAATAATGCTTTCAAAAATAAGTGTTAATATTTTGAAAATGTAATTCCTCTTGTAGCCTTCTTGTTCCTGAAAATGATTTTAATTTCTAATTTCCAGACTGCCAAGTTTATTTCTGTTCGTTGTTCACATCTCTATAAATAACCTTGTAATTTGTAAAAAATGTATAATGGTAGTAATCTTAACAGTAAAGTAAGATTATTTCTAAGGCAGGGTCAAAGATGTCATTTATTATCTTTCAAGAAAGAGAAGCCCACAAAACATCCCCTTACCACCACCCACACATCTATAACATTTTTTTTTTTTTTAAGACAAACTTCAATAACTAATATCAGGCTTAATATGACAGTGAGGAAGCAATATCTTGGGGATCTGTCCACACCAATATCCACCCCACTCATAACCACAGAAGCTATACCACTATAACCACTATACAGGAACCACCCAGATCATGACCAGCTGGATCCCCACACCACGACCATTAGAATGCTGTTCAGGAACCCACCACACCCAGACAGGGGTGATCACCATAACAACAACCCTGCAGATGAAGCAGGGAAAGCCCCTGGCATGGAGTATCCAAATAAGGAAACCACTGGAAAACAGTGGGGTTTAAATAAAAAATAATAATAAAAAAAAAAAAGATCAAATAAAGCTATATAAAATTATTATTATTATTTTCAAATAAACAAGAACAAAAAGTATTTGATTGTGAATGAGCTTATTAACTAAAACAATAAAACCGGAATGGAGTAAGCTATTATGTTGTATTGTGAAATAAAATCATTAAATTAATTTGAATAGGATATAAAGGTTAAAAAATAAAAACAAAAAGGGGGAGAGAAAAAAGACGTTCAAACTGGCTAATGTCAATAACAAAAAGTGATAAAGTTCGTGTTTGCACTGCAAAGAATGCATTATCACATTCAGTAGTCTAAATATTTGTTGATAAAAAAAATGGAATCAGCTGTTTTCTTTTACATTTTTTTTTTCTTGTTGTAAAGCAAAGGTTATCAAGAATGTTCTCGACTACCCTCTGAATTTTCAGTCACCATTTTAACAAATACACGGAAGTTGGGCTTTGGAACAAGTGTTTTTATTTAACAATGTCATGATGTACTAGAAGGTAAACACCCAGAATTGTGGGCTGGCTCTAGTCCTGAATGATCTCAATAACTCCTTTAATTTAGCTATTTGAGTTAGCACCCAAGCCTGTCAGAATCATTTTCATGTTCTAGCCAGGGACAAAGGTCATAGCCTTGCAAACTGTCACCACTTGATATATTAGGGAGTCCTTTGTGTGTTCATGTTGTAGGGAAACTAGCACTTTCCTGTTTGTGAGCTTTACATGGCCTGTGTCCTCTGCAAGCACTGATTGAACCGCGGCCGTTACCATGGTTACACTGGGACCCAATGAGAAGCTCGCGGTAGTCGCTCGCTGAATGAAAATAACAGTGGCCATTTTGCAGGACGAAGTCACGGCATCATTCAGCAAAAAAACAAAACGGAAACGGAAGGTTCAGCCCATATCTGGACTGACGCGACTACTGTAGGCTCGGCGGAGTCGGGAACGCGGTGCGACTGCCGCATGTAGTCAGGAAAGGCATGCGGTGTAATTCTGACGCCGCGCCGTCTTCTCCCTGGAGGTTTGTGGCGTGAGAAAAGCGCTTAGAAAAGCTTCAGCGCATTGCCATCCGAGGCCCAACCTCGTCCCACATCTTCTTCACCTATATAGAGAGGGAGCTACCTTTAGTTAGCTGACCGACACCGGCGACATCCATGCGCGTCGAAAAACAGGTGTACGGTTTCATCGCGCGATCACTCCACTAACAGCAGAAACCTCCGTGGCTCGGTGTATGCTTGTTTCCCACTGAGCTCTTCCAAGTGAGAACTTCAGTCATTTCACATGGAGGAAGCTGATTTCCTGATGATGTCTTACAGAATTTATGGAGTGAAGCGACAGCCGTTTTAAGGTAAATCCCAACAGAAGCAGCGGTGTTGTTAACCCTCTCGCATCCTCATAGCTGCAGCCGACTTGACCCGCGGCTGAATTTCACTGGTAAACTTGTCTTTCTGGATGCTTTAAAAATAATTTAGAAAACAAAACAACGATCGCCCTATAAGTAATCTGCATGATCTTTGCGTTTGAATGAACTCAGCTGGGTGGCAGTGGGCTCGACTGTTTCCATCAATGTGCATTCCAGTGGACTGCTGTTCCCAGTTCACCAGAGGAGGATGCGGTCAGAACTGGGATGATGGTAAATGCTGAAACCACAGGCTTTTAAGCTGAGGCAAGATAAATGATAAACATTGGCTATAAAGACCATCAGCATTTGAGAAGGGTCTAAACTTTAACAACAAGCCTGATAATAGTAAACATGAACGGAATGATCCACGTTTAACCTACATCTCATAGTTGGGATAATCTCTTTTGTTAGCTTGGACATACATAGTGGTGCAGTACAGAATTGTGCACTGTCTTTGAGGAAGAATATCTATTTATTTTCTCTGAATAGGAATACATTTGTGTATAAATCCTAGTTATATACAACATGGTTGTTTTAAGCACATTGTTTTTCTCTGTACCCTGTGAGACTTCTTTCGTTTCCAATACCAGCACTACACCATGGCAATGTAAATTAATTGCAGACCTTAATCACTATGTTTCTCTGTGGCTTAGTGCTTTGGCATGTTTTGATCTGACTTATCTGTTGCCCTTCCTTTTATGAACTAAATGTCCTAGTGCTGAGACTAAACTAATTTTCTACACTGCTCTATGTGTACTGATATGAAAGGCTGATGTAATGAGGAAAAGATTAAAAGGCCAACAGCGATGGATAGTATCTGCAAGATCCATTTGAATGCTGGGTTAACAGGGAGAGTGGGGAGGTGTCCAGGCTGCACAATGTGTAACTCTATCATGCCGGGAACCTCATACCACTCCCAGTGAGGCCTACTTGAACTGTGAGCTTGTGCTGTTCTGCATCATGTGTGAAGTTTTTGGTGCTGTAGTTTATTTATTTTTGTGTCTGCATATTTGTGTCTGGCAGAGTGGAAGCAGCACAACAAGAAGCAATATGATGAGCAACAGTTGGCTGCTATCTGTGTCTCTGGTGGCTTCTGCACAAATAAACCTCTCACATAGGCTTAAAAGTACGCACTTAATGAGCAATTACAGATTTCAACATAAGTGATGGCCAGTGCACTGTAAAGTGTCTTAGTGTTAACAGAGTTGCACCTACCAGTTCAAAGCTATTGAGGGAGATGGCAAATTGTGAATATTGTACATACACAGAGGTAGAGGAGGCAGTGATATGAGGCAACAAAGGCAAGCCATTAGGGAGTAGGAGAACGTGATACATCGTGAAAGTTCAGAAAAATTCAGCGGGTTACTCTCACAGTTTTCTTTCATTCTGTTACTTTTTTCTCTCATACAGTCCTAATTTTTTTTCGTCAATTTTTCTTTGTTTTTCTTAGTGCCGTTTATTTTCTCATTACCCCTTGGGGTGCTGTGTTGCCCCCTTTATCTCTCCTTTTCTATGCCCTTCTTCAGAGGCTGATGTCACGATTCATGTGGTGTGGTGTGAAAATCTTGCCTAATTCCAAGTCTAACTGATAAAAGACACTGCCTGCCAGACATGCTTGCTCCCTTAAATGTGTCTGTGACCTTTAGCAGTGCAGTTACAATGACTTTATACCAAAGCTTAGACATTTTTTCTTGCATTTATTGTTGACATCGGTCATTTTCAAGTTGGCAGAAGGAATTTCTTTAGAAAAACTTAAAAATCTTATAATCTCAAATTGCATTAGAAAAGATGTGGAGCTTAAAATAATGTAATTATTTGTATAGCAATCATAAAGTGTCTGTCAAAATCACAAATAAGCTTGAGCTCCTGAAAAGGAGTAGCTAGAGGTAAAAAATGATATAATCCTGCCCCATTTCTACAATGCATTGCAACACTCCAACTTTATCGCACAAATTAAATTTCTTTCATCACAAAAAAAGAAAAAAAGAAAAGGCAAACAAGCATTTTTCTTTCTGGAATTTTGTTTGAAGTGTTATGAGGACAAATTCCCTGTTGTCTGACAGACTGTGCAAAGACTGTGACAGACACAAATGAGAATATTTTTTACCTCTCGTACATGGATGTCAACATTGTAGGTAACAGATATCTGGGCAAGGACTACATGTTCATGTGTGAGTTATTTATATTCAGATTATATTATATTCACTCACCAGCCATTGGTTGCAAGTTGATTTTTATTTTTTCCTCAGTGCGTTCCACTTTGTGTCCTCTCCACTGTGACTCTACTTGTATGAAGCCAAAAGGAAAATCAAACATGATTGGTCAGTATTTCTAAGACAAATGGGCTGCAAACAGAAACCAGAAATCTTCCTGTGCCAATCTGTTTGTTGGAAAAAAATTTCTAATTATCATGTGTAGACATTTGCCAATGAAAAGATTATTCCAATAACTAATAATCTTTCTAAGAAGAAGCGCCAAGGAAAAGGAAAAAAAATAACTTCCTGCAAAAAAAGGTAAAGGACTGGAGTTAACACTGTTAACTGGTCTGACTTTACTAACCATGGAATGACTTTATATTAGGCTTGACTTTTAATTGGCATTGTTCCATGTTTTGATTACTGAATAGTCAGAGAAGCTATTGCTGCTTGTTCTTATTTTAGTTTTTGTAAGAACAAATCCAAGTTTATTACAACATTAGATTGAATTAAAAATAATTGGGGCTTGCTTTAAACTGATTAGCTGTACAACACAGACAATGGCTTGGCTTTATCTTGCTAGGCAAGGGGAAATGTTGTGTGCCTTGAGAGCATGGTGATGTTATAATAGAAAAAAATGGATAGATGAATGAATGGAGAAGCAATGCAGAGATGAGCCTGTTTAAACTTTTTATATTGGAAAAAGAAACCAGCTTAACAGTTTCTTAATGATGGAAAAAATATGACACATGACTCAAAATACATAGCCTATGAAATTCTGCCATTTAGTCATTCATTTGAGTGAGGTATGTTGGAGCAGGGACACATGGAAAACCTGCAGGATTCTGCCCCTGGAGGACTGGAGCTGGACACATTTGTTCCTATCTCAAAATCCACTTCAATGTGTGTACATGCAGAACCAGAGAGCAACGGCATTATCTCTGTGGATTAATTTATCTTTGTTTTTGAACTTCTCCCAGGTTTAAGTATTTTTAAGTGTTACTCACTCCATGCACAACTTCTCTGCTTTATATATCCTGCCACTTACTTAATGGAATGGCAGGGTCTTGCAGAAGCTGATAATAAATTAGGTGTTGAAACTGTACGGGTGAGACCATGTCGACGCAAATACTGTAGGCGGGAGTAGCTCATAGGTCAAAGTGTCAGTGTGTTTGACTGTGAGTTTCTGTCAGTCATTGTAAAAATAGTTTGCTCTGGCACTTTAATGAGATCATTCCTAAGCTTGTGTTGGTTTTAATTGTTTTTAAATCATTGCTTCATGAGGAGACCCTGCCAGGCTATGCTTATCTAAGTTAGAAAAAAGTTTGGATGGATGGGATCCAGAACCGTGAAATCCCATTCATGAAATATGAGAAAGAAATTCTGGTGTTTCTTTTTATTTAGATGACAATGCAGAGTTTCTCTGGTCTTATGTCGGGAAAGTGTCATGTTGGTTACAGGATAAAGCTTTCACTTGATAAATGTCTGTAGTGGGACTTAAGTCTCTTCAGCACAGAACTTTATTGGTCCCCTGATACTGCCCTGATTTTGGCCCCAAGGTTTCATCATTAGCACCTGTCAGTTGTCAGCTTTTCACCATACCTCCGTGATCCTTGGCACGTGACCAGAAGTTTCTGGGGACCAGCTGCTGTTTGATCATGGCTGCTCATGGCTGCTATTCTTTGGAAACCCCAAAGTCTGAAGCTTAGGGGTTTGATATGCATTTCTGGAGTGTTGTAGCACAATAGCATTGTATTTACTCATGTAAAAGATAAATTTACATAACCACATTGTTTACATCATGAAGATCTGGGTAGTTTTCACTTTATGTGGTTGATTTACTAGATGTTGACTGGTCAGCACTTGGGGAGGTAGTAAAGAATTTTACTTAGCTGAACTTTGCATTAAAATTCTTACCGTTGACTTGCCTGGTTTTAAAAATTACAACAGGGGGCTTGATGAAGATGTAGCTCCAGCTAAACGTAAAATGGTTTGGGCTTGCCCAACTATTTCTAGCATCATGCAGGTTTTAGTGTTTCCCTGCTGCAACACACTTGATTCAATCAATGGCTCTTTGGCAGTCTGGTGCAATAGTTGACAACAGGTAGAGGAGGAACATTTTAATTCAAAATGTTAGTTATTGACCTGAAGTTGAAATTATAGAGAGGAAAAAAATTGTACATACATTAAAGTTATTGTGACTGTCTTCTTTTGTTGTGTGGAGAAAAATAAAAGTTCCCACTCGGGTTTCACTCAGTGAATTTGCATTAACATAAGTTAATGGATTTCCTGTTGTCATGACGAGCATACTGGCTGAACCATAGTGCGTGGCAGTTTATTAGCTATTGGTCTGCATCTGTTTTGTTTATTGGTTAATGTGACTTTGAAGGAAAAATGTAGCGTTTTGCACAAGTAGCTGGCTGTCTGGTTTTAGGTAACCTGGCTCTAAGTATGAGATGCTAATAGCAGTAGTTACATCATCATTCTGGGAATAGCAGGGAGTCTGGGGTCTAGAGGTGCTTCTGGCTGACCTCTCTCCTGTGTATATTCAGCCTGTGTGTGTGCGTATGTGTGTGTGGTCATTTCCAAATATACATTTAAGTATGGATTACTGACACAGGTGAGTTGACACATAATTCTTATTTGCATTTACAGCCTGATATGACACTGACAGCCCATGGTTGATGATGCTGACATAAAGAGAAAAGTGTGTGTGTGTGTGTGTGTGTGTGTGTGTGTGTGTGTCATGTGTATGAGTTCATTTACACATATCCCAGTGAGGCTTCTTGACTGGCAGTCAAAATGTCAGCAGCAGAAAGTGAAAGAAAATCCCACGTGTGAACAGTCAGACATTCCTATCAGTTTCCTTGTGGGAGAAGGCCACTTTACACCCGGCCACTGTGTGACAATAAAACCTGGAAGAAACAGAAGCATGAAAACTCTCTGACATGCATCCTGTGCCTAGTGTTTACGCTGTCCTAATTTGTCAATCATTCTTAATTGATTTCAGTATGTATAATTATTAAAATGAATATGACTGATGTGTTTGTACTGTAAGCCAATGTGCTGTTAGATTTATTCTCTTTGCGTACATGTGTGTGTACATGCTGTGTGGTATGCATGCATGCAAATCTGTGCGTGTGGTAAAATAGAGATAGTCAGCCCTGTCACTTAGCCCCCCCACCCAACTACACAGGAGGGTAACTTTCCAGTCTCATAGACGAGCATGCCTGAGTCTGAAAATAGCCGTATCTGATCACTGCTTCACCCAAACAGGGAACTCTCTTTCCCTGTCACTCCCTCTCTTTGGCTCTCTCTGACTTTCTCCCTGTCTGTTGTTTCTGTGCCTCCCAGACATTAGACGCGGTAAGATCTTGGAATAAAGACGGATTCCAGAAGGGGACACATATCCTGCACAAGAAAAAGGAGAACATCAGAAAAGAAGCCAAAGAGGAAGGAAACTGGGACTTGCAGCTCATCGATGTCTGACCCTTCTTGGCAAATCTCCAGTTTTTTGGTTTTATGACGGTAAGAAGCCTGTTGTGTTTGCTGGATTGGTTGTTGCACCTGCATTCACTTGTTTGACTGTTAAAATGGTGTTGATAATGTTTATTCTAAGGATTTTTAATTAACTTGGGCTTATGTGTATTTTCATGTTGCAACCTAGGAAAAACGTTTTTGTTTTTCATAGGATTACTTTAAATTCATGGATTTACCTGTACATGTTTAACATGTTTAATCCAAGCTGAAGCATTTTTTACAACAATGTGATTTTTTTTTTTTTTTTAAGCGTTGCTCTATTTGTTGTATCTTAAATACACACATATATTACAGTCCTGTCGACTCAGTTGTCATGAATCTAAATTTACTTGTTATGAACACATAATGCTTGAAAAAGGACGCAAATTAAGAGATCTGAATAGATTTTACAACCCATAGAGCAACAGAGCATTGTATTTATCTCTTTTGCCAAAGCCACAATTATAGACTATGTGTAGAATTTTTGTCTTTTTCTGACAGTGGACAGGGGAATTAGTGTCAAATAAAAACAGTGGTTTCCTCCGCAATCACCTCAAAAAATAGTTGAAGCAATAACTTGGATTACAGTTTTAAAAGGTTTGGAATGGTGACACAAAATGACTTAAAGAGTTATTTAAACATCTAACATTTTTTTAAAATCAATCCATCTACAGTCACACGAAGAGATTATAAGACCACCCGTGCTTTCTAAAGAAATGTGCTTTTAATTAACCAGGCATCCCCCTAGGGATGAATAAAGTATTTATATATCTATTTAAAATGAACGCAAAATTTTGGTAAACACAAGCGTTATAATATTTTTTGCCATGACTGTAAAGATTCTTAAAGTATAAATTCTATTTTCTTACCTATTCAATAAAAATGACACCAACCCCCCTCTGGATCTCTTCTGTCACCTCTCTTTAAACCTCTTACCTGCCCATAATTTTCTTGCTCTGTTGCTTTATACCTACTTACATCTCCTGTTACACCCTTTTTCATGGTCTCTTATTTCCCATCCAACAAAGGCCTTGCACCAATCCCTCCATTAGGCCAGTCTCAGAGGTGTTGTGGAATGTCACCTTGACCCCTCGGGAACACAGTAAGAGGTGGTTCTTGGGCTGTATGATTTTTTTTCCCCTGAATCTAACTTAAACTAAACACACTTAGGTGCAGCAATCACAAAGCCCCCCATTTTCTTTCTTACTATTTGTGTAATTGGTCAGACGGTTCAGTTAAGTCCCACTAAAAATGTTTGTTTCTTTTTAGTAACGTTCTTTATTTGACATAAAGTAGACACTTGGTCTAGGTTAAGGAATGGAAGAATGGAGAAGGATTTATTAATTAACTGATCTTTAAATCTAAATATAAAAAAAAAATAATGCTTGTGTTATGAACCTGACAAGTTTCGGAGCTGTGCAGTCCAGAAATGCTTCTATTTCACTGGCACAGCAACTAAAAAAATACCTTAAATACCTTTGTTGTTATTGCTCTCATTTTACACTCTTCTTCCTCATTCCTCACTGTGTGTGGCTATTTGTTTAAAACCTGATCTAAAGTAGGACAAACATATTCATAAGATGTTATTAGAGCCAGTTGTTCGTACATCTCTGGAGGTGTTTTCTGATATGGTTAAAAATATCTTTCTGTGGCCTGGCATTGAATTTTAGGTACAAAATGTACGTTTTATGTCTGTATATGCCTTATAATCAAATGTAATGAAGATCTTGATGATTTATTTCATACAGGTATGGACCACCTTAGAGGTTAAAGGGTCCTGTCTAAAGGCAGTAAATATAGCACTCCAGCAATTCGAGTTCTTCTTATCTTCACACTCAGCACTCAACACTGTTACCTGGAGAAGCCACGCTATATGTATGGAATGTAATCTTAGCCACAGCTGATAGCCAGTCTGCATAGCTAACCACTTGCCTCAATTGAAAATCATTCATCTATTTTCTGTTCCTGCTTAATCCATTTCAGGGTCATAGGGGGCTGGAGCATATTCCAGCTGCTATAAGGTGAGAAGCAGGGTGCAACTAAGGTAGATCATCCGACTATTGTAGGGCTCAAATGAAAACCTGTGTTCTCTTTTTTTCATAAAGTAAGTGAGGTGATAATTGGAGATTAGTTTTTTGTCCTTTTAGGTTGTTGATCTTTTTAATGTACCTTTCTTATAAGCATCAATATTATTAATGCCAGCTACTTAAGCTGTGTTTAAAAAAAAAAAAATAAAAAAATAGAAAATAAAAAAATAAATTGGGGATGTATTTTGAGGGTAAATTTGTAAACTCATTCTTCTACTGACCCAGATGAGTGTTTACAATCTTAGTTTGTGTGGAATGTCATTCATTTTCCATCTCTCGCAGAGCTTTTCCATATTGAGACTGAATTTCTAGATTACAAGGTTAAATATTATTGATTTAAAAATTTTATACAATTCAACATTTTAGACAAAAGTTCTTTGGTCATGATTCTTTAGTTTAAAAAAATGATGTTTTGTTGTTTACAATCTCTTTTTTTTTTGTCCTTCATAAATAAATGTTATGAATGCCATAATCTCAGATTCTTTCTAGTACCTGTGCTAGGTGGTATTTATGGCTTGTATCTCCCATAAATTCCTGCTGTCCAGAGTTTAAGTACTCAGGAAACTCATCGAAGCACTTGAAGACTTAATTAGGTGCTTTTGTCAAACAAGTTCTTGTGTGAACATAACACATAGCAGTAAGGTTTGTTCTAAGCTGAAAGCAACATAAACATCATATTTCAACTTTAAATATTAGAGATATTAGAAATATTTTCCCTTTATTCAACCATTTAGGAAAGTTAGAGCCAAAGTTAGAGGAAGGTTATAGCGCTGTCAAACCGTCAAGTCAGGTAGAGCTCTGGCTTCATCTTTGAAATAGCTTTGACATTCAGCTCTAAATTGCATCGCTGATTAATTTGTTTGTCCTATTTTGTTTTTTGCACTTTGTTCACTGGTCACCATTTCTTTAACATCTGCCATTCTGTAGAGCAGTTATCTCTACAGAATCTTATCTTATCTCATTTTCAAAAAGTAAACATGAAACAGTGGCAGCTCAAAGAGTGTTTACTTGTGACGCTGTGTCCCTACATTGTTATCACCAGACAGCCTGTATAAGACAACATGCTGGTATCACTGACATAATTTTCAATAGTGCAGCATTATTTTTTTTTTTACATTTGTTTTTTTTTTATTTTTTTATGATCTCTCTTCATTGTGCTTCTTTTTCATTCCATCTACTGAGCAATTTTACCTTTCTACATAACTCTTTTCCATCCTCCTACTCTGTCTTACTATTCTTCTCTGTGAACATCAGAGTGGGATAAGCTGAATGCATCTTACGTTCTGTGTAGGAATGGTAACAAAATAAACCCACAAACTGTCACATCGTATTCATTCTCCTTCTCCCACAGCCCCAACTCACATCACCAGGGCTTCTGTTACATAATTGCATTAGTGCTCTCAGGCCAGTGGCTCTGCTCGTTAGTGGCGTTGTGATGCAATCTGCAGAACACACGGCGCTCTGTTGTTTCCAGTATGGGCAGTGAGTAGGCATGCAGGGTCAGCATGTTGACCTCGCGTATCCATTCATACAGCCAGAGGGGGTCTGCTAATGAGTGGCAAGGTTGAACAAACAAAAGCTGATAACGAACACTTTGTTGGAAGAGGCAAATAGTGGCAGTAATGTGCTGATAAAATAGTTTTGGCACTAATAAATCATTCCTTGTAAAATTGCTCTGCATCAAACAACAAGTCGCTTTGTGTGAACAAGAGGTTAGAGGTTCAGTTTAAAAGAAAAAACAGACTCCACAAATTTGAATACTTGGATATTAAAATTTCTCTTTGTAAATATGTAAAAGAAACTGTTAAACTGCATTTAATGTTGCGTTATCTTCTAAATTATAAACCATCGAGATGTTATTTGTTTAGCCAACAGAAATACTTCTATAATTCAAAATATGGGGTCTAAATAAAGCACAATATGTTGTCCCAAAACATTCTTTTTTTATTCCCACCACAACCCTGCACTCCCCACATTCTTGCCACAAAAATGTGCCACTAAAATAACTTGGCTTCAATTCAATGATTAAAGAATGAAGGCAATTTCAAATTCTGCCTTTTTTGGGTGCGTTTATATCCCTGTCAGTTTGGGTTCAGGCTAGACATGTCTCAGCTTAAATTTATGTTGCATCTCTAGGGACTTTTTGTTTTTCTTCTGGAAAAGTATTTGCTCTCACTAATTCTTCCTCTTAGACTTCACAATCTTCGTTCCTCTGTGACATATAAATTCTTAAGTTATTGCATATACCTGATGTTCATACCAGATAATATGTTGTTGCACTTTGCAGCCTCTGACCATTAATATTTTGAAATGTCTTTTTAAGGATTATAAGTGTTAAGAATGTTTTGAGTCCAGGAAGTGTTCATTGAAACATGTCTGTGTGATGACTTCTAGATCTTTTAAGTCTTTAAATAGATTTGCAAAGAAGCTTAATCTGTTGACATCTTCTGAGTATCTGTCAGTCTCAGGGTCAGAAAAGGCCTCTACCACTTGACTGTTCACTCTCTGCTACTGGTTGCACTCAGTTAAGCTAAAAAAAAAATGTTTTAAATCCCTTTTAAATTTTTGTTAAAACACAATTACACATTAAATGAAAACCACTACTTGTAAATATAAAATATAGACTTTATACAAAAGAAAAACATCCATATTTGTAGTGTGATATTTACACACATTCAAAAGTACATATGATTTCAGAACCCAGAATATTTTTACTCTTTTTCTACTGAGTTGAATAAGGGGGGGAAAAAAAGAAGAAAAAAAAAAGCATAAAATCACCTTCTCTGCTTGACAGCTTTATTTTGTGTCATGTGGCTATACAAGCCACAAATGACTGCTGTTTTCTTGGATCTGTCTCGTTTTTAGAACTGAGAAACTATTTGTGCAGGAGATGTTTGCAAGTGAAGAGGAAATACCTTCCTGAAAGGTGAATCACTAAAATCTATCATGACTCTTTCTTGTATCGCCACCTATAATTGATGTAAAACATCGATCAAAAACTTTTCATCCTATTTAATATATCTAGAATAATCTCATAATATTTTGTCTTTTTCTTAACCCTCAACCAGAGGAAAAAAAGGTTTTCCTCATACAGGAAATTGGAAATAAAACACGTACTGTTTTCACAATAAGGTATGGCTCTGTACATGAATATAAGAAACAAAGTTGCAAATGAATTTAAAGTAGTTGCGGCCATCCTGTAAAGCTCTTGCCTGGGAGTTGTCCCTACCAGCTGCTTTTTCCTGTCTGACGGGACACAGGATGTTGAGAAGCCGAAGTGCTGGAGGTAGAGACTGTTTGTTTCCCGACACTTGTTTTGTCTATACAAAAGCAGTCTGTTGTGACTAATGGCGAGCATTCTTTGAGGGCATGTAGGGCTGTGCTTTTCTGTCATTTTTCTTCCCAATAACTAACTCAAATGAGTCTTTTTTTTTTTTTTTTTTTTTTTTTTTTTGTTAATGTGGGCCAACTTAGTGGCTCATTTCCTTTTTTAAGATATTCTTCAACTTCTGTCTATAGCAGTTCAGCTTTGTTTTATGATGTAATTAGACATTATGCTCTGAGTAAAAATGGAAATTCCCATGTGATTTCTGAGACTTGTTTATGTTCATTTGAATCATAAAATTTCAGTCAATTCTTAGAAATGGTTTCTGTTGAGAAAATCAAAATTTTATCACTTGGGTTTATTTATTTTAATAAGGACAACATACAGACAAGTAGCAAGGCAAGCTTTCTGACATGATATCTATAAAGACTTATCCATTCAGCAGTTAAAAACCTTTTAGTGCACATATAAGCAGGCAGGTCTCAGTGGGTTACTGAACACACTAATGAGACTTGATGGGCTTGATGTTGGACATTGCGGATTTCTTTGGCTTAAAGCTCTGACTTGTGTATTTGCAATCCCACAGCTATAACAGCCAGTAATTATGTACACGCTAGTCTCCAGAGTGGCCTACCAATGCTGAAATTGCAGATGGTGGATAAACCACAGCAAAATAAGAAAATGAAATGACTCCAAAGAAATTTGACCCTATGAAATGCTTTGGTTTGCAAATTTGAGACCAAAATTGAAACAGTTGGAGAATAACAGACTGTTGTTTGTTATTCAATTACAGGAATTGTCACTTCATTTAGTAAACAGTTATTGGAGATGGTAGAGTTGTAAGTATTTGCTCTGTCAACACTTATGCCCTCTCCTTCCCTTATAAATAATAGAATAAACATTTTGGAAAAACATTTGCTAAATATTAATGGAAACATTTATCCCATGCAGTGATATGCATGATAAAGTGCTTGCAGTGCAAAAGATACTTGAGAGACACATTTTGTATTTTAAGGTCAATTTGCTATGTCTGGACGAATAGGCTGGGTTGTTTCCAGCTATAAAGCCTGAAGCATTTTCTTCCAGTGTCACGCCATAACATTACACTATGGTCACAGCTGCTGTGTCGCCGTTGATCTGTCCTGAAGAAACATGATGCTGCTTATAATCTGACCATCATTTGGACACAGACAGCCTGCGACGCCAGGCCCATGATTTACCCATGTGTGTGTGTGTTTGTGTGTGTATGTGTGTGAGAGAGAGAGAGAGAGAGAGAGAGAGAGAGACTGTCTCTGTGGGTGGATATTACTCATGTTGTGAGGACTGAAGTCTGTTTACACAGTCATATTAGGGGACTTGTCTGTCTTATAGGGTGAAAAGCAAATATCCAAACTGCAAATCTTTCGGTTTTACTGTGAATATATGTGGGATTAGTAAAAGTGATTGGACAGGGCAAGTGGTAGTTCACAGAGTAACTCTCAAGGAAACAAATGTCAGGCAGTTTAATGTCTCCCCCAAGTCATGCTTTGAGGGCAGAGTGTGTGTTCATGCATGCAATGAGTTTGGTTCTTAGAGACAGATTTATGAGGACATACTGTAGGAGATTATGTCTTGAGGGACAGAGGGTATCCCACCATGCCTAGCTTCATGCAATCATACAAGTACTACGTTATTTTGTCTCCACCAACATTGACTTTGTCTAGCAGTCATTACATAAAGGCAAAAAAGCAACATTTATCAATGATGATGGTTTTTACTTTATTTCCAAAAATGTTTCCTGTATTATACATTACAATACTGAAATTTAACCAACATTGAGAGGGCTCTGTTAAAACTCACAGGTCTGCAGACTTTATGCAAATTTTTCCTTCCCTTATCATGAGCAATAGGGGGTCAAGATACCTCCCAAATGAGCCCATATTTACAATAAAACAACAAAATCACCAGATCTTTCACGTTAACCCATTGTAAATGTTGACAACACTTGATGTTTCCTGCTCTTTTTCTCTTCCCATGCTGAGACACCCTGCAGCACCGATGGAGATTCAGATGTTGCTATATTTGCTGGACAAACATTGTCAGAATTACTTTAATACCACCTATTTTATTTTAGGTGTTATAACAACTAAAAGGTGAATGTATGACAATACTTTCTAGAATGGATTCCTGATGTTAAAGGAGTGCTATTATGGTATTTGGAGTTTTCTGAGCTTTCTACAGTGTTACAGTGTTGAAGCCTCATCAGACATGTGAACGGCACAGTTTTTTATCACCTAAACGCATGTTTGAGTTTGAGTTCCAGCACGCTCTCCGTTCGGTTTCCATGGCGACGAAAAACGTGTCGTTTTAGAGAGTTTTTTCTACTTCAAAATCTTTGTGACGTCCCGGGGGATAAGGTTCGGTGATTGGTTACCTTCTACTGGTTAACAAGGGCATGTACAAATACATCAGGCGGGTGGAAAACGTCGGGTAAAGTTATTTCCAACGATGGCTGGTGAGTTTACCAAAGAGAGACATCCTGCTGCATTCGTTGCTGTGGGTTGCTGTTTTCCACTTCGTTTTCAGGGTCTGATTCAGGTTCCAACATGTAGGGCTGTATGCTATGTGTTGATATTGTATTTTTTTTTTTTTTTATTGAGTTCATATTAGCCTAATCCTTCTGTTTATGAGATGTTACAATGACGGCGAAAGCAAGTGCAGTGCGCGCTCCCGATGTAGTGGAGTGGCGGGAGGCGGGGCTTATTGCGGAAGAGTCTCAATCCACTCGTTTTCCCCACAGGCTGATCTGACAGCCTACGGAGGGGGTCGTCTGAAGTAAATAAAGCGATTTGTGACAATAACTCAATCAATCCCAGCCCTTCTGGTCTCAGAAATGAAAATAAATTAGCCCGAAATGCACATAATAGTTCCACTTTAATGTTTTCTCATATAGCTGCGATTTCTCTATCAAATAATCCAAGCCTGTCATCGTTATATTCAAATATACAGTATTTTAATGTTATGCCATCAACATAGTGTCACACGTTACCCAAGCCAAATACTAAAGCATTGCACAAATTCATGTGGGAATACGGTTGCATAGCTTTTCCATAATAAGCACCATTGATGGCCATAATTATCAAGACTTTACTTGTCAATGTGCAATCAGGCCCAAAGTTGCCATGCTGTTGAAACAAATGCCTGAAAGTACAGTCCTCTGCTGCGTTCATGGTATGCACTGTTATTATCACATATCAGAGGGATAATGGAAAATCTCCACTTGTGCGTCTGCATGGGCTTACCTTGTAATGTAACATAATTGTACAGACACATACCCCTTTACTGAATATAAATGCATACATGAACACTACAAACTGGACTCAAACTGGATATGCCACCCTTTCATCTTGTATAAATAGGTGGTGGAGAGTGGGGCCTGTTCTGGAGCCATTTACTGGGGAACAGCAAATGGCTTCAGAAGTGTCTCAAGTCAATATAAATGATCTCAAATAATATAAGCAAACTAATGAAGGCTGAATCTGTGCTCAAGGTGACTGTAAAGCCAATAATGCAAAGAGCAATGTTGTAAAAGGTGATCAAAATGATAAAAATTACACACCTTTTACACGATGCAGTGATGGAACTACAAAGTCTTTTCAGTAAGAAGCTTCTTCAGCTCTGCTGCAACAATTTGCAGCACAGGAGGAAACTCTTCGCCAACTGTAAACACTATCTTTCATATAATAAGAAATGGCTAATGAATAGAGAAAAAAAATATTCAGTCATGCTGTTAAATTAAAATCACCAACTTGGTGTTAATTGAGTATTTGCATTAAGTTGCAACATGTATATTTTGGCCACGAAGGTTTCTGCTCCTAACAGTTTATGTAAAATATGTAAAGATGCATCATCAATACATTGTTTTATCTTTCTAAGATTTTTTTCAAGGGGAATGTGCACAATTCCAACCTCTTTACTCTGCAACTTTTTAATGCGGTGTCTATAAAACACATTCTATAAATTTCATATCAGTCTGTGTATGAGAGTGTGTGTGAGACAGTGTTAGCAACATGTTCGTATATTTACATACCAGACTTATATGATCCCTGTGGCAGCCGCTGTAGTTTGTTATTCTTATCTGCTGTAAGTCTTAAGTCCCATGATGACATGAATATGCATGCACCCAACTGGTGGGTGCAACAATCCATGCTTTGTCTTTTGATGTTTGCCCTGTTCATATGAATCATGTATCCTGCTGCACCAGTTCCAAGAAAAGGGCTCCATATAGTCATGGACAGGAATCCCAGTTGGGTGTAGTTTAAATAAACCCAGTGTTCTGTATAATTTATCGGCGTCATTTAGGTCATTTATGTGTCATTATGAGTGCTGTGAAGACTTCATACTCCATCGCTCACTCAGCCTAAGGATGTTTGAGCATGACTTCTTTGGGTTTAGGCCAAGATTCAAGCATCTTTTCGTAAATGATGAGAAAATTGTGTTGATTGATTTAGTTTTACCATTTGCATTTGTTTGCAAATGGGAGCAGCTGATTGAGCTTCATGAAGCCTACGTACTGCCCTTAATTAGACCCCACATTTATATGAGTGGAGGAGGAGATTTCCAGGATGTGGGGCAAGGGCAAAATGGAGAGAAAGGAGGGACCTTGAATCCTTACATGGCTCAGTAGTCATGAGGAATGTGGTATCCCTGGCAAACAGGAGCTCCATCAAGGAGATAGCAGATAAACTGGGAAATTATTATTATGTATTGTATTACAGCATGGCTGCAGGAACATATTCCAAACTCCAACATCTATATGTCTCAGACTATAGAGGCAGAAGGAGACTGCAGCAAGGCTAAAGGAGGAGGAATTACAGTGCTTGTTAACAACAGTGTAATTCTATGTGTACAACTGTGCAGCCAGCATATTAAGCTGTTTATTATGAATTCCAACAATTAATGTTGTCTATCCTGTGTTACTTGCCGACGGTCCATGTGATGACTTCAGTTAAGTTGTTGCCAGGATGCAAACACAACATCCAACCGCATCCATAGTAATCGTCAATATTTAACCTACTTCTTTCTCTGCTAATCACACTTTCCAGCAGTTTAATTGATTTTTTTCTTTTAAAAAATTATATAATTAAATTTTAATTAAGATTATTTTTCAATCTCTGATGAAGATTATTATTCAAGTGCAGTTTTCTCTGTACTGCCTGCACGGGAATTTGAGGCTTTTGTCACTTAAAGGGATCAGTTGTGCTGAATGAATACTCGTGAGCTAATACTTTATTCAAAGAAGATTAATCTATAGGATCGTATCCCGTTGCCTTAGCAATTTAGATTTTTTTTTTTTATTTCTTTTGTATTCTTCTGTCTCTCTGTCTGTAGATGTTCTTATTTCATGTTCATGCTGTCTTGCATGTATAGAAGAGCAACTAAGGGAGCCAATGTATTCACTGCTTCTACTTCAGTGCATAGTTCAGTGTTATTGTGTAACATATATATTACTCTATCTCGTTTGGGACTTTTTTTTTTTTAACAGATTTGTTCTGCTTGTAGACAAAGTATTGATTTATACAGCCTCATTAGTGTTTGGAAGTTGTGGAATCTCTTCTCTGTAACTGTGGCCAAAGCAGCTGAGAGGCAGTTTTTACCCAGACACAGTATGTATGTCAGATTATCTGGCTTACCAAAGTAGTAATTTAATGTGGAAATTTAGTCATAATTCCACAGCCCATTATTGTGTCAGCATTCACTTTTTATGGTGTGTGGAATGATAAAATTTTATTGTTAAAATTATAGACGGTGATTTTCTTAAAAAAAAATAAATTTTTTTTTATTTTTTTTTATTCCAGGAAAGTGTGTGTCCCTGCCATAGATCAATAAGAAGTGCTCTTCAGTATGAATACAGGTAAGCATCCACAAATGCATGTATAAACTAAGTACAGGACTGAAGCGTTGCCTCCCATGTTGATGGCCACTGGTTTTGTTTGGCAGTTACATAATTATCTTTTTTTTTTTTTTTTTTACTTCATCTTGGATGAACAGTTTGCATTTTGCAACATTTTGGATCATCTTTCTATTTATTAGCAGCTGTGTGTCCTACTTCATCCACAGACATGTATCTATAAATGTAACCCTAACCCTGTTTTATAACTTTGGTCATGGTCCATTTTGGGTCTGAAATATTATGCCTTCCAGGCATCAAATATAGTACACTTGTTACTATAAACCAGCTATTTATTCATATCTTGGGGCACTCCAAAGCTCTGTCCTAAACCTTTCAGCCACATGGAGATGACGTGCATATTAAAGTCCCAGTGTGTAAGAATGACTCCCATCTAGTGGTGTGCTAACAACTGAGTGGTGCTCTCTGGCGCCTTGCTGTTTGAGCGCGTTATTACCTCTACAGATGTTGTGAGAGTCACAAATGTGAGATGTCAACATCTTGCACAAGTTGGAGTGTCCCATCATGTGATGAGGTGCAAAACGAAACTTAATTCTCAACAAGACACAGGGATTCACATCTACAACACTTAAGGCTAACAGGTTTGTCCCCTTTTGGCCACACTATTCAAAGATGTTGGGTGTGCCTCCATCTTTGTATTTCTAGATAATTTATTCTGAACTATAGGAATGTTTAATTTGGACGGAATTGTGATTAGGCTTTAGTAAAATACATATTTATGAATGCAAGACTTGAATTAAGCCAATAAGAAACCAAATTAGTTACACACTGTATCTTTAAGGCCAAGGAAATAGTAATGATCGATAAGTCATCCTCAGCATTTGACACCATTGGTGTGTTTGTGGTAGCCTGGCTTATTTTGCTCATTTTGCCAGCATTTACAGTTTAAAAGTCAACATGAAAATATATTTGTTGTTAAAAGCCTGTAATCCGAGAGCACTGATCAGTAATGCAAGAGCCCGTTTCACATGAATCAAAATAGTTTTGACTCACAGAAACCACCTGCAGCATATTCAGATGCTTAAACTAGGAATATGATCTTTTCCTTTGGTAAGTTTGTTATTGAGAATAAACAGTCAAAGTAGCATTTGTGTCCCTTATGGTAAAGATTTATTTAACTGTTAACTTAATGGAAGGTTAGGCCGCTTAAAGAAATTTCTTATTAACTATACTGCAATTTAATTGTATTAAGTATTACATTTTAAAACTATTGAGTTATGTTTGTCCAACATTTGTTATATTATGCTTAATAGTGTGCTCTTTATAACCTAGTTTAGATACATCTGGCATCACTCATGTCAGAAGTATCCATTTCTGATTTCATCTACTCACATTAAAATACAAATTTGTGTCATTTTCTAAAATCCAAAACATCCATTTATTTTGCAGAATTCCTAAAATTTACTTTGAGACTCAGATTGTGTGTTTCAGTAAAAAGCAGGTTCTTTCAATGCATGCGCTTTGCTTCTAACTGTTTGAATTATTTTTTCTGGCTTTCTGTTTCTGTGTGTGTGTGTTTTTGGGTCATTGTGTACGTGCATGTGCATGTGTGCTTCTGCTTCTGCCTCGATTATCCGCCATTGCTGTGACTTCTCAGATAGCGGAGGATGTGCTCGCAAAAGCGTGGCCATGTCAGTTATGCTCTCTCCTCTGAAGAGGGTCCAGAGCTCACCTAATCTCGGCACAGGTACTAACCCCTTCAGACACACAAATGAAAACATGTTGGAATAAAAAAGTTTAAAGACTAGTTAATGTGTACTCAACTCCAAGTATGGGCAAGTATTGAGCATGAAATAATCATTAAAAAGTGTCTTGTTAATGAAAATCTTGTTTGTGCTTCATTAGACTCAAATGAGGATATTTTACAAAATCTCAAAAAGGCTGTGGCTGCTTCAATATGCTTTAATGTTTAAACTTCAGATGCTTGTTTTTTTTAAGCAGCTTAATTTGTAATTGTTTCGCTTTTTTATTTTTATTTGGGCTTGCTTAGCTTTGTAAACCATCCATAAATCCCATTTTACTCACCAGATTTTGATGTTAATTTTCCTTCCTTTAGAGTTTTGTTCCATGTCTCCTTTTTCTTTTTGCCTGTCTATATGTGTGTATGAACCTCTTGTTAAAGGTTTGCCCATGTTATTTTCTTCTTGTTACGTCCTGTATGTCTGGCGAAACAAACACCCACGCTGCTGGAAGAATAAGGAAGCTCATTAAGGTTACGCTGCCAAAGCCACAAGAGATGCTCTGTCTTTTCATCAAAAGTTTGCAAACTGTTGCAACTTTTTTCTTAGTTGCTACACATTTAGATGAGAACATACACTACCAGTCGAAGGTTTGGATACACTTTGCTATTAGATTCAATGTAAGTCTTTTCAAACTTTTGACTGGTTGTGTAGTACTGTTAAGGCATTCTTCCTGAGGCATCTGCTGCTCTGCACTTGCACTAAGACAGTCACAGATTTAAACTTCTCAGATCAGCAACTAAGTTATATTTAATCACAAACAGCATACTTTTAGATTGAAAATTAGGCATAAGGTTTTTTGCTTGTTTTTTTTTTACCACTTTCCTCATCTGAGTATTCTTAAATGTGCTTTTCCTGTATTCAACATACTTACTATTGTTCTGTGAGATGACTGCTTACATACATATCATCTTGCGTATATTAATATTTTTGTTTCTTTTGTGATTAAAAAGAACAATACATTTGATATTCATTGATTTATTACTGTGTTCTCTTTTCACCAGGGAGTGATTCTCACTCATCAGACCTAGGTAAGTCTCTGGCATTCCTGGTGAGGAATTTTAACGTTACACTTGGAAATAAGAAGCTGGGTGGTGTTTCATATTACAATGAGAAAAATGGAATCAAAAGGAAATACAGTACATGATATTAATTATGTTAAAATTTTTCCAGATTCTTGGCGGTCTCGTAGTGCAACTGATGGTCTAAAGAACGGAGACGCCAGCAGCTCATCTCTTGCTGCTAAGGGCTTCCGAAGTGTCCGACCCAACCTGCAAGAGAAAAAGTCGCCATCGCAGGTAAAATATTCCACGCCCTCGAGGTTAACTTTAATCATCTTTCTGTATTCAACATCTGGAATTTAATGATAAAAATCTCATAATGTGCTTTAAGGTT
This sequence comes from Telmatherina bonti, assembly GCF_933228915.1. NCBI lineage: Eukaryota > Metazoa > Chordata > Actinopteri > Atheriniformes > Telmatherinidae > Telmatherina > Telmatherina bonti. The sequence continues at coordinate 26,241,278 of NC_136621.1, read as the reverse complement.
ATGGGCCAGACGTTACAGTAGGGAAAATGTTATTTAGAAATAGGCATCGTAAACCATCGTAACTATTGATATTTAAGTATATTCATGGAACAGCTTCCTTTATCAAGGTTTGCACTGATGACTTTTCTTGTTTTTGATTGTCATTATTTGATCATGCGTTGGCTGCTGCTTCTAATTGGCAAACAAGGATATCAATCCAATGCCAGTGCCACCCCCCAGGAGAGACAGTTTGCACTTCTCACCCACTGGTACTAATCCACTAGACTACAACTCCATTGTTGCTCTGGCTAATGATTTGAGGCCTGGAACAATAACATTCACAAAGAATGACAAAGCAGTTTTGAAAGAGTCCTACACTATTAGCAGCACATCTTCATACTCTTACTCAGAGAGCAATGCAAACACAGTCCAACAGGTTAATCAGTCCACTGCTGCAGCTGATAGTAGCGAGCTGGTCACATCTGCCTCTAACACACAGGCACGGAAAGTTTCGTCCCTTAAACTAACCCCCGTTACTATTCCCGACCCCCCTGTCCATCTAAACTCTCATGCTGATGGCCACTCTAAGACTCAAACCACACGCTCCCCTCCACCCACTTCCTCATCTCAGCTAAAGGGTCCTATCCCCTCCCAACCCCCAACCAAGACAGCTTCAGTTTCCGTCCACTTGGGTACAGAAGATCTCAAAAATTCAGCATCTTTGAAGTCGAATCCCAAAATGCAACTGAAGGCCCCAGATCAAGTCCCAAAACAGAGCCCAACTTCAGCTCCTTCCCTGGTGGAGATGTCAAAGCCTCCCCCTGCAATTCCACCAAGACCTTCGCCTGCAGAACTGCTGGTACATAACTGACTACATAAAGTAACAGCAGAGCAAAATGGAGAAATGATTGTGTACAGGTGTTTAATACATACCATCTGCATTTATGTCTAAGTAACATCAAGTCTGACTAAAGGGTTACAAACTAGTGGCATTATATCATCAGGCAAAGATGTAGCCAAGTTCATATGACATGCTAAATTTCTGCTAAATTGGTCTTGTCTTTGAGTGTTAAATATGTATAGAAAAAGATGTTTTCATGCTGATTGTGTGTAGCCCTTTAGTGTCTTAGTCTTGATACTGCTATCCAAGCAACGGAAGAGTGATTCTGCATTTGTGTGAATGCATAGTGTATGTGTGATAACCAACTGTGACTACAATATACAGTGAATTAATTTGCTGATCCACAGAGACCGACCTAACAGAGCCTCTTCAATTCACAGCATTGCTTGTGTTTCAGAAGGTGATGCTGCAGCCTTAATGCCACAGCGTAATTTCACATCATTTCCACATCACTCAGGCTTACACGTTGCTTCCACACCTCTTTGACAATGTGGCTTATAAGTAATGTAACTAAGCACTCGCCTGCTTTCCTTCTTCTTCTGTCAATTCCCTCTTGCTCCCACACCAGGGGCCTCCTTCCCCTGACCCCACAGTGCGGTACTCCCCCTATCGCTGCCACAGCTCTGAATCACTCGACTACCCATCAAGCCTAATGCCCAAGGCGCTCTCACCCACCCCGTATGTTCCTAGTGGAGCTGGTATCAAAGCTGGCGCGATCAGCGGGCCGAGCCTTGCGGCAGTCAGCAGCGCGAGCATCGGCGGTTGTGTGTCACCCTCAGCTTCCCCTGTGACAGTGTCAGCTCTCAGCCACTACTCGTCATCCACGGCGGGTCTGCTGGATGAGCTGCAGATCTGTAGTCTGGACTCACCTGGTGCTTCACCCACGCCGTCGCCCACGCTCAGCCATGTCTCTATCTACACATCCACTGCTGGCCCTGATGATGCTCTAACAACCTCTGTGGGCGCCACTACTGCAGCAGCCAGTGTCACTAATGTAATTATCTAAACAAGCCACCTCTGTAACACACATCATTACATTCTGTAAAAATAATGGTTTCTGCCTTCCTCATACTCATTTAATGGCTAAACCAAACCTTCATAAAGTGTGTGATTACTACCAGCTTTTAACTTTCACTAACCGAAAGCCAATCCAACACACTTTGTTCCCTTGTTAATGTGTATGTACTTATTACAGCGTTAGGTGAGTGTCAGCTTGTTTGTGTGTCTCTTTTTTTGTCTTTCTTGAACAAAGTTTTAATTACATAGTATTTAAAGACAAAAACAACACATTTCAAAACTGCAGCTAAACACACCTTCTTGGTGCAGTTAATTTGTTAACTTTGGTTGGAATCCTCATCAGATGTATTCACCAGCTGAACCAGTCACTGACTCTTTGTAGGCAAGCCATACAGCTTTACGTTCACGATGTGTTTGTACTTGACATGTAGTGGGAAGCTTATATGTTTTTGTTGGTTTTCAGCTGTTTTAAAGCTTGCAGTCATAAGTTTGCAGAGAACTTTCCATCCAGCTGATATGAAAAGTCACTATGTGACCGCATTAAGGTGATTTTTCCATTCAAGTTGCAAAAAGATTACAAAATATACTGCAAGGCATTGGCTTTCTCCATTTCTTTTGTTATATACTGTCCCCAATCAGGTCATCATATAACCCTGCTAACAGATACAGAGGCAAATAATGTTTGTCTTTTGGAAAAAGTCTGAACGAGCTTGTGAATTCCCCAACTGTCAGTTTAAATTGAGCAGCATTACTTGTCTGACATTTGCCATGTCGTTAGGTTTACATCTATTACACGGGGGCGTACTTGCAGTGTATTGTCACAATTTACTCTGGGCCTTGTTACTAAGAACATCCATCAATGCAGTGAAGTGAGAATTTTCCCTGGTGCATGTGGTTGGTTCACACACAGAGCCCACCCTTTTAAAGATGCTGAGTACACCCACAAGTCATTCCCACAGAAGAGCAACACTTACTCGTAAAATATCTTCTCAGAGTTGTATATTACAGTCACCAGTTAATAATGAGGTCTGTCTGCTGCAGCATTATAATCACAGTGAAAACGGCACCAATATTTTCACCATCACCAAGGTCCTCCTTTTACTCAGACTGCTGTTGTAGACAGTAAACTATCAGAAATATGCTTTTTGCTTCAATCGGAAGGAAACCATTTCAATTTTACACTTGCATTTTTCTTTCAAAGAAGTCATCAGTCTTACAGTGTTCCATCAAAAGTCTTTGAAAGCCTAAAAATGCATTTGTGTCTCAGGTCAAATCATTTCTATTGAATGGAAGAGCATTTTTTCACATTGGCCTCCCATTCTGAACATCATGTCCTCTGTCTTGTTTATTTCAACTAACCAGTAATGAAGTGTATGTGAACAAGTTATGTGTTTACTGGAAGTGTCATCAGTTTTTCTTTCTGTTTGAAGTGATTAAGTGTCCTGTCCGTCACTAACCATTCTTACATTATACAGTCACTTCTAAATGAACACTTCCTGTGTTTATATGTGCAGTCATTCCTATGTAAGATGTGGTTTTCTTGGCAGTATAAATGCCCTTAGTAGTACAATAACTAAGCATTGTATAACCATTTTTGTTTGTTTTCTTTTGCTTTTTTTTGTCAACATTCTCACTTTTGATCCACTGCTTTAAATTACCAGATTATTTACTATCATGCATTTTACTTAAAATGAACAGTGTCTTACTGTGCCCATCTCTGGCACATGGGTCTCTTCTAGGGCCAGGTCCTCTCTCAGGCTATGAATGGAAGTACCAGCCACCCACAGAGGCCCATGTCCCCCCCATCTTATCCTCCACCCCCTGCCTCACTCCACACTGGGCTTCAGAGACAAAGCAGGAGTTCAGGTAAGTTGATTTTCTTTTGTTGATTTGTTTGAACCAAAGTTACCTGGATTTTTCCCACTACTCACTTTATTTTATTGTATATACACACAACTATTGTACATTCCTCGATTTATATGCAGACCTTATAACTATACCTGAACAAATTTACAGTTTCAGATGTAGCCATGCTGCCACCATGACACACACAGCGAAAGAGACAAATAAACCTCTATTTACTGTATGTTGTATCGGCTTCTCTGATGGAAATTTAGGAATATATTAATCTATGAAGCATCAAAGTGCTTCATTTAGATTATTTAACAGTCAACATGCTAAATGAATGTTAGAAATATTTGAATATATTTAGTTGCAATTCAAAAAGAACCCCTGAAATGTGGATTGCATATTTCTGTCTGCTCCTAAGAAAAGCTAGCAAGTCTGTCTCCTGTCTCTTCGTTTTGCATCTAGAAGGCAGCGAGTCAGTCACCAGAGAGTCTGTGGTTTCTGGCCACACCAGCATCAGCAGCACTGTTCCCATTGCTCGATTCTCCGAAGAAGAGAAGAAGCTGTCCGTCATTAAAGCCCCACATTATGAAGGCATTGGCCCAGTGGATGAGTCGGGAATCCCTATTGCCATTCGCACGGTGAGGTGAAACAAACACAGAGCTGAACAGACAACTGAAATGCATGTATATGCAACAGCCTTTAGTTAGGCACTGTAGTGCAACACAAGTATTTGACCCATTTTTTTCCTGTCTTGATATGTGATCAGGTTCACAAGAGAGGGATTATTTTCAGCTGTCAGCAGCTTTTGACCCCATATTAAAAGCCATCTCTCTCCCACTCCTATTATCTCAGTATCTCTTCTGTTCTTCCTCTGTGTGCTAGTTTAAAAAGATGAGCCTTAGTAGTGGAAGGTCCTTGCTATTTACTTAGATGGTGTGCCTGTACGGTATCGCTGTTAAGGCTCTCACTTTGTTGTTTGCTTCTTGAGAAACATTTAAAGGTAGATGTACTGGCAAAGGGAAAAAAGTTGAGGAGGAATAGGGAGGTAAAAATAAAACAGATACTCCTTGTTGTGAGTAGACAAACATTTTTGTGGCCTCTCAGTTTGGTAACCGTGGAGAGTGAAGCAGTAATAGGCCTGTCTCTAGTCTGTGCAATGCACACACACCCCCCCCCCCCTCTGATCAGGCTCAGTGTTCAGTGCTGCTGAATTAAGAATTAAGGATTAAGTGTCCCAGCTATTTCACTTTTTTTTTTTCCTTTTCAACTTTCTGTTAGATTTATTTTGTTAAACAAAGACGAACATTGCTCCATGACTTTCCATGTACAGCAAAAGCACCCCATTTTTGGGTTTTGTAGCAACGTGGCCCCTATCCCTATTAGACATAGTGGGTATTGCATAAACACTATACAGAATGTGGCACTGTGCATTTTATTTTTGTTAGTCCAACATTTTCATTTAATTGTCTGGTAGAGCACCAGAATGAAAATGACCAACTAGAATCACAGGGTAAGCGCAGACTTCCACCAAGTATAGGTCACTCATCTGATGAAAAAAAAAAAATCCCCAAAAGGCCCAAACGCCCACCCAGTTACCAACACTCTTATGTATATTTTAAGTTGATATAACTACCTATTTTTATAATCAAGATAGAAGCCATGTCTTTTTTTTTTTTTATCTTTGATTTTTGAAACATGCCCTTTTTGCCAAAGATTGCAGGCATTATTCATGAGTCAGAAGCTGGAATGGCAAAATGATCACTATCTCCCCATTAGTAAAGGGTCTTTTAAAAAAAAAAAAAAAAAAAAACCCAGATACAGGCTGTGATCAAGATGGGGATTCAGATCACCCCCATTCTGTTCTGATTCCATTTCTGATATTTTCTTAAAAAAAAAAAAAAAAAAAAAAATCATCCATAACTTTTTGACTTCTGTTGCTAACAGAGAAACAAATAAACAGAAAACAGGCAATTCCTTCCACTGAAAACATCACTTTTCCCTTGGTGGAGATAAATCATAATATTTTAGTTGCATTTTTTTAAACTGGTATGTATGGAAGTGATGAAACGGCAGGTAATATTAATGCATTGCTAACTCCTGAATTAAATCAACATCTTTTTATGGCAGATTTTGCAACATCAGCAATGGGGTTGTCATACTAAAATTTCAAACTTAATACAGACACTAAAGATGGTGGGTGATACTCACTCTTTGTTTTTTTTTACATTACTTGGGAACAGACCAAGTATACAGAACAAAACTTAGTTACGATGAACAATATCTTATGAAAACAGCATTTACAATTAATATTTTGAAGAAGCTTCAAGTTCCTATAATATATCAGACAGCAACCTGGTCTGTTAACATATACTCAGCAACAGGCCTGTTGAGCTTCTGTGTGTGTGGTGATTTGGTGTCTGTATTTCCACGGTTACTGGCAGGGAGGAGTTGCATCTATGTTGTTTAGGTCTGGCCATCCCAGTCTCAGCCTGGCACTGTAGAAACACATAATGACAGTCAGATACAAACAAGTTGTATAAGCCTGGCTGCTTTACTTTGTCACTGTAATCATGGATGCTAGGCATGATATTTGACTTTATTTGTGAAGTCAGTGTTTTCGAACTATACCTAAAAAACACACCTAGTTTTGCACAGTGGTGGAAAATATGAGTGTGTTGTATACAATGGTAAAAAGCAAAGACACAGCCAGGCACATATTTATGTTGACTGTCTTACTGGATAGTGGAAACTGTATATTATTATGTTTGATTGGCAAGTTCTTCACTTCCTGCTAGTCTCTGCTTAAAATGAGGAGTGATGGTTTGGTCTGCTTAAACCAGTGTTTCTCAATTCTGGTCCTCAGGCCCCTCTGCCCTGTCTGTTTTACACATGATCCTCCTCCAAAGCACCTGAGTTAGATTATTGAACTTCCTCTTCAAGTTCTTTGCAGCCTGTTAACGAGGCTTCATTTCGTTAAAGTAGGGTTGCCTATGAAACATGCAGGACAGGGGGGCCTGAGGATCGGAATTGAGAAACACTGGCTTAAACTAACCCTGTTCCACTTAATATGGTGAGTTGTGTGAACATGCAGCTCAGGTAAAGAATTGCTTCAAAGTTCAAACATTGGTCTTATTTTAAAGATTTTCTATTAGAATTTACCTTGAATAATTAGAGCACCAGCTACTTTTTGCCTTTCCCATGTTTAAATTGTGTCTCCAGCTGAAACAATGAGTCCACCAGTTAGCTGCTGTAGGAGATAAGGGCTTGCCCATTGCAATGCCTGTTGAAAAAGCAGATGCAAAAGTGGTTTATAAGCATTGCAGTACACTAATAGCTAAATATCTAATTTTGTCCATTGAATTGATTTCATATTTTTGGGTCATTATTACTTATATTTTGTCTTTGTGTTATTTGGTTTTGTTGATAACTTTTTAACATGTAATAACATGCTACACTTCTATTTTTAGGAAGCACATTACAGACAGGAACTTCTCAGTCTTATCAAATAAGATAAAATGTCACTATTTGTGGTTCTGTTGCAGTCACATGATGTGAAAAGCTTTGACTTGGTTCAGAAAAGTAATTGCTTTGATGCAGATTTTGTTCCCACGGTTTTGGAGGAAAGGTGAAACATTGTGTTGAAGATTAAGCTGTAATCTTCTCATTTATAATGAAATAAGGTGTTTTACCACTATGCTTTTTGTTGTGTTTTAAAAAAGCAGTAGTTAGGTGCTTTGTTTTCATTACACCATGTAAAAAATCAAATCAAAATTATTTAAAGCACAGGAGGTTGGTTTATTGTTAAATAACAGATAAGTGCATGTTTTAAAAGTCAAACAAACTGAACTAAACAAGCAGAATATAGAGTGTCTTTAGTATTAAAATTGAACTTTTTTTTTTAAATAATGACATCAAAATTCAGGACTTCACATGATTTTATTTCCATGGTTTTCTAAGTCTCTGAAAAAGGCTGTGTGTGTTTTCTTGGCTCATTAACTTCTTGTAAATAGTGGGGAATTGTTCTAGTTTCTAACTTAAGACATCCAGTTCATTTTGCATTTCACAGCACATTAAGCATAATAGTTATTTCTCTTCACAGACTGTGGACAGGCCCAAGGATTGGTACAAGACGATGTTCAAACAGATTCACAAAGTTCACAAAGCAGGTAAAGCTTTATTCCAGCTCGACTAAAATGCCCCATTATGTCCTGGGATTTGATGATTGGACATCTTCATCAGAATTGGTTGTGTATGCCTGCAGTTTTTGTGTGCATGCCTGTGCATGCCAGTTCTTGTTAAACCAAAAGACTCGAACAACCTCAAAGCCAGGACTCATTAGACATGAGCTGGAGAGTTTGGAGGAGAGGATGAGCAGAGACAAACCTCTAATGGACACAGAGCTGTCCTGGGAAATCTGCTCTAATTTTGTGGGCTTGACAGAACCACACAGTCAGCACAAAGCTTGATTATTCTGAGCAGCTCAGGCTTCTTTTCTAACAGCACATGTGAAAACACACAGTGGTCCTGATATATTACAAAAAGTACACTGATTATGTATTCAGACAGTCCAGTATATTTATGAAGCAACACTCTGTAGTTCACAGCATAAATCTTTGGGGTCCTTTCTACAGTAAAATTAAATGTGGTTTCAAAAAGTATGTATTTTACTCATCTAGTGCTTTGGTCAGATCAGCTACATGCTGAAAAGGATGCACACGTAGAAAAAAAACAAAACAAATGTGTGTACATGTAAGTTCAGAATGAACCATACTGGAGTAATTATCAGTCTTCCTCTATGGCAAACAGTTACAACTGGAAACTACTTTGTTATTGTCTATATTTCAAGCTGATTATCTGTTGTAATATTTTGTACCCTGTGTGGTATAAATATTGTGTCACAAACAGTTTCTGTACTGTTTTCTACAGATGATGACTATTCTGATACATACAATGCAACATATGCTTTTATAAACAATGGTAAGACTTTCTTTTGATGTAACCAGTGTTGTGTTTCATGTAATAAGTCCTTTCTATCTAAACCCATGTTTCTTCCTTGCCGGCTTGATCAATTCTCCCTCCTTTCTCTCCTCCATCCTGTCCTTAACAGACGACCACAGCCTGTCATCCAACACCACTATGGCCCACCCACCTCCTCGAACTCATACATACAGGCCTCTATCCAAGAGCCCTTCAGACAACGGCGGGCAGCTTGGGCCTCGGGAGCCTTCTCCCTCCCCAGTGCCCCCACCACCTCCACCCATGCCATCCCTCCTCCAACTCAGAGCCAGAGACAGTGACCGTGAGAAAGATACACCAGACATGTAAGAGAAGATCCCGCCCACATAACACCTTAGTATTACTGAGATACTGGCTGTGAATCAATAGGAGCAATAGGAAATAGTTTTGACTCACCACAGCAGATGTTGACCACTGGGGCGAGTCTGCCATTTGGCAGCCTATTTTGGGCTGCATTCTCCTGCTGTTCTGCAATCTGCATGTCGCCATTTTTAAAATAGCCTTTGCTATGGGAAATGGCAATGTCTAGGCTGCAGCCAAAACATTTCAAATGTCAGATTTTGATGAAGATTTACATCTTGCGATAAGACAGGCCTGCTTGTTTTGAAAGACCATCTGTGAATTTATTTGCAGGGCCCCACTAGCATGTTCACCCACTTTTTGCACTATTCAGTTTGGGTTTATCACTGGCAGTTTTTTTTTTTTTTCTAAATTGTGGGGCATGTCAAATTGTTAAGTTAAAAACAATCAATGCTATAATACTTGCTCGGCTACTCTATGAGTTGCACTTCCCCACACAAGAACACAATGAGTGATCACAGTGGATATAGCTTGAACCTAACTGCAAACAATCTTATACATTTATAAGATATTCGTGTGTGATCTTCTGTAAGACAAAGTTAAAGATACCTTTGTAGATGCTGACACTTTTGCCAACGTGTCATCTAAAAGCATACGGCTGCATAGCCTTTACTGTATCCGTATGAACACAAAGGGTTTTTTCTATACATTAATAGGCCACTTATTTATTAAAAAGACACAAGTGTCATGGTGTTTTCTGATGGACCTGTTACTGTTTTTTGTGAACCAGGAATGAATGGGGTCCTCCTGACAGGAAAGTGGATACAAGAAAATACCGTGCAGAGCCCAAGAGCATATTTGAGTATGAGCCTGGGAAGTCGTCCATCTTGGAGCATGAAAGACCAGTGAGTATTTTTTAATTAATGACAATTTTCTCCTAAAAGTCACTGAAAAAAGTCTCCTTTGATGGCTTAACAAAGGCTTTTTTAAAAGGGTTTTATATAACTGACAGGTTGAAGTTGTTTCTGGTAATTGTTCAGTAAAAGATTCATTCTGGACCTGAATGTATTGTCTGTCTTTGAGAGACAGGTAAACAGAGGTAATGGTATAAGCAGGTTAAATTAAGCTGCATGCTGGATGGATAAAGCAAGAAAGTGTTCATAAACATATTTGACCTACTCACTAGTCTGGTAGATATAATTATATTTAGCATCACTCGTGTTACATTCTGGGCTTTTAGATCTGTCTGTGTGAGACAGCGTGGGTGTTAAAAGCGAATGTTTCCATCATTGTATCCCTTAATGATTGCGGAGGCTGACATTTCTTGTGTGGGATAAATGAAAAATGAAGACAGTGGAGGCAATTATTGTGTCGAGGGGAGGAGCAAAAATAAAAAATAATGGGAAGTATCTGCGATAAAAAGATGATAATGTTGAATGTGTTTCAGATAGAGGAGTCTCTTCAGAAAAATGACAGAGAAAGGTTTCTGTGAAGGTTTGATATTTAATGTGATGTGTGCAGAAAGTACTCAGGGCAATAATGCAAGAGTCAGTTTCTGACGGAGGCAGTAAAACGCTGTAGAGACACTGACTTATCAGCTGTCTGTTCAGGGCCTCGTTTCGGCATTTTACAAGGAAAAAGTTGCCATCTTAAAACATCCTATTCAGTAAAGAAGTATTCATTTTAGCGTATCTTTATTAGCTTTAAGAAACAAAAATGGTTTTCTAGCACTTTTGTTCTTTTTTTATTATTTATTTTGTTTTTGTGCGTGTTCCCTAATGTAACATTCATGTGAATGACTGTCTCTGCTTCAGGCCTTTTTTTTGTTTTGTTTTATTGGGTGACTCATCTTTCTGGAAACTCTGTTTTCTTTTTAGCAAGAGAGAGAGAACACAAAAAAAAAGTATCAACAAACAAATAAACAAAGTATCTCCTGATAACGTTTTGCCTCAAGATTCCCGTTTTTATGTAGGAATAAAGCTACAAACAGCGATGTGGTATAGTCGTTTCTTTTTCAGGCACTACCATTTTTTAAATGATTTTTTAAATGCATTAGAGGACACAGAAGCAATTACTAAAAATCTTTAAAAAAAAAAAAAAAAAAAAATTAGTAAGCAATAAGGAAATAAAATGGAAGGCTATATAATATAAGGAAAAACATTTGAATATTAATATAAATTTTTTTTATTATTTTGTTATATAATGAAAACTAGATACCAAATAGTAAACACAAACCTAAATAAATACAGTTAGCAGAACAAATATATAGTATAAACAATGTGAATAATGGACATTTTTTTATGTATTTGTAAAAAAAAACAAAAAAAACATGCAAAATGAAAAGTTGTAAACATATAACATAAACGAGACAAAGTGAGGTATTGTACAGATAATGACAATGTGAACAGATAGTTTACAGTTTGCAAGTGGGATATATTTGTCTTTCTAATTATGTATTGAAACATATAGTCCTGAGTCTTGATTCTGAATGTAAGTCTAGATTTTGTATTCATATATTTTATTGATAAGTAATAATCAGGAACAACAGTTACTTGGCCAACAAGGGGAGGCTGTGGCACATTAATGTCATGACAAAAAAAGACAAATGTATTTCTTCAACATCTAAAGTATAAAACGTGTGAATTTAATAAAATGCTGCTTTAGATTACATTAAAGGGTATTAACATTGATACAAAACACAAGACTAAATTAAAAAGAAACAGTATTTAAAATGTTTTAAAATATGAAATAATAACTTCTTTACTGATTAAAGGGCAAATGGTGTTGTCCATCTCAGCCTGAGCCGCATTTGGAGTACAGAGGAGTGTGGCACTAGGCTGGCTGACTGCGATACCATCCTGTCACCAGTAAACCACAGGAGTGAAACCTGAGAAGCAAAGGGCTTCTGCTTGGACACATTTGTTCCCATGAGCCAATCTAAAACTTCATCCTGGTTCATCCCGCGTTCATCTTGCCCATTCCTAACCATGAGCTCCATGTCTCTCTGTGTATGTGACTCCCTTCCACATTTCCTTTCTTCTGTCTTTCCTCTACTGCCTCTCTCTCTGTCATGCTTTCCCAGACCTATGATGACATAGATATAGAGAACGAGCCTTGGTATAAGTTCTTTTCCGAGCTGGAGTTTGGGCGGCCGGTAAGTCAGGGCTTAGCTACTCCCTCAACCACAATTCTGCTATAGACATGCACCCTGCTGTCTACACCCACAACTCTTTTTTTTTTTTTTTTTTAAGTGCCCCCCGCATTAGATTGGGTGGGATTAGTTGTTTGGGCATGTGGTACTTGTTTGGTGCAGTGACTCCCCCCCCCCCCGCCATATACACACCCTTTTTACAGGCTATGTCTGTGTTGCTATTTTTTATTTTGTTTTGAATTTGTTTCTATGGCAACTAGCAGGCACTAAAATGTTTACACAAAAACCTAATGGTTTTTGTTCATTTTCTGCTCTTTGTCAAATAATATTAAGAGATGAAAAGACAGCATGTGCAGATGTTTGAGATGATATGATTCCAGGGTGGCAAAACTGCATAGAGGAGACAATTAAAACAGAAATCCATGTGCAGCAGATTAATCTCCTATTGATACAAACTAGCATCCTAATGTACTGAATAAAACACACGTTCATTTTCAAATAGTGTGTATAGTTCCATTATCATCTCTTTACATGCCAACATGCATCATTATCCTGTCTTTTTATTTAGCCTGTTTTATTCCTTTGATTCTTTATTTATACCTGCTGGTATTTAAATTTGTGTTTTTATTTTTTGGTAGTATGAAGTGATGCTCTGTGTCTGTAAGCTAAGCACTTTAGTGCCCTCTGCTGGTTGTAGGTGGTGATGATGTGCTAGGAGCTTGGGGCAAGTCTGCAGCCACACATTTTGGATCAAACTGCCCAAAACTGATTGATTTGATCAAGTTTTCACGAGGACCTGCCTCCGTCTCTGTCAGGCCTCTAGCACATGGCATCAGGTGATGACTTGCTGGGCTTATTTGAAATGTTCAGGGGAAATTTTTACACCAGGAGCTAGCATGACATTTTGGGTTCTCCAAGCCATGTTCAGCTGTGCACCGAGATTTCTACCTGCAATATTTTCAATGTCCCTCAATAAGCCCATAGTGTAACTGGGTTACTATGTTCAATAAATAATTTCTGCCAGGACTGATTCTCACAGTATATTCAGAGTTTGAGTGTTTACAAAGTGAACAGTAACAATATGTATTGATGGACTGAACATTTGCTATGTGCACTAGTGGGGAAAAAAACACTCAATCACAGCATTTGATTTTGTTGTTTGTTGCACTTGCAAATAAACTCTGCAGCTTGTGCTTCACTTTGCTCTCAGCTCACTGCTTCTTCTTCCACTCTGCATGTGTGTGGGACATGGGTATCTTTGTGGGTTTGTGTGGTTTTAAGGTGGGTGTGGGGCAGGAATAAAACACCCATGGCTGACATTAGAACTTGCATATGAAAAGGATTTTTGTGTGTTAGTCTTTTAGTGTTTGCTTGTCTGTAAATGTGTGCTGGTGTGTATAGAAACACTGTGTCTGTTGAGCAAGAAAAACTCATTTCCAGTACTATTTAAAGTAGTCCTCATCTGGTTAATCAGATTCTCTAACAGGTGTCAATCTCTCCACATGTTTCTTATGTTTTGGTTTCTCCCCATGATGTCACCACTGCTTCTCCTCCTTCACCTCATCTTCACCTTCCTCCTACTCCTCCTCCTCATCCTCTTCTTCCCTTCCTGCTCACTGCTGCTGCTTGGGGCTGAAGCCTCCTAAAAAACGCCTGGATTATAATCCAGACATCTCCGCTCGCCAGCGCATTGAGGTAATCTCACATTCATGACAAGAACAGAAGTGTTGTTAGTTTCACTATTCTAACCAATCACATTACCCGACTGCTAGATTGTTTTAGAAAGATGTTAATAAAATTGCCTAAAGTGACGACTAATGTTTTGTAAGTTCATATAAATAGCAACATGATGAGGATTTCTAAGTGATGAGTGATATTATTCTTTCTGTTTTATAGGCTGTTCAATGTGTGGATTTTAGTCACTGTTTCATTTGGAGTGAAGAAATATCTGACGTTGTTTCCCTTTGTAGCTCAAAATAGGATTCTCTATAGATCTTTGCACACTTTCTGCATTTTTGTTTTGTGTGATTGCTGCAGTTTTTTTTAGGATTTCTACATTCGCCAACCAAACAGTTTTGTGCATTCTGTGTCACAAAGACCCATTCCAGTCGATCCATGCCAGGTTTTACAATGCTGCATTTGCCCCTTTAGCTGTGCTCATAACATCCTTTGCAGTATCACCTTTGCCATCATCCTTCAGAGCAGCTCAGGAGAAACCAGGAATGTATCCTTGGTGTGTGCACCTGCAGGACTGGCCTTGGTCAGGTGCTCCATGTGGAACCAGCAACCATCATACCTCTCAGTGGAGGAGTGTTTTGAGTGTGGCACAGCAACAACCGCATGCAGGCTGTGCATTGTAAAGTGCTCTGCTTCACGTCTTTGTTCGTGCGGAGCTCACTTTTCTCTTTTGTTGTCTGTCCTATTCCAGACATCCCTCCACATCGGCCCTGCTGACAAGGCTTTGGAGAGACCTGCAAGGTAACTACTGCTTTCCCTTTATTTTCCTTCCGCATCACCCCCATCCCCCTCCCCCATCCTCTTAACAGCAGTCCTCCTTGTTGTGATTCAGCACAGGCTCAAAACTCTGCTTTTGCTTGCCTTGTAATTGGTGCATCTGCTGTTAATGATGATTTACAAGGATTTGCGTCTGTCCGTATTTGCTTTTGTTAGTGCTGAAAAGGAGCTTATTTTCCTAACTTGGTCAGAATAAATTAAGCCAGCAAACCTATTGACTCCGCCGTTCACCTCTTGTCCCTCCTTCAACCCCCTCTGCCTTCCTCCTGTGTGCTTTCTCCCTTTCTTCAATGGCCTGCTTATTCAGTTGCTGAACAGAATGGGGCGAGTAGAGATGGGATGAATAGGCCGTGTAATTCATGTCAGTGACATTAAGTGTGTTTGTTCTGAACAGAAACCCTTCAGGCTTGTGTGTTTTTTTGGGAGGGAATAATTTAAATAGAAATGCTACACTTCTCTGTAAATTTTATTTTATTAGGGTGATCTCATTTTTTGTCAAGATTTTGATAACAATGGTTTAAAATAATGCCAGCCATGGAGGGTTTTTCCATTTGCTTCTTTTGAAGTTTTTGTATTAAAGTGATAGTTTCCATATTTTCTGGATAATTAGTTTATAATTTAATTGAACAAAAAAAAAAAAAAAAAAAAAAAAAAAGCAAGTACTCGATATTTATAGTACCCAAATTCAATTAACCATCTTCAGACTGCATTCAACGTGGCGGTACATTATGAAAGCAGCTGTCATTAATGTTGTGTTGTAGTGCTGCCAGTGACTACAGGAAGAGAAGGAAGTCCGAGCCATCCAGTTCCCAAGTCAATGCTCCATCTCAGAGCAGAGCTGCAACATCCCCTAAACCTGTGGATGCCTTCAGACCCAGCAGCAGCCTAAAAAAATCTGTCATACGTTCCTCACCCTCCTCACCCTCCAGAGCCAAAGGTACTCCTATCTGTAGAAGCCTGCCCTTTTCGTTTGATTTTTTTTTCTTTTTCTTTTTTATCCCCCTCTTTTCCCCAGACATACATGTATGTACGGTTCTTATCAACAGAAAATGAGAGAAGACTTTGTTGTTTCCACAGTAGGGATGTCTGTCTGGTATGATCCAAAGTTCATTGTAGGCTGAAAGTCTGAAAAAAAGAGACATCAAATCATCTTTCTTCCCACACTTTTTCCTGCCCATTTTTCTCCCCGTCTCCAGCTCTTCTATCCTCTTTCTGGGTGTTTTTGCTTAATCTGCTTTCCTCCTTCTTCTCTTTCACCACGCTGCTCTTATTGGACATCTGAAAGGTGGGGACGCATGCATCATGTATTCAAACAGTCTGACCTCCGCAGGTCCTCATGAGAGCACCTCTCTTCCCCCTGTGCTTTCTGACTCTGATCATTGCCACGAGGATGCCAGCCAGGAGGGCAGCTCTTCCTCTAAGCAGTCCGTCTGTTGTACAAACACTTGGCAGACAAAATGCCAGGAAGCTGAGACATGGAACAGGGCAGAGGAGGCGCCGCCCTCCACTGGCAAGCTCAAGTCACGCAGCTGTGATGATTTGCTCAATGATGGGCATTCTGGCTCAGGTGGGCCCAACGCCACTCGTTCAGAAAGTGTTGGGTCACTGGTGTGTGATGGGAATCCCTCACCAGTAACAACATCCACTTGTTCACTTCCCCGTCTTCACCGGCGACGCGCACATGACTCACCGGGCTTTCTCCAGCTCTACCGTAAGATGCACCAGATTGACAGAACTCAGCTCATCCCATCTGAAGTTATCCGCTCGGTCCGTGCTCGCATCCTGGAACTAGAGCGTCAGCCTCATCTACATCGCCATCGCCTTTCACCTTGGGCACCCTCCTGGGGTGTGGAAGTGCCACGTGATATGGTGCCAAATCGTGTTTCTGAATATGAGAGTCTTATTCAGAAGTCCAAATCCATGCCCAACTTGGGTGATGGTGAGGTGCCTTCAGGCACCACGACACCAGGCGGCTCGTCATCTCGTGCCAGCAGTGGTGGCGGCGGAACACCCAGTTTTCCAAAACGTCGTTTTTCCATTGAATCATTACTGGAGGAAGACAATACCGCGAATGGTGGAACCGTACCTCACAGCATGGATCACTTGCATCGACCCCGAAGCCCACCCGAAGGGCAGCCTCGTGTTGGGCCAGAGCCCGGCCGCGGCCAGTCATTTCCAGCTCCTCCTGTTCCTCAAAGCCCACAAGCAAACCCAGACTATTCTGACAGTGAACAAGATGCCGTCGCATCAGATCTCAGTGATTTCATTCAGGTGGAGGGCTCCTCATTCTGCAGTGAGAGTGACTTTGACCATTGCTCATTAACTTCCTCTGAGAGCCTTTATGGTTCTTCCAACCTCCACCATCATCACCTCCGTCATCACCACCACCATCATCACCACCATCCTGGTCACCAAAGTCTCAGCCAGAACCAGGGCTACCAACACCGCCACCTCATCAGCACCTGTAAAGGCCGCTGCCCAGCTTCATACACTCGTTTCACCACTATGCTTCGCCACGAGCGAGAGCGAGCGCGACAGGAGCTGCAGAGACCTTCTCAGCAGAGCCGCAGCCATTCCCAGATCCAGGGCGCACAGTCCCAGCAAGCGATGTCCAAGCTGGCCTTCTTGGTCAGCCCAGTGCCTTTCCGCAGGAAAAAGGGCTCACCACCTACCTCTAGAAGAAGCTGTAGTGGCGGAGGCCGAGGTAGCAGACCCAAGTCCAAACAGGCCATTTATGAGGCACTTGATGCAGCCTTGAGAGACATTTATGAGCACATTCAAGCAGAGAGAGGCCACAGAAGCTCCAGGCCACCTGATGATAGCATCTTGAGGAGAATACTGGCAGAGCTGCTGCCAAATGTGCCTGAAAGAAGCTCCTCCTTACGTGGGAGGAGGGGGTGTTGGCACGGTGGTCACTCCTCTACATCTTTGTACCCAGATGGAAGCGCCACTTGGTATGCTTCACATAGAGGGGAACCCTCCACGCCAAGGTTACAGTCACCACGGCTACAGTCACCACAGCTACAGTCACCGATCAGTGCCTGTTACGGACGACACTTGGAGGCATCAAACAATAATGAGTTTGGAGAAGAGCAGAGCAATGGAAATGGTCTCTGTTATTCAGGTGGTGATAATATACATATATAATCTTATATAGAATATGCTCTTTATTTTACAGTCTGTCATTGTTAAAGATGTTAGTACACGTGCATGCAAGCATAAAATGCATGAGTACAGGTGCATCCACATTTATTTGCTTTATTCTGTCTTTTAGAATTGTCTGCACTTATTCCCCAGGTCACCTCATTGGTCCACAGTTGCACCTGTTGGCTTTATTTTCCTTTTATTTTATATTCACCAAAAAAGATTTACTTTATATTCTCTAGTAGTTTGTTATAAACTTATGTCAAGTTGAGTTAAAATTGTTATGCTGATGGTTTTATATTAAAAATCTGCTCGTGACAAGATTATATTCTTTATGGTAGTGGAAGGATTTTATTTATAACTGACAGGCGCTCAATGCTAAACAAAACTGTCAAAGCAGAGTTGACGAGAGCATTTTGTTGTTGTGGTGTTGATGGAAAGAAAATCAATGTAGGAACTGTTGACAGAATTGGGAATTTTCTTGTGGCCCGAATGTGTGATCTACATCAAATTTTTCCTTCTTTTTTAATAATCCACGATAAAATATTATTAGTGAATTAGTTTGTTTTCAACTCTGGCAGGATTTTATTATGCGTATGTTTATTTGTTGTCTAAACTTTTAACTGCAGAGTTATTCATACAAAAGGCCCAACTCCCACCCCTGATTAATAGATTTCATTAATTTGTTTCACTGAAATAGGCACCTGCTATGGTAAGAAAACCACACTGGATTGGGTCTAAATAAAATTGTGTTGTTTTTGTTTTTACTACTACCAGATATTGACAGGATGTTGTCGTGCAAAATGACCGTAGGCCAACAGGATGCTGACTTATTGCAGACTGAATACGTATTTCTGTCTTTCAATTTATACATATCAGAGAATGATTTTTAAGACCGGGCTGTTGGTTTGAAATATGAAAGTCTCTTTTTTTAAATAATTTTTTAGGCAAATTTGTGTGTTTTCACTATTTTCGGAGTAAATTAGTTCTATATTACATTTTTTTTTCCTTTCAGTAGTTTGCTTTTACGTTAGCCTATTGTCATGTCTTTGGGCCTGTATTCTCCTTGTTTCACTCTTGTTCCATTAATTTTGTGGTATTGCATGTGTGTACTTGTGCCATATTGAGAGAAAAGTTGAGTCTCCTTATTTATTTATTTTATTTTTTGTTTTGTTTTGGTTTTGTTTTCTTTCTATGAAATGGAAATAAAACAGACCTATTGACCCACGCCGTCATTCCCTCATTTACCTGTAGGAATGGCATCATCACTGTGCTTTTCCAAATCCCATTATTGGTACCACAGGCAGCGTGATTGTGGTTCCCGTGGTAAGTCTTGTTTATGCTTTTCTTTTTTGTAACAGACCAGGATGTGTCCAGGAGTTATTCCACCTTGGATGGGCGACATACGCCGCAGAGCAGAAGACCCACTCCTGACAGAGAGGTACAACATGTACAACAACATATGTTGTACAACATATGTTGTTGTACATATAACAAATAACAAATATGTACAACAGGTACAACTTGTCACCTAAAAAATCATCTCAGCTCCACAGTAGTGTAGGAATGATTGGCAGTTCTTTTGTTCTTGCTATTTTTTTAAATGTATATATTTTATTTCCAACTTAATGGAGAAAAAAAAAAACTATATAAAGAAAAATAATAAAAAAAAAAAAAAAGCCCAAAAATTATAAAAACATTGTATCATTTTATTGTATAAGGTTTAAAAAAGGAGCAGCAAGAAGTGTTTTCATTTACATAACTAAGAAACTTTGCAACCGTCCATGTAACAAGTGCTGGAACCAAGAGGGTTTTACAGACTGAAGTTGACAAGCTAATTTTCTAACAAAATGAATAAATAGATTATAAAAATGGTCAAACACGTTGTCTAGATTATGCCGTGTTAAACTTGGTGATGCCTGTTGCCTGTCTCTCGCTCTGTTCTTCTAGGTCTCCCATAAGGAGATGACACAACTTATTCTGTTCTCTCTCCTTCATCAGAAACAGCCTGCAAGAGCAATTTATGATTTTAAGGCACAAACGGCTAAGTAAGTACAATAAATTTACCATGCATGCGTAGGAAAGCCAAGCTTTACAATATTATCATACTGTACATCACATATCTTAACAGCTTGCTGCAACAGATAACATTTCTGTTTATTACATGCAGTATCTGTTTCTTTCTAAGAAAACATCTTCACATCTTACCACTGCATATGGATGGCTTTAACTGATTTGCTTTTTTCTGTCCTCAAACTGATGCATGAAGCAGATTTGTTCAGTTTTACTTTACTGTACTTTCATGCCTGATATTTTTCCACTGATGCCAATAGAAGAAAACTACACAAGTGTTGTCGATGTTGCACTTCTGTCTACTCGCTGGGTAAACAATGCATGCAAAGACACCAGTAATTCGCCTGTGTTTCAGGGAGTTGACATTTAAAAAGGGTGATGCTGTGAACATCATCAGGCAGATAGATACCAACTGGTATGAAGGAGAGCACCGGGGAAGGGTTGGGATATTCCCCATAGCTTATGTGGAGGTGGGTGTCCTTCTGTCATGCAAATCTGGATGTATGTGTGTGTACTGAACTTATATATGTTTTCATATTTAAACATGCATCCTCTGCTCAACAACTTGCACTGTTTTGTTTTTTTACACCAATTTGAACTCATACGCAGAAGATGCCGTCCTCAGAGAAGCAGCAGCCAATCCGGCCGCCTCCTCCAGCACATGTCAGAGAAATTGGAGAGGCAGTGGCACGCTATAACTTCAATGCAGACACTAATGTTGAGCTGTCACTAAGAAAGGTACTTAAAGTTTGTTTGTGTGTATTCTGTCATAACCAAGTTATTTTATTAAAGGAATACAGTTTAACCTTTGACCCAAACATTAGCCTAATGTGAATAATAATGGATGATTTCTGGGGTCGGTATACGGTGCTTATCATGTGTTGATGCGACTAGTGAGCTGCCCTCTTCTGAAACCAGACATTGTAACTTTGCAGGAGCAGCTCAGTCTCTTATGGGACTGTGTGACGTGGAGTGTTTTTCATTACATTTCTCCATTTATTAACGCAGAGGGTTTGACTGAGACAGGTTTAACTTTGCAACCGTGCCCTGTGGCCTATGGGAAGTTACAGGTTCAGTGCCCCTAGTGGCCAAAAGTTACATGGTATCCCTTTAAGTGATCTTTTTTTTTCACAATGCAAGGAGATATTGTTTTACTTCTAATGACAGATAGCAGTACATGCAACAAACTTGTCTGTGGATGTGAACCTTTTAGACCGAGTAACTTTATTTTAGTATAGATTTCTTTTATTTTGCATCGATTCCAAACTGCTCCCTAAATTGTGGCTCTTTTAAGGCTCATTAATCTTTTTGTATATTTTACCCTCAAGCTAAATCTATCTGCATATTTAAACCTCTCCTGGTTCTGTTTGTGGAGCTCTGCCCAAAGTGAACATGTGGCACAAAGAGCAGCCAAAATGTGTTATTTTTAATTCTGCTTATGTGCTTTGCCAAACTCTTACAGTCGGATGAAAACCCTTCCAGCATCATAATGGCTGAAAAGCCAGTGACATTCTTGTGTAGAACTACTAAACATGTGAACAAAGCATGCAGTGTTGAGAATATGATCAAAGTGATGTTCACTGTTATCGCATGACATTTATGACATTAAAAATTGCAATGTGGAGTTTTGTAAAGTGTTGTGGGGCAGCTGCAAACTCTTGGTGTGTGTGTGTGTGTGTGTGTGTGTGTGTGTGTGTGTGTGTGTGTGTGTGTGTGTGTGTGTGTGTGTGTGTGTGTGTGTGTGTGTGTGTGTGTGTGTGTGTGTGTGTGTGTTGGATGTGTAGGGGGAGAGAGTTATTGTAATAAGGCAAGTGGATCAGAACTGGTACGAGGGAAAGATTCCAGACACAACCAAACAAGGCATCTTTCCAGTGTCCTACGTCGACATCGTCAAGCGCTCTCCGTCCAAGGGCTCCTCCTACCACATAGAGCCACACGGTTACCATGGCAACCGGACACCAAGCTCCACACCGGTCAAGGTAAGAAAGTGAAGAACTTAGAGCTACAGATTGGAAATCTGAAGTTTTCTAAAACTTTGTTGAGCAGGTTAATGAATCTTTTTCCATGACATCCTATTCATTCCTAATCAGTTCCACACAAAGTACTTGTCTGGTCTAGTTTGTTTTTTTTAAATCACCTCTGTTCCCTCTTTCTCATTTTACTTTCATGGAGCTCTTCTATCACCTACCTCCATCTTCCATCACTCGCGACCTCCCTTCCCCTCAACCCTCTTTAAGATGGCCTGACCTGAAAGCTGTCACTAGAGAGTGGCTATCCCTCACTATGGACGCACCAGCATCCACTCCAGCTCAGTCCCTCACAACCACCCCAGTGCCGCCCACACCGCCCCCTCTACCCATTGACCTCACCCCTTTCCTCACAGTTCAGGAGCGGCGAGCGACTTCACCCGCACAGTTGAAAAAAGCCTTCGCTCCTCCTCATCAGCCACCTTACACAGAGAGGTGTGCTGGTTTTGGACACACACCAAGTATCCTGCCTTTTTCCCAACCCTCTCCACCGCCTCCTCCTCCTCCTCCTCCTCCACCACCTCTTCCTCCACTTCTTCCTCCACCCACCACTCATTCCTTATTCACCTCTCCACGGCCAGACTCTCCACTTCGATATAACAGCAGCAGAAGGTTGAATTCCTCTGAAGCAGTCCAAACTGTATCCAGTAGTACGCCAGAGATTTCCACACAACTTCCAGAACAACACAAGTCTCCTGTTTATTTAAACAAAAGCAGCAAACAAGCTGACATTGAGCTGCATGTAAAAGACCCCTATGATGAGCTGCTGTCTATGATCATGGATGGTTCCAGCAACACAAATGATGGTGACATATCGAGTGGTCCTTCAGCAGGTCCCCCGCTGATGAGTGAATCTCAGAGCAGGAGTTTCCAGAAAGAAGATGAACAGTGTTTTCATGCAGCAGGGAAGCCCCCGACAGTCCCTGCTGCAGGTGACTCGCCAAGCAGCACTCGGTTAGAGTTTTACAAACCTATAACAATGAAGCCGCTTCCCGCCTTGTGGGGAGAGCAGCCAGTTGACGCTCAGAAGCCGCTGCTGGTAAAAGGAAAGGAATACACCGAGTTATTCATTGTGGAAGAGGATGAAACTATGATGGACAAAGAGGAAGATGTTAGAGATTTCAATGAACGACTCAGTCCACAGGTAGAGCATGGTGTGAGCTGCATCTGTTGATTTAGAAAATTCATGTGAGATCCTACAAAATTACAGGATGATAGATGTTTGGTTTGGGGTTTTTTTTGTTTGTTTTTTTTTTTTTTTTGCTCTCACTGACAGGTCGTTCTAGTTAAACATGTCAATTTACTATTAAATGAATGAGGACCAAGTTGATCTAGGCATTTATCAGTCTCCATGGTGATTGTTTTATAGTTAAAATATGAGCTGAGCTAGCAGTTTTTACCCCACAACAAAGCAGCATTTCTAACTTACAGCTAAAACCTTTGAGGAAAGTGGTATACTTTACAAATGTAAATGCCAAATTGTTAACAAATTGGATTTTTGAGTCCAGAAATTAATGTATATTAAGCTGTAGCCTATAACATGGAATGGATTGACATTATAAAGATGTAATACAGAAACGTTCTCAATCAGTCACATAAAGAAAACTATTTATGTTGTGAGACATTTCCCTTAGTTGTAGTTTGACAGACTTTGACAGCAGTTTGAGGTTAAATCAGGTTAATTCTTCTGTTTTCCATTCTGTTTCTTCTACCGTTTTTTAAATGAGGCTGTCTGATGGTCTGATCATGTGACTCAGCTTCAGTCTCCTGTGTATATCCTCACTTCTCATAGGCTGAAGTCTCTCCTTCCAATCTGACACCGTTTCCTCCCTCTGGTCTCATCTCACCTTCTGCACCACCACTGCTGACCTCTGTACTTCCTCCCCCATTCCCGTCTCCACCTTCATCTTCTGTATCCCAGTCACAACATCATGACCACAGCACCATCCCTCCCAGTTCCCCCATTTCTCCTCGACCCCCGTCTCTTCCTCAGCTCACAATGTCTCCGCTTCCCCCAACCTCTCCATCTCCACCTGTCTTATCAACTCCCCTCCACATCTCTCACTTTTCATCAGACGTTCCCTCGCAGCACTCTCTATCTTACCCCTCAAGCTCTCCATGTCTTTCTCATCCAGTCACATCCACTCCCATCTCAGAGTTATTCATCCCTCTATCTGCTCCATCTCCCACTAAAACCACCTCTCCTCCCCTCTCCACCCCACGTTCTTCCCATACTGCCCCCACTGTACCACATCCTGGTCGTAGGTCTCCTAAGGCGAAGGTAAAGCTGGAATCTATGGAGATAAAGAATAAAAGAACTCTACTAACATTGTTTTGCTATCGTGCTGCTGTTGCTTGTGGAGCAGGGAGTGAGACTGTTCATTGGTTTAACAGAGGACATTTTTCTCTCTGATCAGTCTTTTGCTAACTGATGGTAGAAAAATGTCTTGACTGATTTTATTTTTTATTGTCTTTAATCATTTAAATTGAGTGTCTAAGTTTTGTGTTGTTAATTAGGACCCCAGGATATGTCTATCTTCAGTGGACTGAGTTATTGATGACAGTATTTACACTAACTTGCATTATATATTAGCATGAAAGGGCCAGCACCAAGATGCATTGACAGCAGAAAACATGCTTAATAAAGCGAGTATGAACTGCTTCTGTTGGATGTTTTTTTTTTTTTTTTTTTTCTTTTTAGTGTGATTAGGATTTTTGTAATCCGTAGCATCAGCATGTTGACTGATGATGCTTACAGCATGTCGTTAGATTTTTCTGCTTCCACGTTAAGTTCATCGCTAAGGTTGCTGACCTGGTTACTGTTTAGATTATAGGTGTGTTGCCTCTGGTCTTTCTGCCTGTTAAGCAGGATCCAGTTGTTGGTGGTAAACCTCCCCGTAGCCCCATCTTGTCCCGGAGGTCCTATCTGTCACCCATTAGAGGTCGAAGGGTAGGGGACAGCACTCTTGTCTCTCTGCAAGAAGAAAGACTTTAGTAATCTTCTTTTCATTCACGACTGATCACCACACATTGTGTAATAAGTGTGCTGTCTTTCTACATACACGGGAATTTCATCTCGGGGTTACAAGTTAAAGTCATAAGCAAAGGACTCACAATGAACACACACTGATTTATTGTCTGTGTTTCTCCCTGTCTTTCACCCAGCGGTTAGTACAAGATGCACTCCATGGTGGAGGTGACCCGTAAGTTTTCCTTCCAGATTTCTCGTTGCTCCTTTTATTCAGTTACGTGTGTTGCTCTCTCTTCACACAGAGTTAAATCTATAAATCTTTATTTATAGATACCAGGCTCTGTACAACTACATACCTCGCAATGAGGACGAGCTGGAGCTGAGGGAGGGAGACATCGTTGATGTGATGGAGAAGTGTGATGACGGCTGGTTTGTTGGTAAGATGAAAATTCTTTCTTTCTTTCTTTCTTACTAGCTTTATTTCTTATTCATGAGACATGCTGCCACTGATTTTCTGTCTAGTTGTGTCCTTTCAGTCATTTGTCGCTGTTTCCATTCGTTAAGACAGCCACCCGTCCTCGGAGACCTTTCATAACAAGGCTTCAGCGTACAGTAGATCATCTGAAGAGTCAGGGTCTCATGTCAGGGCTTAGCTGGAATTGTTCTTTTGTCTTATTTATGTCCAGCTTCATCGTTTTGTTAAGAACACAAGGAAATTTTGAGAGGAAGTTTAATTTGAGATTTTTTTTTCTATTGACAGCATTCACCTCTTGAAATATTTACTTACAAGATTTGGACTAAAAATTAATCAAAAAAGCTCTAAATGACCTCAGCAAGACTTGTTCCCTGGAAGCAGAATATGAAGAAATAATGGGGACTTCTGCACAGTGCTTTACATCCCAGCACAAACGTTGCAATAACAACTTTATACAGGACCATAAACACTCATTCAGTCAGTGATACAGAAAATATTCTGGATTCTGTTGATATAAGGTGTTTGTTATAGTTGCAGCTACATATGCAGAACCACACCGACACCACTAGATGTCAGTCTAGCTCCACTGCAGATTTATAACCTAACTTTATGTGAAGAAACCAAAACACAGGTCACATCGTGAGTTGGCTTTTAAATGTTGAACATAAGAACAAAGTTACTCATATGTGGTGATACTGAAAGTTCAACCTAACAAATATTTGTTGGTGCTTTTACTTTTATATTGAGAGACTGAGAAAAGGTTTGAGTGGATAGGAGCTATTCTCAGAAGCTTCTAAGGTCCTGGATGGCTGATTTCAAACTACATTGATTGTGGAACAGTGTTTTTAAAACGCAGCTTGGGCTGGAATGGGTTCACTGGGATTTACTCACTATTAAAAAATGAAAACATTTTAATCCTGAATCCACACAATGTTGTGCTTCTGCCAGTGTTCAAAGCTCTGACCTTCCTCTTCCTCTGTGTTTGTAAAGGGACCTCTCGAAGGAGCAAGTTGTTTGGAACCTTCCCAGGAAACTACGTGAAGCAGCTATAATGATGATTCCATACTCCCTCGTGGCTCCATCCCTTCCATTGGCACGTTCATCGCCGTCAGCACAGCAACCCCGCAGGACATCAACCTGCAGCACACTTCTGTGTTTGCAGTTACGTGTGGCTTGTCAGCTTCACTAAGACAGAATCCTTAGCTCTAACTAGCCATCTTTAATGGAAGACTTCTATGAGATAATACTGTTTTTTAATCTTATCTTTTTACCTTTATTTTTCTATGACGGAGAACCCAAAATTTGTGCTCCATTCAGTGACCTTTAACTTTGACGATGGTGGAAGGATATTGAGGACCGCAGTAATGCTGCCTTTTTGTTTCAGCTCTCTAAGGGCAGTAAAGATCAACAAGATCGCAGCTTTTTATTTTATTTATCTGCAGCAACCCAAAATTTAAAAACACTCACTCACTGTTTAATTCCAGTGTTCGATGATCAATATTCCCAAAGATCGTGAGTGCAAAGTTTTGGGGGAAAAAAGAAGGAAGGGGGAAAATAAAAGATAAAACAGTATTTAGTCAGTTGTCAGAACCTTGTTTTATGGGATTTAAGCTAAACTAATGGATCATCACAGCTTCATGTGGAAAAGACGGTACATCTGTCGACGTGGTGTTACCCAGAGTTCCTCTCGGTGAAACATCATTTCACAACAGAATCAGTTGTTTCAGTTTATGGAGTAAAAACTCACTGACAATGCAGTGCTTATTCTCTAAGTACAACATGTGAAAATGCAAAAAAATAACTTCCAAGTTTCAGATTTTGTCATCTAATCAATTTCCCATTAGGATTGATGCACTTTAACAGAACCTGAACACAGGCTTGCGTTTGTTTTTATTTCAAATGTCACCTCAGATTTGAGACAGTGCTCTTTTACTGCGGGGCCTCAGGGGACAGAGTCATATGTGGGAAGTGTATTCAGAAAGCTTGCTGACCTTTTAGGTATTATATTTATTAGAGGATGAACTGTTATGTGATGAACTATGTTTGATGAACTATGTTATAAGATTGTTTTAGAAAGGATGAACACCGTGTTGCTTTTTGTCAACATATTTTAACAGCACCTGACTTACATTTGAAGGATTGCTCCGTCATTGTCAAGCATCATTGTCCAGTTAGGTTCTTGTAGAGACAAATAACCAGATAATAATGGAAATAATGAATCGCCAGGTTTTATGTTGTTTAATGTTGAATTTATTTAAGTAAGAAACAGGATGAGATAGCAGTTGATTGGAACTGCAGTTGAGTCAGTGCAGTTCTTCCTGTTAGACCGATGGTGTGTGTGTTAACCCTGCTGTCAGTGAGTGGGTAGTGTATCACTGTTCACGTGTGATTATTATCTGGAATACTTGGCATTTTCCATCCTGAATTGTCATGCTAAGTAAATCTAATTTGTGTCTTTTTGTTGTTATTTTTATCATTTTATGTTTCACAATGGATGGACACTGTCAACAAAGCTATTGTTAAAGCACCTTAAGATATGTTATCATTCATCGTCCTTCACTTCACTCCCCGTCATTCACTGTCATCTGGTGTGACAACACTGTGTGTGTTTGTGGTGTTTTTGTAAGCCTTTTGTATGAGAGCTGTAAAATGGCCAACATCCACTTGCTTTATAAACTCAGCTTTTTTCTCACCTACCATCACATCTGGTTTTCTCTTTCTTTGCATTTTTCTTCATCGGTGGTGCTATGGTTCATTCCTTATAAGAGTCGGTGAGGTAGTTTAACTAAAGGTATTATAGGTAGAACTATAGCAGCCTTACGTTCAGCTCTATTTTGACAGCCATTTACATCTAAACCTCTTCTGTGATGCAAAAAAAATATCATTTATGCATATGTAGTCTAGAAAGCAATCTAAAAGTGTATGATGTAGTGTGCAGAGAACATAAACCTCTTCAGTGTTTAAGCATACAGTAGGCCTCTTGCCTGCTTTTG
Organism: Telmatherina bonti; assembly: GCF_933228915.1. Taxonomy (NCBI): domain Eukaryota; kingdom Metazoa; phylum Chordata; class Actinopteri; order Atheriniformes; family Telmatherinidae; genus Telmatherina; species Telmatherina bonti. Next base: position 26,212,866 of record NC_136621.1, on the reverse strand, counting down.
ATATGAGCATAAACATAGATTTGAAGTGAAAACATGAATTTGACTCCTGATATGTTTCTACATGTAATTAAAATGTAATTCTCACATGTTATTCCTGGTAAAGTTGAACCCAACATATATTCTTGGACTTTGAATATTTCTACAACAACGTAGCATTTGTTGGATGATTTTTCTTTTTTTTCGGGGGGGGCTTTATTGCCAATAAAATTCAGCTGATAAATTACATATTTCTTTTTTTCTTCATGTTTCTATAACAGGATGGAGCTTAGGAAAAAAAAAAAAAAAACAATACTTCAAACCTGTTTCATGATAAAAGAGAATCTTCTTGACACCTAATCCTTTAAATCACATTAATTTTTCCAACTGACCACCATGGTATTGATAGTTTTGGATTTACACCACTTTGACTTTAGTTGGAATGGAAATAAAAATGACGGGCGTGGCGTGGACAGCAGTCGGAGCTCTGTCCGCTCAGGTGATCAAAACAAATCACTGCAGATAAGCAAGTTAAACATTTCCTCCTCTCTTGTCCCATCTATAACACCTCAAACCACAATCATTTTAAAGCTGTTTGAATCAAGAATAACTTCAAATACTTTCAACTGGATTAAGAAAGCTGCACTATATTAAAACTGCATTATACATGGGCTACATGTATATTATATTACATTCATATTCATTGTGGATATGTTTATCTTGTTAACTTAGTGTTACGTAGAGAAGTAATTCATTCATTTTCTATACCCTGTTGTCCAATTTAGGGTTGCAGGGAAGTTTGAGCCCATCCCAGCAATTAGCAGATGAGCGGCAGGATACATCCTGGTCACCATTACATCACAGGGCCAACACAGAGAAACAAAGCCACTCATGCTTGCATTCAGTCATCAGTCGATTCAGAGAATTTAAGAGTGACCAATTAGCCTAACATGTACGACTTTGGATGGTGGGAGGAAGCCTACTTAAGCGGAGGGAGGACATGCAAACTCCGCCACTGTTCCAAAAAAAGAAAAGACTCCTACTTGAACCTTCCCCCAGCCAAAACCTTGAACCAGTAACAACCTTGTTGTGAGGCTGTCCACCACATCAACCTGCAGCCTCCAGAGAGAATACATATAGTTAATGTAAGCAACCCATTGCTGCTACAGGAGTTTATTTTTGTGAAGAGAGATGCTGAACTACAAGTGTTTGCCATATGGGACCTTAAACTGTATTGTCATGGTAACCATTGATCCACACCGGGATACTTTGCTTGAAGAGGATTTTTTTTAGGCTCTGTGCAGAACAAGGTGTTTGATGTCACTTTCCTTAAGTTAAATGATAAAAAAAAAAAAACTCCACTGCTCAGTGCTGACACAGATGACTTGTTAAAATGACAGTTTGTTGAAGTAGCGCTTGTTCACAAACAGCAGCAAAGTCTGTTGGTGGTCATATGTGTTTATACTATGAAGGTATACTGTAAATGGCACATAGCAACCAGAGTAAAGTCATCTTTTGTCTGTTATGAAAGTTAAGTGGAGCTTAAATGCTGGTGCTGAGAAAGACGAAAAGACAAATAACTTTGTTAAAACAGAAGAAAAGTGGATTGTTAGTAAAGCTTAGCTGTGAGAATCACAGGCCCAATCCAGATCAATAGCAGCTGGAATGTTGCTGTGAGACATTCAGAGCCTCAGACAGCAGCTTTGCCTCCAGACCAAATAAGGGAAGGATCAGCAATACCCATCAAGCAGAGCGAGAAGAGACCGGCCAGACCCTGAACTGTCCACAGCTGAGAAGTGCCAGCAGTGAGTGGCTTCTAACAAAGGCTGCTTTACGTCTTAGCTCTGTTTACATGTGTCCACCTCGGTAAGCTCAGCCTCCGAGCCCAAAAGAGGACGAAGGCAACACAAATAATACTTAAGTTGGACATGAATTAAAGGGGGAAAAAAATGGTTTCTGCTTGGAAAGAAGTACTGGTAAAGAAAACCAAGAAATAAGTTCACTAATGCTGGTAGTGCAGTCTGAGTCTGTTCCCAAAATCTGAGCAACTACCTCACAGCTGGGGTGGGGTCTGTCTATTCCCCTCCCTCTGTAACCCCCCCACCCCTGCTTGGTTCAAAATCTCCATCACTTTAGTATTTCTCTGCTATCTAACTGTGATCCCAGCAGTGTGTGGTTTCCACTCTGCTGCCCTAGCAGCTGGGGGAATTAAAGGGTCATGCCACTCAATGTTGTGCTGAACGGGCCGGCCCCTTGGGGTTTCCGCTTGACAGGAGGAAAGGACTTCAACCAGCCGCTCACCATCTCCAGAGTGAGTGACACAAGGAGTTCCCTTCACTCATCACATTTCCTTTTTTAGCAGCTTTCATGGCTCTTCTTATATATTGTTTTTATGTTTTTGTGAGTTTGTTATGTGAGCAGACATGCTGCAGTAAATGAACTGTACCACTGGGTGCAATTGCACATATGAATGCATGTTTTCCCTCTGGAGGTTCAGAGGGATCACAGTTTTCTCTACTATGAACATAGTCTTTCCTGAGTATGGGGGGGGGGGGGTCGTTCTGGAAACATTGTGTTGTGGTATGAAGCTTGCACCTGTGCTCCAGTAAAATGCAAGAGGCTCAGATACAAATAGCGGCTTACATCGTGCCCTGACATGCACACACACATTCATACACACACATATTTCTTAGAAAGAGGATTTAAGACTGAAGACTTTTGGCGAATAGTAATATTCTTTTTTTTTTTTTTTTTTTTTTAAACTCATCCTGAAGCACGTATAACTGATTTTCAGTTACAAACTGAAGAAAATAATAAAATATGTGCAAATGGAGAAAAAAAAAATGGAAGATGCACCGCAGGATTCTTACGTGACATTTCAAGCTGACGGCTGAATCAACGCAGAGGAAGAGAATGGGTTTGTAACTGGCTGGTATGATGAGATACAGTAATATGTTGTGACAATACGGCTGTTCAGAAGATGAGCAAAGTCCACTTTGACTCCACCAACAGCATCATCTAGCTTATTCTTTTTGGGAAAAACTGCTTTGAGTAAAAGAATTGCTGGTGAAATGAAGAATATTCAGATCAGTAAACTTGCAAACTACCAAAGTTTTGAATTTCCTTAAACACATATGCCAAACTCTCCATGTACAGAGGAACCAGTGGGAAGTGTGTGACTGTAGCAGGTACTCTCGCTTGTTTGAAGACAGTTAGAAAAGATAAATATGTAGCTGATCTGAATCCTTAAGTCTCCATTTCCTGCTTAGAAAAAATGTTTGGAGCTTTGGCTTCTATGTTTATGAAAGACAGAGCAGAATGAACACAGAGAAAGGAAGATGCATTATTTCTCAAGATATCAAATTATAGCATATTTTTATAGCATCTTTCCTAAAATCACACAAAGATCTAATAAATCCTCTTCCTTGCCATCAGAAATGTAATATGATGGGATTGAGGGGAAATACATTACACCATTTAATTTAACATTTTACATTTCTCCACACTTTTCTAGCCTGGTGAAGGATCTCTTATCAAGGCTATAAAAGCAAACAGTCTGCGTAAAATCTTTCGCTTCTCTGTCAGTGTTTAGATTCATTTGTGAGCCTTCATCCTCTGAGTCACAGAAACTCAGATATGAGTTCAGTAATCCCACTCGGTTGGGGTTAGGATTCATCTATATTTAGGGGAAGACCTCAGAAACTAAATAAAAGCATAGTTAGATAGCAAATGCCTGGCTCTATCCAGTAACCACACACCTGTTGTGTTAATGGACACTCGGACGTCTGTAAGAGAGCAGTGATGGTAGAGGAATGAGATGGGTTGGAAATGGAACCAGAGAGGAAAGTAAGAAGGGTTAATGTGAGTCAGAAAAACAAGAAGGAATCTCTCTGAAAACAAAAGTTTGAGAGCAGAAGTACCCATGTGATAAACTAAAGGATTTATCCCTGCAGAGAACTTAACACTTAGTCAAACACAAGTGAATCTCGGATCTGAGTTCACTGCCATTTTTGGTCAGGAACATCCTCTTCTTCGTGGCTCGCAGTTGTTCCCTGATGGTCAGGGCAGGTAACACAAATAATGATCATCTTTTCTTTACCAGACAGGAGCCTTAAAGGGGCACTCTGTCTAAATTTCCACAGAAAATAATTACATTATTCTCATCATGGGGAAGTAATTTACTAAAAGATGCTAAAATTCTGCTTTAAAACTGACAGGAAAAAAGGATGGTTTACTATTAACTTGCTAAATGCAACTTAGTTTATTTTACACAATTTGATGTGTTGCTAATCTTAAAAATACAGATGGCCTTTAAATGAAATACTACATACATGAAAAATGCCTAAAACTCCTTATGGGCTTCTGCAGGGGGCTCACTATATGACTTTAAAAGGTCTGTTGTAAGTCATAAGGTATCCAGCTTTAACCTGCTTTGTGCTCCAAGTTCTGAAAAAAATAAACAAATAGCTCAAAGAAGGAGTCTATTTACACACTTTAATGTACAAATCAAATCAGTTGATTATCTAACTGCTCATTACTGCTGCACATTTCTCACCCTCCAGCTATTAATTTCTATTTTGGGATCCTGTTTCTTCAGTACCACTTTCTGGAAGACAATCATAAAAAGGAGATAATAAAGGAAAATAGCAAGTGCATGTAAAGTAAAGTTTGTGTACTCTACTCAGTCAAGCTGGGAACAAGCTGGAAAGAAAGCAACAAAACATGTAAACCCTGCTATAACGGAATAAAAAAATATATGTTTTGAGCGACAGCTGAGCTGTGTGGAAACAAAAGAACACAGAAAAAGGAGATCTCTGGACAGATTTAGTTCAGACATCAGGCAGTAAAACAGTCTGACGGCAGTTCTCCAACAAATGCTCCACTGTAAATTACTGCTCCCTCTTTGGCAGCGTAGCACATCCCCTCTCAGAGCTTTCATCCAGTTATTTATAAGCACATGACCTAATCTTATCTTAGTTTCAGTGTAACAACTCCATGTAGTTTAGTTTGCTATGTCTAGTAATGCAATACATGTGTGTGTATAGGTCACGACCCGCGCAGTAGAAATAGGAATGTTTAGTTCAGTTTGAACTTCCTGAGATATTCTCTGACTCTTCAAACTCTTTGGAAGTTCTTGTTCATGGTAATCACTTGTTGGCAGAATACATATTCCATCTGGAAGCTGTCATTGCACATGTTTATATGATCACGGTGACGAGAGACGGACGGCTTACACACATGCATAGCAGCCGTGGTAGCCAGCTACAGGTTTTGTGCAGCAAGTCCTGAAAAAGTTGAACATGTAGCTCAAGGAAGGATTTATCATCTCTGCTGTGTGTTTGATTGAATAGTTGGGCTTCTTAGTGGAGTCTGTGTTATGTATTTTGTAGGTACATTTAGGCCAGGTGAGACACAGGGAAAGAAAAGGACATTATGATGTGATCCTAGACAGGAGAAATGCAGGGCCCCGGGCCGCTGAGTACTGTATTAAGAGATGAAGTGCCGGTGATGAAGAACAGACTAAGATTTTAAAAGGCTCGCACAGAATTCCTGAAAGGAATTTATAGAGGTAAAGAGAGCGAAAGACAGAATTTACTGGTCGTCAGGAAGTCTGCTGATATTACCTTCAATTAAGATAATAAATGATAATAATTGATTTGTAATGTTTTCTTCAACCTTTTTTTTTTTTTTAAAAGTTATTCTTGTTAATCTTTATTCAAGTTACACGTATCAAGGCAAAGTTTGATTCTCAAGACAGACAAGTTGCAAAAGCAAACAATGAAAAATACTAATGACAGACATCATTACATAATTAAAGCAATATGCGAAGAGAACTTGTTTAGTTTTATTTATCCAGTTAACCTGCAAACAACAACACATTTTTGGTTTTCAGTCATTTTTGTTTTGTGATTTTAATGTCTGATTACATATGCCCTCAACTTTAATACAACATTTGATATTATTTAGATATTGTGTATTTAAAGAATAAATAAACGGATCATATCATAATCAGTAAAAAAAAAAAAAAAAATCCTGATCTATTAATAAATTCACTTTATAAGAGTAAGCCTTGTTTAATCTTTTTAAGACACATAATGTTACCAAATATAGTTTTCCACAAATGAAATTGCTAGTCTGGAAGTTAAAGGGATTATTTCTGGCTTCCACAGCATCTCTCGGGGGTCTGCTGTAGACTTCTCTTCATTTTTCGTGCTTAAAACCCCCCAATGATTCTGGTGAAAATTTTAATGTCAAAACATTGTAGCTACTTCAGTGCAAGACACAAAATGCTGTAGTTTAACAAAAAATTTAATATAAAGAAAAAGAAATTGCACCATGACTGCATTTTTCAATGTCATCGTAATATTAAAAAAATTAACTTTTGCATTGAGATGTTTTTAATCTTTCCCAATACTGTTTCCTTCTGTTGGCATTTTCTAACTCATTTTCTCCACTCTCAGTTAGGATTTAGAGCTTAAATCTACAAGGTGATGGTTGGAAACACACACAGAGTGATGGCTCACATTCAGTATTTTATTTTTACTCTTTTGTTGTCGTACCAATCAGTTGTTTGTGACTTTTCCCATCATAAAACCACACGGATACAACACCATGTTATAAATTGTAACCATGTAAAATTCATTCTTTCATTCTCTTAACTGCTTAGTCTCATTAAGGGTCTCGAGGAAGCTTGAGTCTGTCCCAGCAATCATTGGGCAAAAGGCAGGGCCCACCCTGGACAGGTTGCCAGTCCACCATTGGGCCAACACAGAAGAATAAGCAACATTTCAAGCTTACATCAAGAGTTACCAAATGATCCTGAAGTTCTGGCAATTCTGGATCACATAAAAACATTTCCTGAAATGTGACCATACGTGAGTTTGGAAGGAAAGCTTTCCATGTGTTTAAGCTGCTCGTAGGTATCTGAAGATGATCCCACCGCACTCTGCTTTCTGAGAGATTAGGCAAAATGATTTAAAATATGCTCTGTTATTATGAAAGTTATATTATCCATTGTTTAAAATATTTATCATGAAGCTGCTGAAAAAGAAAATTAACAGTCTAATAATATTTCTTTTTTAAAATGCAATGAAGGACAAGTTACATAAAATGCTTCTAAGCACAACAATTTAAACCAGTTATTTTGCACAACTGGTTAGTGATTCTGTCAGAAGTGAATCTGTTCTAATAATATCCAGATTCTCTTCTCTCCCATTCTGACGAGCACAGAAATGTCACCACAACAGTGGAGGGTTTACTTCTGGTCTTTGCACAGATTCGTCTATGGAGTGTATAGAAGCTCTATTGACTTGTGCAGTGACTTAAAAGAATAACATTTGGATTCAGACAAAACTTATTCAAACAAAAGTTGGCTTTCTTTCTCACCACTTTACTGATGTTCTGATCCATGGTGTTCCAACCCTCTCTGCCCCATAACACCCCAGTCTTCAGGTCACAGATTTCTCATAACCCCTGGCTCGTGACACTTAGTCATTTCCTGAATCTGAGGATGGGATGTTGTTGTTTGTCCTTGGAACTAAGAATAGCTTGTAATTAGTATTCATCTTTTTATATTTAATGAAGTGGTATGACAGCTAAAAGAGAAAAAAGTCAACTAAAACCTAAAGTGGGGCTTTCACTGATTACAAGTCTTCAGGTCAGCATAAGTAGAATAACATAAATAGATACAACCTCGGCAGCAACAGATTAGAACAGCTTTTACTGATTCGTTTATGTTTCATTTAAAAAAAACAGAAGGAATCAGCTATTTATTATTTTAAATCTATATTTTGCACATATAATCATTTAATCTGTGAATCTCTGTCACCACGAGTGCAACGAGTTGCAGTATTGATGACCACCTCATGTTAGCACAGATGGGTCAATAAAGTTGGCTGGAAATAAGCAGCAATAATCTGACAAGCAACCATGTGCAAATGGAGAAAACGGGTGTTGTATCTGGAAATCTAACTGATCACATTTAGTTGGTCTAATTGATCAGCTCTCTGCAGGTACACCTCAGCGACAGCAGCAGCACACACTCATGCAGTACAGCAGTTGTGTTCATTGATGATACTAACCTGCCACAACTCTCTGAGCCACAGTAATTGTACTGTCATGTACTATAATGGGTGATTCCCATGTAAAGTGACAGTAGCACATGTGGTTTTTGGCAGTAACAAGCTGTCTGTGGTGCTTTGTTGTCTTTAAATATGCCATCTATTTGTATCTTCACTGTTTGCCTTTTGTACGAACCATGTTTATCCCTTCATCTGTTCAATTCCAGATCACGCCTGGCAGTAAGGCGTCCAATGCCAACTTGTGCGCCGGTGACATCATCCTGGCCATCGAGGGAGCACCAGCCGCAGACATGCTCCACTGTGAAGCCCAAAACAAGATTAAGGAATCCACTAATCAGCTCTGTCTGACAGTTGAAAGGTTGTTTCTCAGCATGAACATGCCCACAAAATAGTGATAGGAAGAAAAGGGATGGATGGATGGAGGAGGGGGGCACTTTGGCTTTGTAAAGACATTAAGTTGATTAATCTTTCAGCGTGTGATTTTTTAAGCAGTTATTATTTCATTTTCTGTCAGAAATCTCATGATGAGTTTATTTTTTATAGTGTTGGGCTACATGGTGTTTAGGAGTTCTCTCTGATGGTTTTCTCATATGAAGGATTTTATAACTGCTTTGACATTATGAATGTTTTATAGGTTCAGAATCACAATGAGATGACCTTCTGATCAGGATGCGTCTTTGTTTGTTTCCAGGAATGAATCCAGACTGTGGTCGCCTCGCGTTATGGAGGACGGCAGAGCTCATCCATTTAAATTAAACCTTGAAGCAGGACAGCAGGTTTGTATCACTGAAAACAAGACGCACATATTTACTATTGTGTTTGTCTTTGTGCAGTTCTTCAAGTATGTGTCCATGTTGTCTCAACGACGGCCTTGTTAAAATATCTTTATGTCTGATTCTTTTCTTTTCCTTTCTTTACAGGAATACAAACCAATCGGTGCTGCACACAACAGAAAAGCTCAGCCGTTTGTTGCAGCAGCAAACATTGATGACAAGAGGCAGGTGGTCAGCACATCCTACAACACTCCAATAGGCCTCTACTCCTCGGGAAATATCCAGGATGCCATGGAAGGACAAATCCGAGGCCTGGTTCAACACAAACCAGAGAGGTGCACACGGCAGCTAAACACAGCAAACTGGTTTTACACAGTACCTGTTCTCTGCCTGCCTTGCTGCCTGTATATCAGCCAAAATGTCATGTAGCTAAAAGTATATGACAGAGTCAGTAATTTTCTTAGACTTCATATTGCTCATAACATTATTTTCAAATCTTTTTCTAACTTAGTGCAGAACTGACATCAGCACGGTTGTTTTCCATTGGTCATCTGTTACAGCCTCAACATGGTAACAAAGTCCAGTCAGGCCAGACGATCCAAATAGGTCTCTAATTTTGCCGCAAAAAGGAGAAAAAAAAAAAAAAAAAAAAAAGAAAAAAGTGTTCTTTTTGGGAATTGGGCTTTAAAGAGACATTTTAGGATAGTTTGTTTAATGCAAAATATTAAAACACTTCAAAAGTGCAAGGATATATTTTTTCTTTTGTTTAATTTTTTTCTTTTTTTCTGCGAATGCAAAAGTTTTTGAGCAGTCTCAGAATAATATCCGCAACAATAAAAAGGCTGTTTCAAACAGATAAGCTGCATGTCTGTGGAGACACAACAATTAGAAACTGGTAAAATCATGTTTAATGATTCTGTTTGACAGTCAGTGAGATTACGAATGCATTTCTCAATTTAATGAATATTACAACAACCTTACCACAGTTTTAGCTGGATACAAAGTTGGTTGAGAGAAGAACAAAACTTACCTACTTGGCCTAACTTTAATTTTTTTAGATGACAAAAGATGCTTCCTGTAAAATCACTTTCAGCAGTTGTGAGTTCCAAGTCTGGTATTTGTGTTTCAGATCAGGTAAATCTTCCTTGTCAACTGAGAAACTAATTACACTTGGAAAAACCAAAATATAGAGCATGTCTTAAAAATTATTATACAAACTAAGGGTGTTATGCTTTTTATCTTTTTTTTTCACTTGTCTCAGACATACAACTCTTTTTGACGACGATGGTGATGATGAATGAGGTTCATTTCTAAGTGATTTACTTATTTTGCAAACTCGTGTTAATAAAATAATCAACTTTAAGAGTATTATTTAGACTGATTAACATTATATCTTTTTAAAAACCCTCCATAAAGCTGAACTGAAATCATAGTACTTCCTCAAAGACTTTATTTCTGAAGGATGAGGCCTCTCCTGTGGCGCCACCTTCAGGCCAAATATTTTTTTTCTGTACATGTTTAATTGTTATTATACACACATATATATATATATATATATATATATATATATATATATATATATATATATATATATACAATATGTAATATATTATATATTTATTTTATTATCATTTAAATTGAAATAGTTCATGTGTGACAATTATTAAAGTATCAGAAGCATTTAACAGTGTTTTTCACAGTTTCAATATTAATTTACTCACCTAACAAATCACTGTGCCATTCAGACATGTTCTGCAATATGTTCAGCTTCAGCTTCCCACACAGTCATGTGGATTTCATTAGGCTTTCAGGCACAAGGTGTTTAAGACGTGAACAATATGGAACCAAAGGCATGCATTACTCTCTAGGTTGCATGGTCTACAACACATTGAATGACTAAAAAGAATAATTATTTATGCAAACATTAAAAGTATCCATGAGTATCTTTACATAATGTTGTATTGTTTCATTAGCTTACAGTCAAATGCAGCTGAAATTATCCATCCTAACTGCTTAATCTGATGAAGGGTCGCAAGGAAGCTGGAGCCGATCCCAGCAGTCTTCAGGCAGGGTAGACCCTAGACACCTCGCCAGTCACCTGAAATTATGCATTAATTAACATTCTTTTCTCAATATGTGAAATGATCTTTGATAGTCTTAAGTATGCAACCACATTATTTTGTTTTAAAGCTGAGTTAGCGTGTTGCGATTTCTCACACTCATCACCCTCACCTTAGCTGCTGATTTACTGATCATCTGCTTCAGGACAATGACATTTAAAAGGAAATGCATAATTTATATCTCTAAATGTCAGAAAGAGATGTTAGGAAAGTGTATGTTTGTGTTTCAACCAATTTGACCCTAAACCTTTGTCTGCACACACTTGTCAGTCCCAGGGCCTTGACCAGCATCGCAGATTCTGATGTGTACCGGATGTTACAGAAGGATCAGGAGGACCCCCAAGAGCCTCAACAGTCTGGCTCCTTTAAAGCCCTCCAGGAATTTATTGAGAGTGATGGTGAGCTCTTTGTTTTATCATCTACGTTCTTTCGATGGCTTAACTGCAGATCTATCAATCACTTCAGGAAATCATAAACACTTTAAGTACCATTCGATGATTTATTCAATATGAGACATGAGTACTTTGTGGAGGCCCCACAATGTATTACACTAATCACAAGCACATTGTGTTTCCTTTATTATTCAAGTGCTCTGTTGTTTAAGTTCAGCCCAATATGTCAGTACAAAAGCCCTTTACTGAGATGATAAAAATGTGTAAGTATAAAAATATGCTTACAAAGGCATCATTTAATATTCAAGGGGCTATTGTAGCCTGACACCTTCTTCCTGAAGTGCTTCTGGTTTATGCATTTCATATGTGTTGCTTTAAGGCATATGTTTCCATCAAGAAGGGTTGTTTTCTTGAGTCCTTTCTTGTCCCCTGTGGGCAGGCACTCGTCCCATTGTGACTCGAACAGTAAAAGCCCCCACCACCAAACCGACTCCACCTACAGGAAACCTGCAGAAACTGCCTGTCTGCGACAAGTGTGGGAATGGGATTGTGTAAGTAAAAATAGAACAAATCACCTGCAGTTCACATTAAGACCCAACATGCATCAACACAAGCCTAATGGCCAGAGAAGTACATCAAGAATACAAGATGAACTTAGATAACAAGAACCTGACACATCAGCTGCAGCTTTTAAAAGTAAAGCTATATGTGTAATTCAGAAAAGATCTTCTATTCAGTTGTATGTAGACTGAAGGTTATGTTTAGTGTGTTTAGATATGATTTTATCCTTTTATTGATATATATGAGATTTATGTATATGTGTGTGTGTTTATTCTTTTATTATTAAAGTTAAGTACTAAAAGTCCACTGCGTGATCTATAGTAAATAAATTTACAATAATGATGGACTTGGGTTTGTTGTTGATTCAATCAGGCAGCGTTAGAAAAGGAAAAACTTTCCTTTAACAGGAAGGAAAAACATCCAGCAAAAGCAATCTCAGGAAGAGTAGCTGTTCGCTTTGTCCTTTATAAAAAATAAATTCTTAAGTGTATTTAAAACTTATATCTGCCCTTTGAACCCGAATTGACTGATAGAAAAACAGAGGAGCCTAAAATCTGAAGGCTCCACCTTCCATTGTTCTGGTACAAACTTTAGGAAGCACAAGGAAACTTGCAGTCCGACGAAAAGTGCCCAGTTGGACAAATATGGAACTGTGAGATCTTTAAGACACAATGTTTATAAAGAACTTAAAATGTCAGTACTAAATTATTTTTGGATTTTAACAGGGGGTCATGAAAAAAGCTAAAACTGGAGAACCTGGTGATTGTAACGTTGCTGAGGTGGTATAAAAATGTACATTTCTGTATATATATATACACCACACAGCACGTTATAATCCAACAATTATTGCAAATACTGTGGGATATGACACTTTCCCATTCTATCCAATGGGAAAGTGTCCCAACTTTTGACTGCTACTTGATCTATATTACAACAATCCAGCGACCCCCTGACATTATCCTGGGACCCCCAGTTTGAGACCAGCTGGTCCAAATAATGCAAATGAGTGTGTGAGCATGCAAACAAGATAAGAATAGAAGAGATATAAATCCATAAAAGTGGGAGGGGCTTATCTAAGCAGTAGGGAAGTCATATAATCAGTTTGGTTTCATAAAATGAATCTTTCCCATCCATTACCTATTCAACCTGTCATGTTTTCAGTCTTTGAAGCATGTACACCTGAGTTTTCCAGTTAAAAAGGTAAAAACACATTTCTTTCATGTGTTATAAAGTTGACACCTCTTTTTTTGATGTTACAGTGGGACAGTGGTGAAAGCCCGGGACAAATATCATCACCCCGGCTGCTTCGTGTGTTCCGACTGTGACATCAACCTGAAACAAAAGGGCTATTTCTTTGTGGAGGGGCAGCTGTACTGTGAGACCCATGCTCGTGCCAGAATGAGACCACCAGAGGGGCACGATCTCGTCACAGCATTTCCTACTGCCTAGATCCCCATTTTATGAGCACTGACATGAACACATGCAAAATAATCTGATTGGTATGACACATACTAATGGGACTATCTCTCTGGTAGTCACAACAAAGCATTTTATACCCTGGCAGTTTGATGCCTTCCTAATAAAGTCTAAGGTGTTGTCAAATACAGATTTCATGTTACAAATACTGGACAACACCAACAAAGTATAACTGTCCAGCATCATAAGACTGTAATAATATAAGGTTAATCAATTAAATAGGCATTATTCTATATTAATTCACACTTGTTCTGTGTCCATTAAATTTGATAAGTGCTTATCTTTTTGAATATGATTGGTTTTTAGATGATAATATTGCTTTTATGGATTTTCCTTTGCATAAAATGCTTGTATCCTCCATCCAAATAGGTAACACACATGTTAATGGGACCTTTAAGAAAAACAAGTTAGCAGATTATTATAAGTAATACATAAATTATAAAAAGTAAAGCTAAATAGGTAAAAGCAGACAGCCGGTTATGTGTTTCCTCTCATCAAACAGACTGAAGAGGATCCTGCACTGTATAATTTAACTCACTGCTGCACAAGTTTTATAGTGGAGAAAAATTTGCTTTGATACAAATCAAAAGTTTTATCAGTGTTTTCATGCCCAAATAACTTTGTACAATTGTTACATCTGATGGTTTCATTACTTATAAATAAAGATAAACAAAAAACAACCTACAAACCGATCGCTGTCTCTGCGTGGGTACAAGCAACCCACGTGTTTAGATTATACACACACGAGACACTTATCTAGGTATTCAGTCCTGGAAGAGACTATATAATTGTCCAAAAATAAAGAAGTGAGAGACAGAAGAATAAAGGAAAAAAGCATTGGACAAAACAAGCAGAACAAACAAGTTTTTCTTAAGTTACAAAAGTTAAGGGATTCAAAATTACATGGCTTTATCTATATTCCATTAAACATAAACTTCCATTTGTATGCCATGTTTAAATGGAAGTACTTCAATATTTCTTGAGTATGTTGTAAAAAAAAAAACTCAAATGAATGAGAAAAGTTTGACAAGGGTACAAAATATCACTTTGTCAGTGATTGGCTTATTTCCGAAAAGACGAAGTTATGCCAGCTGAAAAAAAAACTAATCAATCGCATCAATTCTGGAACTAATTTAGTTTATTGTGCAGATCAGATTGAAATGAGAAACTTTTTCCAAAGAAATCAATGTTGAGGCAGTGAAAGCAGTCACAGTATTGCTATTTAGAAATACACACACACACATATATATATATATATATATATATATATATATATATATATATATATATATATATATATATATATAGTCAAATATATACAGTCCTGATCAAAATCTTAAGACCAGCTGAAAAATTGCCAGAATGTACCTTTTGCATATTTGGATCTCAATGAGATTTTAAGTAGAGCTACAATATGCAAAAGCAAGAAGGGGGAATGTGACAAAAAGCACTTTGAAAAAGTAATTTATAGAAAACAACAATTAAACTGAAATTGGTTGTTTATCAGCTGATCAAAAGTTTAAGACCACAGTCTATAAAAGCCAAGATCTGCTTAAAATTTTCATTTTCTGTCGTGTTTTCACACGGTCATGCCTTCCTGATGGCTAAAGCTAAGATGCTTTCTCTTCTTGAACGTGGTTGGATCATCGAGCTGCATAAGCAAGGCCTATCAAAGTGTGCCATTGCTGCTGGGGTCGGACGCAGTAAGACAGTCATTCTACATTTTTTGAAAGATCCTAAATATTATGGAACAAAAAAGTCAAGTGGTAGACCCAAAAAAATGACACCTGCACTGAGCCGGAGGATCCGATTGGCTGTCTGTCAAGGCACAAGACGATCCTCAACCCAAGTTAAGGCCTTTACTGGTGCTGACTGCAGCACAATAACCATCAGACGGCATCTGCGAGAAAAAAAAACAAATTCAAAGACCTCGTCTCCCTCAACGCCACAAAACTTCCTGTTTCCACTTTGCCATGGAGCATCAAACATGGGACATTGAAAGGTGGAAAAAAAGTTTTATTCTCTGATGAGAAAAAATTTAACCTTGACGGTCCAGATGGCTTCCAACGTTTCCGGCATGACAAGGAGATCCCACCTGAGATGTTTTCTACCCGGCACAGTGGAGGGGGTCCATCATGATCTGAGGTGTTTTTTCATTCAATGGAGCACTGGAGCCTCAGGTGGTGCAGGGTCTTCAGACGGCGGCTGGTTATGTTCAGATGTTGCAGCAGGCATCCCTCATGACTGAGGGTCTTGTCTGTGTGGTAACAGCTGGGTTTTTCAACAGGACAACGCTGCAGTTCACAATGCTCGCTTGACAAAAGACTTCTTCAGGGAGAATAACATCACTCTTTTGGACCATCTTGCATGTTCCCCTGATTTAAATCCCATAGAGAACATTTGGGGATGGATGGCAAGGGAAGTTTATAAAAATGGTCATGAGTTCCAGACTGTTGATGCCCTTCGTGAAGCCATCTTCACCCCTTGGAGCATTGTGCCCACTAGCCTCCTGGAAACACTTGCATCAAGCATGCCCAAAAGAATTTTTGAAGTGATCAACAAGAACAGTGGAGCTACTCATTACTGAGTCCAACTGAGAAACATGTTTGTTCTGGTTTGGAGAGTTTTTTTGTTATTTCGTGAGCGATGGTCTTAAACTTTTGATCAGCTGATAAAACAGCCTATTTCAGTTTAATTGTTGTTTTCAATAAACTACTTTTTCAAAGTGCTTTTTGTCACATTCCCCCTTCTTGCTTTTGCATATTGTAGCTCTACTTAAAATCTCATTGCGATCCAAATGTGCAAAAGGTATTTTCTAGCAATTTTTCAAGTGGTCTTAAGATTTTGATCAGGATTATATATGACTATATATGGTCATCAAAAAACACAGTAAAGAAACATCAGTTTGTGTATTTGGAACTTATAGATTACAGTATAGTGTTTTTACTTGGTCCTAAAGTTAAAACCATTTGCTCTAAAATCATTGTACAGTTTCAATAGCATGTGCTACAAAGTGTCGATTGAACACTGTAGAGATGGTCAAAATGTGTTAGTATTGTTATTATTATTAACATTGTTGTTATTATTTTTACTGTGGGAGAGCACAATCATTCAATCCACCAAGAAACTCCAGAGCAAATTCCAAAAGGAAATTATTGCTGAGGATTCTGGCACATTTTTGGGGATGTACTCCCCACATATTTAGCTATGTTACTCATGCCACATAAACGCACAATTTCTACAATATTACCTTGGTAAAAGGTAACTGATTTGTCATTTGTCAAATGATGCAGCCCTACACCAACAACTGGTAAAATCACAAAGGAGGAATGGTCAACACACCAAACAAAACTATCTTTTTTTTTGTTGTTGCACTAAGTTTATTTATGTCATAATAACATCTTTTACTATAATATTTTAAAACCTTAGTTGAAAGAACACTAACATGGCATTTTGGATTAGGTCAAGCTAACATTGAGTTGTCAGATATGAAATGGTTTTGGCAATCACTTGTGTTAAAACTAAACTTGAAGTTCGTGGAGAAACTGGGGTTTATATTGTAACAAAAAAATTTATTGATTTACTTAAATTGTTTTGCCTCATTCATTAATAATAATACAGGTGTTTGATCCATATTCTTCCCTTACACATACACTACAAGTTCCCCATTTAAACATGCTCACAACACAAAAGACTTGGGACTAAATTTAGAAAGCTATCTCCAGTCAGTATGCTTTTATTTTGCATTCTGCAGGTGAGCTCACTTAATTATTGCACAACAGAACTTATTGTTTAGACTAAATCGATATTCAGCTGACAAATAGCATTAATAAAAAAGGAATACATGAGAAAGGAAAGCCAAAAGATAGATTTGGGGCAGGATTTAAGTGCTTTTTTTTTTTATGAAAGCACAGAAGCAAAACCCATTAGCAAAGAAGGTCGAATTTAATTTGTTTCAAAACCATTGTTCATTCTTCTTGATCAGCTAGTGGAGTATCCTCATCCTGAGGGGAATCTTTGTGACAGGAGCAGCTGCTCAATAATGTCAGACAGCTAAAGAAACAATTATTGACTTAATGCCGAATACACCATCAATAGCCTGCTAAAAATGGAGAGAGAAAGCTAATGTCCCAGTCCGATGGCTCCTCACGTACACGCAAAGTAAATCAGTGAGGACATGGTCAACAGGAAGAGCTCTTCAAGTCCTGAACACCAGTATAATCACTGGAAAACTGACTAAAGGTAATTACAAGCCTCAGACAAAGCCAAGTCAAGCGAGAAGAGGAACTCCTTTCTTCTGTCTACCAGGAAAGTCTACAGTCAGTTTTCTGCTCAATGCTCAACACAAATATCTACATCCCTCTGCAATTTCAACTAGCTTCATAGCAAAGACCCCGATAAATATCAAAGCTGAAGCAATCTTGTACATGAGGGGTCTCCAGCTCCAGTCCTCATGAACAACCATCCTGCAGGTTTAAGTGTTTTCCCGCTGTGACACACCTGACCTGAATCAATAGCTCATTTAAAGGCAGGTGCAGAAGAACAACAAGTTGCTGGAGAACCGTTTCATTTTAAAAGATTGCACCAGGGAACCTCTAAAACCTGCAGAACAGTACCTCACAAGGACCAGAATTGGAGACTCCTGTTGTACATATACATATTCACTTTTTTGTAAACTTTAAATGAATACATTTATATATTCATCTATGTGTCGGAAAAATGAACACAACTAAGTTTATAAGTTTATTTAAGTTAATTTTATGTGTGTCAAGCCAAAAAACAAAATTTGATGATCAATCAGCAAATAAAATCTAATTACATTTTTTTTGATGAATATTGGCTTCAGAATTTGATCATAAATGACCCCTTTTTAAAATCAGTTTTAAAAGCAGTAAATCACATATAGGAGATCTTACTTTTTGTTACCGAGGCAACATGACTGAAGCAGTTCTGACACTTTGGGATCCCCGGTTAACCTGACACATAGAGGTGCACACAGCAATTAGCATGAACAGAAAAGACTCAGTGATAACTTCCAGGCTACCGTAGCAGCATTTCCTTTCTGAATCAGGTTCTTCTGGCGAGCCTCCAGGTCCCAACACACTGTTGCATAAGACAGGAGATTAGATGATAATTTCATAACTGAGGTCACCCAGAAATGTCTCAGAGAAAGCTATGGTAAGAGTTTCTTTTCTCTAAACATTAAGAAAATGAGCTGCAGTTTGTCATTTTTAAAGCCCCTTAAGCACAGGATACACTGGATCATCCTTTATTAAAGAAAAGAGATAACTCCATGCAATGTTCATTTACATTTTCCCAGTTACACAGACTGTGTACATGAATATGAGGAGAGTGGAATGAGAATGATCCGCTTGTGACAATGTTGATTAACCCTGACAATAAAAGGCATTATATTTTATTTTATTATACTCATAGTATATATATAGATGAAAGAGCCTGAGATTGCATTATCAAAGACAATTTTGTGGAATATTTGTTGAGCATCAATAGTTTTAGGGCTGTGATGCAAAACCCACATCACAACTTAGAATAAGTTTGGTTTGATTCTCATTTCAGTACAGCTGTCATCTGTATGTCCTCATAGATGCTAACTGCATCTTTCCTTGACCACATAGTGTTTGACAAAATCACAACATTTCATCAACAAGTCAAAAAAAAAATTTATTATGAAGCTTTTCTCATCTACCATTGTTTGGATTGTATTGTGAAATCTAACAACATTTTTAAACCATCCAGAGCAGCATTGTTTTTTTTCTTTTTACCTCAGCCAAGGACGTCATGCTTTTGACCACGTTTATCTGTCTGTATGTTAGTAACTTTATGCAAAAAACTACTGCTGAATTTCTGTGGGTTTTTTTTCTTTTTTTTTTGTTCTGAGACTGGGTCTCAGTTTAACTTAGATTTTACTACATTTTGGGTGTGATCTGGAAGAAAAAGGGGAAGCATAAATTATTATAAGGATTCTTCACAAGATGGGTGGAAATGAGCTACTTGGCCGAGGTCTCTGAGTGCTTTTCTAGTTGTTTCTGTTTTATTTTTTTTTTCTACCAGTTTTTTTTTTCTATTTTGTTTGTTTGGTTGGTTGGTCGGTTGTTTTTGTTGTATTGATGCTGGAAGAGTGAGGGATCCATAATGTACTCTCCAGCAACCCTTCAAAATGCTCACTGAGGTTTATGTCTGGACTCTACGGATCAACCAATGTGTGAAAACTGTCTCAATCTACCTGAGCTACTTTTTGAAATATATCTTAAAATTATAATTTATAATTTATAATTTAAGTAATGTTTTACTTGATGTAAATTTCTTTTTCTTTCTTGCATTTGCGATGCCAACTGATATCCATTTATCTACACAGATTTAGGGGCAGAGTGCTGTCAACAAATGAACTTTCCATTCTGTATTTTCCTGAAAAGTTGTGTTTCTTTGGGAGCCTGTAGACAAATCCAGCAGCCGTTTTGTGGTTTGTGCCTTCTTGCAGCATTGCTATTACTGAGGTGGGAAATCCTTGTATCTGCTACCGTCTGCTGACAGGGACAGCATCACAGCAGGACTTATATTATTTGACAGTATATCTACAGATACTAATAGGAGTATCTTATTTGGAGATAGTTTTGTTATAACTACTTCAGGCTGCAAGATACCATGTTCACAATCTCTTTGTGTTACTCACTGAAAGATTTTTATAATCTGGCCATAATGTTGTAATGATGAATGCAAATAACATTACACTTCACAATACTTCCAACATTAGTTTTTGATGCTGAGTCATTTTCAAAAACACATCAGAACTGAGCATTTAGAGCAGCAGTGTGAACATGGTCTAACTCTCAGCAACACTGCAGCCCCTTACCCCCATTGACATGAGCTGGCATGATAAATGTTACATGTTGTGTCACATTAAGCTGGATATGAAGATTAGAGTCAAACTGACAAGTTTTCATCTAAATTTAACATCAGGTTGTTGTTGTTGTTGGAAATAAAATTGTTTCCTTTGTTATGTATTGGCAATGTTCCATACAATGCCCACACACTGCTATTGGTCAGCAGACAGTCAACCACTGTCCCCTTCAGCGTCAAACAGCTGCAAAATTTGATGAAGCTCTGTGTTTTTGTATTCATTTTATTTTAAAAGTTACATTTAAAATTTCCCACGGCTGTTTGAAGATCCAAGAACTGCACAAGTCCTTCCAGATTTCCTTGATACCTTTAAAAAATACTACAATCATCTCTTCTGACATGCACTGATGACCTCTTCTGAAATGCCACTTCAGCAATGGCAGAGTCTACTTCTGATGCTTTCAGCTTCTAGTGTTTTACAGGCACCAAACTGTCAGAAAACCCCTTCCAACACATCTGGCTGAGGCTATTGATCTACTTGAGTGAGTTTGATGTTGCTGATCATTAGTTTGGATACAGCAGTTAAGATAGAGGTGCATCAGTTGATCTTATGAGTCGTGGGGAGATGAAACATAGGAAAAGAGAGCATAAGGGTTAAATTGCAATTTGATGCCATCTGATTAAATCAAATCGTCTAATAAAAAATATTGGCAGAAATCTTAACATATCTTCATATACCCTCTATTGCTCACATTTTAAAACAGAAATTCAGATATACTGTAATTTGTGTCCTAAAAATAACGGCATAGAGATGATAATAGTATTGGGGATTTAATTACTTTCAAGTCAAAGCCCTTTTTTACTTAAATAGTTTCAGAATGCCTCGTTTGCAAAAGGCTGCATGTCCAAAAAGCAAAATAAAGAAATAAATATAACAAAATAAAATACATAGTGTTGTCAGCAGTTGTTAAACAATGAGCCATCTCTGATTGTTCATCTCAAACATTTGTTGACCTGAAATCAGTACAAACCCTGTCTTCGTCTTGCTCAGCCTTTCTGCTTTTTGTGTATCTTGAGCTTAAAGAAGCACGACACTTGCATACGGACAAGAAGGCAGTCCTGTAGTTGTTGTTCATCCACCCATACAGGATGGGGTTAACACAAGTCGAGCACATTGCAATGATATGGAACACTGTGAAAAGCAGCTTGAAGTCCTTCATGTGCAGCACGGTGCTGTCAATGTCGATGGCCAACTGAAAAGCGTGGAAAGGCAACCAGCTGATAGCAAAGAACACCACCATGGTCAGCATCATCTTGGTTGTCTTCTTCCGGCGCTGGTGGTCATTTCGGCCAAGAGTCATGTGACTCTTCAGTTTGTTCCAGATGCGGATGTAGGCAACAGAATTGATGGCTAAAGGTACACCGACCTGAACCAGAAGCATTGACCAACTGTAGATCCTCCCGTTCATGCTGCTTCCTGGCCACTTCTCCGTACACACCTGAATAGACTCACCCGGTGAAAAATCAAATGATCCGTACTCCCTGAAAATGGCGAGTGGACTAGCCAGCAAGGCACTGATGGCCCACGAGATGACAATAACTGCAGCGCACATGTCTTTGGACATCTTGGTCTCCATGTGGTGGACAATGCTCCTGTGTCGGTCCAGAGCGATGATATTTAAGGTAATGGTGGAGACGTGCACCGCCATGCCTTGCGCAAAAGGCAGCATGAAGCACAAAATCTGGCCAAATATCCATTCATCATAGAGTGTGTAGACAAGGGTGAAAGGCAAACACAGTGTGTTCACCAGCAAATCAGCAAAAGCCAAGTTTACAATAAAGAAGTTAGTCACGGTTCGTAGATTTTTAAACTTGTAGACGACGTATATCACCAAAGAGTTGCCAGTGACTCCAAACAAGATGATTGTGCTATAAGCAAGGATGAGAATAACCTGCACCCCAACCAGCTTTGTGCTGTCATCCAGCTTCAAAAGGCTGTCATCTGCCGAGGAGACCGTTGAGCAGCAGTTCAAAGGTTTTCCATCAAGCTGGGAATCTTCCACTAGAGTCATGTTCAGCTGATACACCCCATCCATGGCTGGCAGTCCCCATCAGTCAATCTGTGGAATAAATGTAATTAGTTTGACCCATGGCCATGCTGCACTGATATACATGTGACTTCTATTCACTTATCTTTTATATATATTTATACGTGTACTTTCTATAGTCTGGTCAAGCTTAAGCTGTGTAAAACTCATTATCAGTTATAACTGATTTTCATTCAAACTCTTAAACCATGAAATATCAGCCACAGATAAATTACATCTGCAACATCTTACATAACATGGAGAACATTTATACTTCCAACTCCACAAAGTATTTCTAGAGAGGTTTGCTCATTGAAGTCTTCATGGGTGTTTATTTTGCTAGTTTGTTTTTTGTTTTTTTAATCTATCAGAATAAATGCTGTTTGTAATCGGTGGATTCATTTAAAGCGTGGCAATCAAGCCAAGACACCACTCAGCTGATTTATGTTGTAAATGTTCCATTTACGCCTACATGCCAAAACTATGGCTAAATTTGTTAATCAGTAAAAGGCTGTCCGTTTTCCAGGCTGAAACCGAAGACTAAAAGGCTTTTCCAAGTTTAATTGTAGCACTCAATTACTTTAGAAAACATCTGTGATTATTGTTTGTCAAGAGATAAACATTAAACTATCAGTGATTGTCGTCGGACTTCACTCACCTCAGTCTTCAGAGTATTTAGATTCCCTTTATGGTTTAAAAGTAAAGTCTCATATGCATCCACAGGTTGTCTTCATTTTAAGACGAATAAAACAAAATTGTCCAATTAAATATAAAATGAGAAGCTTCCATCCTCTGGAGGTTAGTGCGCGCATCAGCAGAGCGCGCAACCTTTGGCAATGCGCACTGCGGTCCGTTTGGCATTGAGGGTCTCTTGGCTGAACCGTGAGACAGAGAGAAAGACGAGGCGGGCTGATCTGCAGAGAGAAAAGACGTCTTCTACTGACTACGTATTAAAATCGAATAAAAAGTGGCTGACATGCTTCCCTTTGAGCGAATATCAAAGGTGCGTCACAGCAGGAGAGGTTCATGCAAATCTCTGTTAAACGCATATGTGTGAATAACTGTCAGAACTTCAAATAAAAAAGAATATATGAATATATGAAATAGTATTTTACTCTGGGGGGGAATAAAAGGCTTTTTTCCTCGTCAAAAAGCAACTCTTAGATGTCTCAAAGAACATTTTGCAGGAAACATGAAACGTTGAGCAGAAGATTGAGCGAACCACTCATTACAGCAATAGCCTCTTTAGTCTCACTGTTGTCGGAAAGAAAATTAAAATATCAGACACATTGACTTTCAAAACAAATAAGTTCCTTATCAGAAAGCATTCACTGACAAAAGCCTCATTCCTTCCCATTCAATAAGTAAAACTCAAACTTCAGCGAAGCTGATCTTCCAGTCAAGCAATGAAGACTTTTACTTATAGTCAAGGTTGCATAAGAAGAATAGGCTAAATAAAATCTTGGTCTTTTGTCTGCGCGCGCGCGCGCGCGCTCTCTCTCTCTCTCTCTCAAAGTCAGTACTGTGGTGTGAATGTGTCTGTTTTGTTATACTGCAGTCTTGGAAGGGCTGCAAGTACAAGACAGCATTGTGGCATTTTTGTTCCAGAAGGACATCTTTGTATGTCTTGCTACTTTGTCTCAAGTTTTAAGTGGCAGGTGTAATTTCACATTTGAAAAATCCATCCAGCAGTGAGAAATAAGGAGATATAACAGTAACATGGCGAGAAGACAGTTATCTGAGACTAATATGGAAAATTGCATAAAGCAATTTCAGGAAAATTTAAGCTTCATTTTTCTTTGCAAACTCTCTCACCAATGCACAAAGGTGCAACATTGTTTAAACTGGCTGATTTAACAAAGCTTTTTTAATCTATGAATAGACTAATCAGACAGTCACGGCAGGCAGAATAAAGTCACATGACTCTTGTTGTAACAAAACCAAGTTACCAATAAAGAAAAGAGAACATGAATAGGTAGAAAAGGAAAAAGCTGCTATCTAATTTATTTGAAGAGGTGAGCAGCACACCTGCACATGTACAGTTTGAGCTGATATTTCTGATATCAACAGCAGCGGTCAGGCAGTCCCCCTCAGGCTCCATTTAAGTAAGGCAGAGTCGACCTACAGATGGTACATTTAAATCAGATTTAATGTGTTATAAAACTACGTAAAATCTGTACTGTACAGTTTGTTGTACCATACACCTTGTACTTTTCAAATCAAAATAGATGCATCTAAGGTAAAATTTTGTATCACATTTTTAGTCTATAATTCCAACATATAATCAATATGCTGCCATTTCAGGGACTTTAGTGTCGTATGGAAAGTTGTTAGAAGTACAATGGTTTATTCTGACAAGGAGAAAGAAGCTCAAATCAACCTTGACTTGTGCACATGCTCACATGGGTTTCAAAGGTTTGAGTGAGCTGTTCACTGTTGAATGTTTGGTTCTGCTGCTCCAAAGTGTCCTTCAGTATCAGTATGTTGAAATCAATGAAAAACAAACAAAGACATACGATCAGATGAGATTCAGTTTTACTGTGCATGTATGTCACACACCCATTCAACGTGACATACAATGTCACATTAAATGGCATGTTTGTATAGGTAGGAACAAGGTAAAATGGTACAATACGATGTAGTTTTTTTTCTTTTTTTTTGCTTTATCGTGCATGTATCAAAACACTTATTTCAAAATTATTCTCGTTTTTCCAGTGGAAGCACATTTTCCAAATGACAAAGATATAAGCAGATGTATTTACTTGAACTTATTTGCAGGTTTCATTCTGAACCCTTGGAAGTAGCCTACTGTGTTCATTCATGTTTATCCATTATACATATAGAAACGGTTACTTTTAGAAAATGATTTGGCTTAATTACAATTATATTTTACAGTTTAAAGCATATTATATGATAACAGTCAAATGTTTGGACACATTTACTATCCCATTAAATCCAATGGAAAAGTGTGTTCAAGCTTTTGACTAGTAGCATATGTAGTCTATTTCACATGGCTGTGTCCCCAGTTAGTACTGATAATTGTTACTATCATAAAATAAGACATACCATGCCCGCTAGCGAATTAGCTCCTGTCCAGTATTCTGCTGGACAAAATGCAGATGGTTGAAGTAACAAGGAAACTCATGGTAAACAGACAAGATTCCAGTTGTCAGATAATGAAGTGTAAATACTGTCTTAATCTTAACATTCTTCCGTTGTCATCAAAAACACACATTTAATGGAGTAAGAGAACTTTGACATATCAAGATAATGTAAGTTGCTTTATATGCTTGAAATTGTATATGAAATTGAGTTTTTCTAGCCTCCTGGTTACTGGTTTGCGTTGTTTGATACACACAGGGAGCATCATTAAAATAATATACTGTTCTAACCCGGGCATAAGACGATGATAAAATGTGAATCAAAGAAATGCAATTTCTTTGTTTTGTTTGTCATTAACTCAACATTAAGAGTGTAATCAGTGCTCTGGTCCAGGGTATATGCAGGTATACAGAATATACCCACTTCTTTTTCAGTCAGCATTCAGGATACCCACTTCTAAACCCCCTGTGAGGCTGCTTTTACTATTACAAACATCCCTATACATGTATCTACGCCAACCAGCAGCTCAGCTAAGGTTACCTATACTACACTGGTGCAGTCACCCATCAGCTGCATTACCTTTAGCCATTATACAGATGTATGTATATATGCCTATGAGCCTATCTCTCACTAGTTTGTGTGTTACAGGTTCAGTCATTTCATAACTTTTCCTCCCTGAAACGGAAGAGCAAAAATTATGTGACAATGAGAAAATGTACCGATGGGTTTTGGGGGTAAACTAAATAGTGAAGTCTTCCACGTCACTTTTTCTGAAACAGTGTTTTTCTGGGCTACTTTTTTTCTATTTTTAACTCAAGAGCAAAGAACAGAGCATAACTACTTCTTGAGGAACCACTGAGGGTAATCAGTATAACTCACAGGCTACGTCTGAAAAAAATCTCCCATTCACTGAAAATTCCCATGTCTGCAGAAGGAGCTGAAGTGACTGAGGCATGCATGTTATGTTCATGTGTGAAACGTTGCAAACTGCAATAGATCCGTCATTTTCCACCAGATCAACATGTTTCTCATTGTGGTAGTGAATTTAAGACTTGTGCTTGATAGAAAATATTCTTGTAACTACTCTTGCTTTTATTTTTCTGTTCAGCTTCGATTCCCTCATCTCCTGTCTGTGTTGTCTCTTTGCTCAAAGTCCCGTCTGTTCATTTACTCTACCATCAAACTGAGCCCTACAATAAACCCTTCTGTAAATCTGCCAACAAGTGCCTAAAGTGTTGTCTGCTTTGGGGTTTCAAAATGTCTTTTAGGTTTTTATTACTCTAATGGAAAAAGAAAAGAAAGCTATTTCAGCTTAGTTTTTGCTTCGAGTTATTTTAGGTAATAATTTACAAGTTGAGCTTATTTGCAACAATTATTCCATAATGTGAGCACATGAAAACATCAGCATGGTTATTGACTGCACGTGTCCTGGTTCATGCTCCGCCAGGCTTCTGCTGATTGCTTCCTTGAACAAGTTCATGTTCTATCTGGGCTTCACTGATTGCATCATTTTCTTACCTGTGCTTTGCCCTACTTAAACTCTCTCCAGCCTCTGCTTCCCTGCAAAAAAGTCAACAGCTTTGTGTTAAGTTGAGATCCAGCAGTTTGGTTCTATGTTCTAGTTGCTGATCAAGTCAAGTCCCCATATTGTGCTTGCCTTGCCCACCATGGATCTTTCTCACCCTGTGTTTATCTGGACTCTGACTGTCGAGTTATTGAGGGCCTGAACTCGAACAGGCTTGGCACAGAGGACGCAGGAATCAACTCGGTTCAATCCTTTTATTTAACTTTCATTTCTTCTTGTTAAAGAGCAGGTTGATAACCTCAAAGAGAAAGAGTAACCGATGTTAGATCACCATGTCTATCATGTTTAGTGTAATTTAAAGAGTCAAAATAAAACAAATAAAATAAAGTGTAAATCACAAAACAAAGCAATACATACCAATGGCGTCTCTGTGCACTCTGACTCAGATCACACTCAGGCAGACAGACACTGCACCCAGGGCAGTCAGACAAAAGACTCACAGGTGCACACTCACAGGTAATTATTCAGTGCTTCCTGAACACCAGGTGAACACCCGTGCTCCCTACTGCCCCCTGACACACTCCAGCCGCCAGTTAACTATTCACCATATACCAGAGCTGAGAATGTGAACCAAACAATATTTGTGCTTAACCAAACACTGACTCTGACCACTGATTCTTGTCTACAGCCCTTGGATAAGTATCCAGATCTCTGCCTCTAACCACTGTCTGTTCCCTTGATATTGGACAACTACTGCTCTATCTGTTGGAGTATCTACAAATCCGATTGTCAAGCTCTGCTGGAATATACTTCTATCCCACATGAAAAGACGGCTCTTCCATCATCTCTTTATCAGTCTCCATTCTCCCTCATGCCTTCCAAAAACTCCACTGTTGTTAAAACATTTACTCTGAGGCTGAATTTCCAGATCCTCATTACCCATTACAGCATGTCTGTATTTAGATCCTCTGCTGGCAGCTGACCTATGTAGTGTTCAGTCATTGATTTCTTCCAGCAGACACTGAAAGTCCTTTAGACTAAGGGCTTGTCACAAACCAATTCAGTGCAATTACTGTTCTGTTCACCTATATATTGCTGCTTGTCTTTTCTGGTTTCAGCATGCAAAACTAAAGATAATGGGCATTTGTTCTGTTTGTACATTTGTTAACCACAATTTAAAAAGAAAAAAGTTATCTTCAGAAGCTCCCACCATTTCACAACCATCCATCTCTACCATCTCACAGAATTGTGGGAGCATATAGCCGAAACTGTCTGTGTATCTGTCTGGTGTGCCAAACATAAATGGGCCTTAAGTCGGACCATCCAGCGCTGACTCCAGTTTTGTTATGAATGTCCTTGGCAGGCAGAAAAGAAGAAAAACTTCCAATTAGAGCTGAAACGTCGACCAAAAAGCTAAAATGAACTTTAGTTGTCCCTTTACTGATTCAAGAATTGTTTTGTCTGTTCAAAGAATAAACATATTTAAGAGATTGCCATTTACTCATTCATTCATTCATTATCTGAAACCGCTTAATCCGGTGAAGGGTGGCGGGGGAGCTGGAGCCTATCCCAGCAGCCTTTGGGCGAGAGGCAGGGTACACCCTGGACAGGTGCCAGTCCATCACAGTGCCTGAGATTGCCATTTAGTGGATTTCATATGTGAATGTGTGGATTACAGTTTGAACTAAGAATTGCATTGACATTGTTGGTATATCAATGTTTTGAGAAAGTCATGTTTTACTAAAGCACCAGTCTTTCTTTTTCTCCTTTTAGTACTTTCTGTTGCTCTTTTCGTTTGCTCTGACAGAAAACTCAAAAATAAATCTTATTTCTTTTCTGTGAACCCCTTTAAAACTTGGATATTACTTCCACAGGCAATAAAACAGTCACTTTCTTTTTCTCAGCAGGGACTGTGCACCTGTACGCCACTTAAAACACGTGATTTTGTATATAGTAAAGCTTTCTTAAATAATTACTTTCTTGCATGTTTAAGCTTGATTATAATGCAAGATAATTATTTTTCATTAAAATTGGTCTTTATATGTGGTACTCAGATCAGAGGTAGTAAGAGTTTGGACCCCACTGATTTCTACAGCTTCTTGTTTGAAGGAACTCCATGGGGTTGATTGAGTTTTGATAGATTTATGCACAGAAAAATGTCAAAGTAAGACCTTTGCATGTGATTATCTTAAGGGTTTTTTTTATACTCTATAAGGTTGTAATGAAATAGTTCAGTATGTGCTGTGAAAAAGTATTTTCCCTCTTCCTGATTTCTCTCTATTTTGCAAATTTCTCACACTTGGATGTTTCAGATATTCACACAAATATTAATATTAGACTAATATAACTTGAGTAAATATAAAATACAGTTTTTAAATGGTTATTATATTTATTAGTACTGAAAAAGACCAAGTTTTGCCAAGGTGAAATTATGTTATAAAACTGTAAATTACAATAATGGAATACATTTTAAGTGAACCATACAGTATTTACCTGTGATCAGTAAGTGGTGTGCATTCTGTGTAATAGGTGTGCACAGTAATGTTATATTCCATGCAACCACACTTCAGAAACACTGAAATATTCCTTTAAAAGCTGAAAAAAGTAACAGCAAAATGTCAAAATGGTTAAAAATGTTACCGTCCAAACTCTTTACAAGCCCTAACTTCCTAAACAAACAGAAATTTATGAATAAACATGAGATTAAACTTGTGGTTAATAATGTTTGTTCTGGAAAAAAAATCTAATTGAGTTTCATTTATAAATTTTCATTATAATTACCATTTTCCTTGTTGTCTCAACTACTTATTTAAAGTTACAGTAAATATATCATATCATTAAATTGCAATTTGTTATATTGTTTTGCTGGGCTCTGATGTAAAGCCTTCTGGCTTTATGTTCAGTTTCCTTGTAGATTTTGTCAGTGTGCACACAAAACGTATAACTTTATTTCTGTAATCTGAGAGAGTTTCTCTGGTATTATAATCAAAGTTGTGGATCTGAACTTTGATCTGCATTTCATGTCTGGTAGTTGTGTTCTCCTCTTTGACTCATCACAGCTAAAC
The DNA here is from genome assembly GCF_933228915.1 of Telmatherina bonti. Classification (NCBI taxonomy): domain Eukaryota; kingdom Metazoa; phylum Chordata; class Actinopteri; order Atheriniformes; family Telmatherinidae; genus Telmatherina; species Telmatherina bonti. Next base: position 26,182,850 of record NC_136621.1, on the reverse strand, counting down.
TTTGCCTTTAATGACACAGGAGACTAAAACCTGCTTTTATGTCATACACACTCACTGCACACTGAAAGCATCTGACTTTCATTTTCAGTGCAGCTGTTTTTTCACATCATAAAACTTGATCACAAGTTTCCTCACAGTGATTCTTCAACAACATTTTAAAGAATCCCTCCTTCTGACAAGCACATTTACGATATTCCAAAGTAAATAAGTTCCAGCTAATTACTTTTATTCTTAAATCTTTACTGACAGCAACAAATGAAAAAAAAAAAAAAACTACAATGAAGATTTATTTACTTTTAAGTGATATTCGTTTTTATTGGATCATGAAATGCTGCAGTAATGTTGATCCTTTGGCCAAGAAGTTGATCAATAATTTAAAACTAAGATTTTTCAAGTAAATTATCTTGGTCTCTATTAATATTTCTTATTAATATTCTGTACTTAGATGACCGAAAATTGGCTGTTTTCTCTGTAGTATCACCAACTACTTTGCATTTTCCGTGTGTGTCTGCGTGTGTGTGTGTTGGGGGAGGGTTTGTGGTCCGACTTTTGTTTCACAGCATTACTGTTTATTGCAATGCAATTTCATTTGGAAAAATCATTCAATGATGAGATGACAGCACTTAAGGCTAAATGTGTGTGTGTGTGTTTGTATAAATATGTCTATACGAAGAGCACAAAAAAAGTAGACAGAAATCCATTTTAATCTACTCCCATACAAAAATCTGAAAATCCTCAGTATTTATTTATAATTATTAAACAATAGAAAAAATCCTTTCACACATTCACCAAGGTAACAAGTAAGCCGGAGTGTGATGTGAATGTGGTATTAAACTAGATTAGTTATCAATATAAGAAAGGTACCAGGATTCATTATAACCCTCCTACAGGTTCTGGCAAAACACCAAGATGTCGAAAGCCTCCTATATTGTGAAGTAGTGTTCTTTTTAACATCTTTATTAAGTTTCATCCAAAGCACTGTGAGCTGGTTGAGTCAAAATTCATTTACAATTGAAATTGTACAGAACTGTATCTGGTAAAAGGAATTAATGCTTAAAATCTCATCAAGGTGAACATTAATCATGAATAACAGACTAAATTAAACATACATCTTAAAATAGGTTCAAATAAAACCCATTTTAGAAGCAGATTAAGATCCTGTCAATGCAATGAAAAATAAAACGAGAGCAGTCAAAACATATAGAAAATCCACAAATATCTAAACAACCAAAATAATAACAGCATGTTTGCCTTTAATTGCACAGCAGTCTTTCCTCCTGAGCGCATGAGGTTAGGACGCCATCCAGATGGTGAAAGAGATGAGCAGGATGAGTAAAAGTGTCAGCGGTGTCATGCAGCCCAGATACAGCATGGAACAGACTCCACACAGTGCAGTCAGATAGGCGCTCAGTCGGCTGAACACAATCTTCCGCACTGTTGTGCAAAACTGAAACAGTTAGAATCACACGTGCAAAGAAATGTTAAGAAGGTCATGATGGAGTCAATCCAGGCCTAACGGGGCTACACTAGATGGAGCTGCTTGCCTTATGAATGAGCTGCACTCAAGTGGACAGAAGGAAGTCACCTTGGCTGAATGTGGGCATTAAGGAAGCCAGCTGTTGTGAAGTAGGACTGTTTTGCTAAGATTTTTTGGCTCAACACGATTGATGTGTTGGAGCTTTACTTTCAACATGTGCTGTGAGGTCTGTGCATTCAGCAACGTGAACAATGTGACCTTTCTAATGCCATCATTTGCAAATCTTGTGAAATATTTAAGGCAATTGTGGAAAGGAGGAACGCTCCTTACAACAACAACAGTCATTTATCATGTTAATCATGCCAGTTATTTTTTGTTCAGCTGTTCAAAGGTGATCTAATGTTTTCTCTTGTATTCAGCTTTAGATGAAGCGGCAAGTACACTTTGTGTTTACATTAGTGTATAAGGTCTAAAGAATGGCTGAATAGTGACCAACTCTAAAACAACACTAACAAGCATATTTTTGCATATTCTTTGTCTGTATAACTACATTTTCCATTCACACTACTTATTAGGAAATTCTATTTTTAGCAATGTCAATGTTATGAATGATAAGAGGCAAATTCTACAAGCTACTATGAACATTCTGCCTTGGTGTGATTAATGGTCTTTAACAATAAACTCTTAAATTCTTCAACATTATAACCAGCCAATGTGGAAAAGATCTTTTTAATCTTAGTACCGACAGGATTGTTCAGTTTACCTGGTATGTCTGATAGCTTATGGCCATGCCGTATCTGCAGTACATGACGTAGTGTTCACAGTTGTACCACAGTAAGCTATATGTGACTGATCCCAGGAGTTTCTCTGCCCTCCGTGCCACCTCATCCCCATCCAAGGGAGGCTGCCTGCACACTTTGTCCATGTGGTTGATCAGAATTTCTGAGCCATAAGCGAAATCTGCCACAGAGTCCACTCTGACACTGGCCACCTTGGTGATGACCCCCAGCAGTAAGCGGTTGTTTGTTACCATCTTGGCAATTGCAGATTTATCCTGGGAAACTGCAGGAAGGATGTCAGGAATGAGATGAGCCACTCGATTATCACCCAAGTAAATACCAAAATGTGTGAACAAGGTCCTGGGCACCTCTAACAAGTCGCCACGTTTGTACAGAGAAAGATCATATTTGGAGTCATCTTCTTTGTTGGAGGCTGTGAAGAAAAAGTTGAGGAGTTGGTAAAGAAACATGATGGCAGTGTGAGGCAAACACCAGCCACCTGAGAATTTATTTATGCTGGGAATGGGAGGGGCGAAAGTGGTCAGAGGGATTACATACTGGTCAATGTTCAGTTTGGTTTTGGGAGAAATAAAGGGAGCTTTTCCTAATCACTTTGTTGTATGCCTGTTTTTTTTTTTTTTTTTAACTTTGGCTTTGCTGTGTATTTAGGTTAAGAACCCTCATTAATAAGGCTGGCTCGGCAAGGAACAAAATCCTCATCTGAAAGGTCACAGACATTGAGCCATAGTGCCCAAATAAACAGCTATTGTTTCGCAAAGTGGCCTATACTGGCTCAGTTTACCTGAGTGTTAATCAGCACTTTCTAGAAGATTTCCACAAACATATTCACATCGTAAACTTACTGAAATATATGTGCTTTCATGTCAGATGATCTCCATCTCAGTTAATCACAACCTATTCTGATTAACTTGCTGTTTATCTGTAAGGAACATCGATGCTCTCGTTGTATTAATGTTTCCTGTAATTTTACTGATTTTCCTCTGAAAACTCTCCAACCAAACAGTCTACAGAGTGTTGGATGTCAATGGGAATATTTTACGGCTCCACTGTCATGTGAATGCATGAAGATGTGTGAACAGTCAAACTCTCAAAGAAGTGAAGAAGCATAATATTCACAGTTTATTGTACAATACAACTCTCCATTAACATATGTATACAGCATACATATCAAGACACTTTCTGTCCACTGCATAGTCACTTTTATGGAAACACAAATTCAAAAGCATATATCTGGGTTCTTATATAAAATATATGTTTTTATCATCCACTACTGAAGAAAGAGAGAGGAAATATTAACACTAGTAAACAACATACCATAAGGCACTATGTTGCCAGAGTGCATCATTGTGAGCTTTTTAGACATTCTTTGCTGAATTACAGTTTAGTTTCCTCGCAGGTTGTTTGTGTTGAGCTTCTTCAACCAGCCATCCACAGTGTGAAGGGAATCAGAATTGTGGGTAATGTAGTTGAGAGGGCCACACCAAACCAAACAATAGCAAAAATTCCAAGAAGCGCTGTAATGATGATGCTGCGCTGGTCTCTGATGATTAATTTCAGGCTCTTGCAGAACTAGAAAACAAAACAAATGGTAGGAAATTTTTATTACATTCCCTAAATAATAGTTCTGATCAGTAATTCTGAACACAGAAATTTACAGCTAGCTCAGGACACTTCAGACATTGCTTAACTCTATAGTTAAATGTTGCCATTGATAAAAATAAATAAATAAATAAATGTGGAAGTTCTATGTTTTACCACTGTTGGTCTATAAATACTTTAAGGTTGTGTTCTCTTTAGTTCAGCTTGAGTAAAAAATTAAAAAGGCAGGCTAAAAAACGGGTTCAGCACAGGTTTAATAGCCCAATGCAAGATGGTTCAATGTGTTTGCCTGTTGAGGTTTTTTGTTTGTTTGGTTGGTTTTTTTATTACTAGGAAAGCATTCAGGATAAAACCTTTCAACCTGCAGGTATTTATTAACACTAAAGTCTAACCTTGGATTTTTATCTTTTTCATACAGTTTGAATCAAATAATAAATAAAAATAAACATGCAATTTAGATTAGAAAACAGGTCCGCATTGTTCAGAAATTTAAAAAGGAAGTAATTTGATCATCTCTGAGCATGCACATTTCATACTAATGCAATTTCCATGCATGCAATTTCTGTAGCCAAGAAAATGTTTTGAATTCTAGTCTGAAATTACCATCTACAACACAATGATCACGTGTCAATAGTTTTCTTTTTTTTTGTTTGTTTGTTTATTTGTTGTCGTTTTGTGGGTTTTTTTTTTTTTTTTTTTTTTACAGCAGAGCTGAATGTGTTTCATGTGGCTCTACCATAACCTAAAAACAACAAATCACATTTTTACTTTACTTGTTCCCAAAAACACACGCAAACATTTTGGTCTTGCACCAAACAAAGACCATGCACACTATTTCAACCATATCCACATATACAGTTGTGCGCACACACTTCTGGTAGGCTACTGTACCTTTTCTGTTTGCTGACTGGTTGCAGATCCGTACCTACAGTGTGTCACAAAGTGCTCACAGTTATTCCACAGCAGACTGTATGGAAACGTTCCAGTTAATTTCTCCGCTCTCTGCGCGACAGAGTCACTGGGAAAAGGCTGTGTCTTCATCACCTTATCCATGTAGTTCACCCGGATGCTCGAGCCATAGGCAAAGTCCTCCAGGGTGTCCACTCGCACGGTGGCACACCTGTACATACAGCCGAGGATGAGTCTTTTATTTGTAATGACGGAACTGATTAGCGTTTTGTCGTTAGTCAGCACAGGGAGGATGTCGGGGATCAGGTGAGCTACTTTATTGTCACCCAAATAAATCCCGAAGTGGGTGAAAAGTGTTCTGGGGACCTCCAGCAGGTCTCCCCTACGGAGAGGCGGATGGGGAGCGCGCTGCGCAGGACGCTCTCGCTCCCGTCCCTCCTTGCAGCTGGATCCAAACAGTTGGAGCTGAAGGAGGAGAGAGAACTTCTCCACCAGGAAAGTCAACAGCTGCAACATCGTGAGCGTTTTAGGAGGAAGTATCGGAACGTGCTTCAGTGAAATGACCCTTTTATCCTAAGTGGCACGAGGAGGACAACGGAGGAAAAGCCAAGAACGTGATTGGCCACTGAAAGTCTTGCGCAAACGTGCCGTTTCAGTCCTTGGCTGTTGGCTTCAAGCAGCCTCTTTATTTAGTGCACATGTGGTGAGAGAACCTCTCCAAGTGTTGGCACCTGGTGATCAGGCTGTGATTTGCACCTGGCTGACTGTGGTATAAAGGCAGTGCTGCACACAGCAGCGTCATTCTGAAAATATATGAGTGCATATTTCTGCTGGCTGACCTTCCTCACTGTAAAAAAGAAAAAGTTGGGTGAACTTAAAATTTCAAGGCAACAAACTTCGACAAGATTTTAAGTTAAACAGCTAAACTAAATATTTTAAGTTTTGCTTTTGAGTTTGCTCAACTCTAAATTAGGATTTTTTACAACTCAATTGTAAGTTCCACTAAATTATAATTTTATATTGTAATAACTTTTCATCTTTAGTTCTGGTAACTGTTCCACAAGTTGTACGAATTTAAAAATCTGCATGGTTATAAATCCTTACTTGCTCTAACTCTTTCATAAGTTGTAATAATGTATCATTTTACACTGTAAAATCTCAAATTCTTTCACAAAATCCACTTGAATTTGATTAAGTTAGTATAGCAGAGTAATTTAAGAGTAATTTAAAATTGCACACTGCTAATGTAACTCAACTTCATAATTTAATTTCAATAACTTCTAATCAAATGCATAAATAATTACAGATGCAACATACAATACATCCTCAAACCTTAATTTTATTTAAACTAGCTGCATTGAATCAAATAAAAAGGCAAATAAAAAAAACAGCTTGTGCTTTTATCAAGATAAGAAAAATGAAAGACAACTTGTGCTTTCATAAAAAAGAACAGTTGGACAGTCCTATGTAGTCTTGAAAGATGTGATTTCAAAGCACTGATAGTTCTGAAAGTGTAGCAGCCCCTGTTTTTGCAAAGCCATGTTGAACCTCTGTGATGTGGCCGATAATGTTTCAGCTGAACAGCTTCCATGGTGTTGGTAAACTTACAGAACTTGAACTGCATTCATTTCAATCTGAAAAACAAAGATGACAATTTGCTGGGAATTAGTAAGGCAGTCAGCTGAAATGTTATACATTACACATAACATTTTATAAATTTAATGACAATGCAAAGACTAGACTAGACCCTTGAGCTGAAAAGAGTACACATTCAAGGTTTTTATTTTTAATTAATTTTGCTGCAGTATTTGCTGCAGTTATTATAAATAAATTATACTATTTAAGGTTATCAACCTATTTCCTAAACCCAACACTTACATCAGTTTAGGTTAAGAAAGTCAGCTGTCAGTATAAAACAGGGCAGTCAATGAAATGCATTTCAAAGTTTTTAAACAGAAGGACAATATATCCCGGCCTGGGAGCCCACAGTGGGTCATAGTACAAATATTTAAACCTTTTTTTTTAATCAAAAGCAATGTAGTAAATTTGAGGTAGGTCTATATTTTGACCAACACAATATTTTAAATAGGTAGATTGGCCTTTCCTACCATTACACTATAATAATTTTATCAACTTTGACATGACTTACATCTTATCATTTTAATATGTAAATGGTAGTACCATGAAATGTTTTATTGAACTCGGCATGATGTAAATGTTACTACAAAAAAGTGTTACACAAACTGCTCCATGTTGTCCTGATACTTAGTACATGAAATATCAGCTAATGTGTTAGCATTAAAACCTTAATGGCTACTCCTTTAGCTGCAGCTAGTAGGCGAGCATGAATTAACTGAATACTAACCAGCAGAAGCTAACATGTCTTGTCCTGTTTGAACGGTATCAGCCCAGATAAGCTAGCTGCTAACTCATGCAGCAGTTCTGCTAACGGCTGCTGAGTGAAAAGCTGTTTGTGTTTAAATGTTGAAAATATGTAGGTTGCATCCTCCATAAATCTAAAACATACTACACAACACTAGTCAACAATTCCCGTACCATTTAAACTTAATTTAAATAAAAACATACCTGCGTGGAGTCCAGTTCGAGGCAGCTGAGACTTCAAGTGAAAATTGCAAACTGAAAAAGTTGGTTTTCCCGCATTTTTACAACACAGAAATTAAAGTTAGCAGAACTGTTGTCCCTTGTATTGAACTCCAACTTAAAGTAATCATTTTTAACGACTTACCTAATTGTTTTGGGGCAAACAACTTGCTTGTTTTGTTGTGATTACTAACATTATTGCTTTAAATGCCATTAATACATATTTTCAAGTTTTACCTACTTAAATGACTGTTTCAGGCCAACCAATACAAGTTGGATTTTTTGCAGTGCTCCTGCAGATAAATCCCTTTGTGGGTCTCCTTCACCCCTGCTGATCAGTTCACTGCTGGTAGGTCTGAATTCCCTCTTGATGATCAGGTCTGAGCAATTATTAAATGGTGTATTATTAGGTCTCTTCACTATGGGGGGAAAAAGCATCAAGCTTTTTGCTCCGCTCTCTGGGTGACTGGGAAGATGTCTGATCGGTAAGTGACTGCTAGAGTATATATTTTTATATTACTTTGTATGGCTGACCTGTTGCTCCATGCACCACAGGGACTGAAGGGCTGGCTGATAATAGCTTAACAAGCAAGTTCCTGGGCTGTGGGGAAGCTGACTTTTAACGTGTTGTGTTTTATTTTAGAACATTTTAATCTTTTAACTCACCACTGAGGGAGGCTTTTTAGTTCACTGTTCTCAGTGTGAGTAATTGTGGAGCTTTTTTATATATATTTTTTTCTTTACAGCAGACAAGAGCTGATGGTAGCGGTCAGGTCCACCAGGTGGTGACATCCTTGTGTGTTTGCACCTTGTAGTTGGGGTGGCACTGTGTGTTTGTGCGTGATGGTGAGTTGTTTGTGTGCGGGGTGATTTTAGTTTGAGATGTCCCCTTGGTTTTAACCCCCCCTTTCTCCACAGCCTCGCCTGCAAGTTTTTAATTGGTGCTCCATTTTAGTTATGTTAATTGTTTAAATAAAACTTCTTAAACTTGGAACAAGTCTCCGATATTTTTAGTAGACAAACTTGTGTGCCTTCTGTTAAATAATTCCTTGGGTGAAATTCCCAAGGTGGCGTTGTCGCAAACGACGAGAGCTGATATACCTCTCTCCTCTTGCCACATGCACATTAAATGATCACTTTGAAGCATGAGCTAACCTTTCATTTTGTACTTATGCAACTAACCAGGCATCAGTGGCATGAAAAACTGCTCTGCTCACCTGCAGCCAGAACCGGTCTGGGAGCGATAAGGTTGAGTGGCATCAAGGACTGGTTGAATATGAACATGGTTAGATGATAGATGAGGGTCACAATGACCATCAAGCGACATCTTGGGTCTTTGTCAAGATTGTGGATGAAGTCCAGTCACTCACCCTGGTCACTCCTGGGGAGGTTTCCTTTAACTGCATATGTACTTTTACTGATGGTGTTTCTCTTTAAACTTGTTGCCTGTTATAGTGTTTGGCGCTGAAGTACTGCTGCCTACCTGTTTCTTCAAGGCATATCTTTCATTATGTTAAAATGTGATCTGCCTCATAAGAGCGGCTCTAGAAGCCCTGTTTTCCAATGATGAATTCCTTTGTACATTCACCAGCAATACAGTTGAGTGTATGCCTTTACTTGTTCACCCTTGGGAACGTGTTAAGAGGCATGTTTAAGAGGCTTCATGTGGTCACCCCTCTCGTGTTCATGGGAAATGATTTTGCCCTTTACCCCTTACAGATTGAGTTAAGATACTTAGAATTGAAATAAAACTCTTAGCCATGAAAAGTCCAGTGTTGGTTACCTCTTAATGTCATGGGCCACAGGCCGGATCATAACAGAAATGAGAGCTAATTCAGTCTTTGACTGTTTGGTCTGCTGCCTGCTCACGAGTTTGGTGTTTGAAACGCTTCAAGTCTGATAGACAGCCAGGCAGCAGAATATTTGAACCTAGTGTTAGCTATTTAAACCAATCTGATCGAAGGATGTGAAAGCAGGGCATCTGCTTTAATGTCCTAATTTTGCCATCCTTAAAATGTTTGTCAGAAGAGGTTGGCATGTTTCAGATAACATCATTCATAAGATCTTGAAGCAGCCTACTGGTTACCATCATAATTCCCTGGAGAGATAACTCATCTGCCCTGGAAAAACCTCTTGTTCACAGAGAAGGAACAGGAAAGGGTTGCAGTGGACAGGAACATCTTAAATAATTAAGCCTGTTTCCTCTGCAACCTGAGTGGAGAGCTACATAAAATACACATATATATATATATATATATATATATATATATATATATATATATATATATATGTGTGTGTGTGTGTATTTTATGTAGCTCTCCACTCAGGTTGCAGAGGAAACAGGCTTAATTATTTAAGATGTTCCTGAATGAATTTGTTCAGACACATCACTCTGTATATATATATATATATATATATATATATATATATATATATATATATATATATATATATGTATGTATATATATATACAGAGTGATGTGTCTGAACAAATTCATTGAGCGATCGTTCATGAACTCGTTCATATTTTGGGGGAGCATGAACTGAACGTACTGTATTTCTGTCTAATGAATGTTATTGTGAGCGTGCTCAATCAAGTGTTTGAACGGCATTCTCACACAGTTCAACTTTACTCAAAAGAGTGCCAGATTTCCGAGGAGCCTTTGATGCAAAGTCTCGGCTAAAACCGATCAAAACACACCTTAAACAGATCCTGACATAAAGGGGGAAAAACCAAATCTGGCAACATCCGCTGCTAAAGTCCAACCGCACATGCGTCAAATTACAAAGCATGGAGCCAAAATCCTTTTTTCTCCACTAATTATTATGATTATTCTATTTATGTCCATGGCCTTGGAATCTTAGTGACTGGATTTATTTCTTTTTGTTAATTTATATATTTTATATTTGGACTGAATATGCCACTCTTACGACCTAAGTTGTAGAACTTCTGTTTTCTCTGGGCAAAAAAAGTCAGAAAAATTACATTCGTAAAAAATTGAAAAGTTACTCAATGAAAAGAAAAATGACAGCAAATGAAAAATTGTTGGGCGGCTGTAGCTCAGGAGGAAGAGCAGTTGTCCTTCAACTGGAAAGTTGGGGGATTGATTCCAGGCTTCCCCTAACAGGCTGAAGTGTCCTAGGGCAAGACACTGAACCCCAAGCTGCCCCCTGATGTGCCTATCGGGGGATGAGTGTGTGTATGAATGGGTGAATGTGACAAGTAGTGTAAAGCGCTTTGAGTGGTCTGTATGACTAGAAAAGTGCTATAGAAGTACAAGTTCATTTACCATTTGGAATGTTTTCCAAGCTGAAATCTTGCAATTTCAGGTGCATACTTTGTTTGCTACCTCAGCCTGGTTCCTATGTCAGATTGTTTAATTCATCATTAATAGAAAGCCATTCAAGCAACAAGTTTTTACTAATTTCTTTTAAAAATATACTGCTGGAGCAAAAGCCGCAGCTGGCTGAGTGCGGACTGAATGGGTTACAACTACTGGAAAATGACAGTATTCTTGAAATAATAGTTTGTTGCAACATATAAAAAAAGAACATGGAACTAGTTGAATTTTGGAACAGTGAACTTTGGGGAAACAAATTTGAATTATGAACTATAAGCTGAACTACTTCATTTTTAAATGTGTGAACTGAACTTTGAACTAGTTCATGTAGAATTAAAACTTTCCCAACACTGCATATATATATATATATATATATATATATATATATATATATATATATATATATATTTATATGCAAGTGAGTCAGTGCCATCATCTCCTCAGATCAGTTCAGTCCTAAAGCAGAATGACATTCCCAAAACACAGCCAAGAATGAGCTGTTTTCTTTATAAGTTCCAGATATTTATCCTCTGTTTTGATTGTTATGAGACAATTAAGTTGATCATTATTCAGGCAATGGCATGCAGAAGAGAGTGTGTGTACTGGTCATGAATAAGATTTAGTGAACAGAATGTCCTGAACAAATATCAATCCAGGATTATTCTTCTAAGTCTTTTTTGATGGTCTACGCTTTCCCAGATACACTACATGAAGTGTTAAATCAGTCTTTTGACAAGATTACCTTAATCCTGTTGGTTTGAGTAACATGCTCATCTTTTAAACCACAAAGTACTAAAAGAAACACTGCTGCTTTTAATTCTGGGACTTTAGATCATTTGTTATATGCTGACCTAGATTCTGGAAAGTCTTTGCAAAGACAAATGATTCTTGGAATGTGATGTGGGCCATTTGCCTTTTCAGCCTGTGAGAAGGTTTGTCTAACCCACATAGCATGCCCTGTTTTTGAGATGTGTGCCATTAATGAGCAGTGCAATATAACACTATAATGCTCACACTACGTGATAAACACTAATGAATTACAAGCAAATAAAGGGATCATTTTCCACTGTCAATGTGTGTTTAGTGGGTGTGCCTTCAATGGCAGAATAGTCCAAACCAGGGGTGTCTAAAGTTGGTCCTTGAGGGCCACTGTCCTGCTGGTTTTCAATATATATGTGTTCCTACACAACTTGTTAACATTGAATGGATCCAGCAGCTTATGAAGTTCTTTTTTTTTCTTCTTCTTCTGAACAATAGCTGATTATTTTGAATCAAGTGTGTTGGTGCAGGGATGCATGGAAAACCTGAAGGATTGTGGCCCTCGAGGATCAGAGCTAGACATCCCTGATCTAAACTTTCAAAAGACATTTGGTTTAAATTTAATTAATAATAATTATTGTTCACTGAAAACTAAACTTGACCTTTAAACTTACTAATAAATCACTAACTCTAAATGTACTATTTAAATGCAGATTTTTATCATTAATGAAAGCACAGGTAATTGCAGTATATTTAGAATTTCCGCTGTTTTTTATACTTCAGATATGTTTTTAAACCAAGTAAGAATTCATACATTCATTCATTCATTCATTCATTCATTCATTTTCCGAACCGCTTATTCCAATTCAGGGTCGCGGGGAAGCTGGAGCCTATCCCAGCTGGCTTTGGGCGACAGGCAGGGTACACCCTGGACAGCTCGCCAGTCCATCGCAGAGAATTCATACAGAAATAAGAAATATTGTTATGTGAACTCAGTGACCTTGGATCTCACTTTGAGTCTTTCAATGTGAGTACAACAAAGCATTGAACATTTGTCAAGAACTTGTCAAGAACTTTCATCAAGTTTTCAGTTTATAATAAATGAAAAACTCAAATAAAACAGAATGAGTTGAGTAATTACAGTAAAATTAAGTTTAATGAGTTATTGTCTACAAGCTTTCAAGAAACCATATTCACAATAAAGATAAAAATAAAAACTTTAAATGTGTTGTTAGAGTGAGAAGCCATACATACTGTTGTGTGTGCCATGGTCAGCTGTTTTAATTTGAGTGTCCAGCTGTGTGTCATTATCTCTGTTTCCTCTGCAGTGATTGGCTGGAGTGGCCTGCTGGAGTGGCCTGCTGGAGCGCAGCGGGCGGTGCACAGTGGTCATGGGAGGTCACTGCCAACCTCTCCACCGTTCCGTTTGAGTTGTTTTGAGTTGGGAGTCTCCGGTAGTTCAGTTTTCGGTTTTGGTTCTTTGGTTTGATCCTCTATTATTTGGGGAGCGGCCCAGATCCTACAACCCATTGCGTGGCTGGTTTGTGGCGGCTCCCTTTTTGTTTATTTTGGCTGGGGCTCCCTCCTCTTTCAGTTGATGTCGGTTTCTTTAATAAACTTTGTTTAAATGTTGATTGTTGGCAGTGGTTCCTCTCATATGTTATGGTTCCTACTCTCGAGCCGTACTATTGTTTTGTTTAGGGGCCGTAACATATTTGGGGGCTCGTCCGGGATCTTGTTTGGTTTGTGTAGCGATCTGTGCGCAGCGCTTTGTGCTGCCTGTATTGTGGGCTTGTTCCCGACGCCGTCTTGATGCTGTGTGTCGTTTGCTGTAATGGAGTTTGTGCTGGAGGACTTTGTGGCTACGCTGCGTCTTGAGCTGTTCGATCGTTGTACGAAGGCTCACCTGTTGTCTATCGCTACTCATTATTCGATCCCTGTGCCGAAACATGCGCAGAAGAAATTGGTTAAGTCAGACCTTCTTGCGGCACTGATTGATCATGGCATTTTGCCACCTGTGGAGGCTGGGTGTGTGTCTGTGGCATCTGACGCTGCTTCTGAGTCGCCGGCTGAGGAGGTTAAGCCCACCTCTGCCATACGTCAGATGGAATTAGAGATAGAGCTCCGCCGATTGGCTCTTAGAGAAAAAGAGGTCAGTCTTCGTGAAACGGAACTTGCAGGGGAGTTGGAGCTCCGCAAGGTTGAGGAGGAGAGCCGAAGGCAGCTGCGGCTGTGTGAACTGGAGTTGAGTAGAGCTTCCCCAGTTTCACCTGCGTCTACTGCTTCCTCTGGTTTTAATGTGAATAAATGCATCAGGTTGATTCCGCCTTTTCTGGGAAAGATGTTGACAAGTATTTTGTGTTGTTTGAGCGTGTGGCCATGACACTTAAGTGGCCGGAGGATGTTTGGCCCTTACTGTTGCAGTGTGTGTTTACAGGCAAGACTCAGAAGGCGTATGCCACCTTGCCAGCTGAGATGAGCTTAGATTACAAGCAGGTGAAGGCAGCAGTCCTCAGAGCTAATGAGTTGGTGCCTGAGGCTTACCGGCAAAAGTTTTGTCGTTATGAGAAAAATGGTGGTCAGACTTATGTGGAGTTCCTGCATGAAATAGTGGCTCTTTTTGATCGCTGGTGTTTAGCCCAGAATGTAAAATCATTTGATGAGCTGTGCGAGTTGATACTGATGGAAGAGTTTAAGAACTGTGTCTCTGAAAATATCGCCACTTATTTAAACGAACAAAAAGTCACTAAAGTCGCTGAGGCAGCTGTGCTTGCGGATGAGTATGTTCTCACCCATAAAGACGCTTATGACAAGCCAGTTTGTGTACCGCAGCGCAACTCCCAGGTCTTTCGTTTTTCCAAGCCTGCTGAGGCAGATGGTGATTTCAGGAGCAGCGCTGAGCGGACTGGATTTTTTTGTGCTTATTGTAAGAAACGTGGCCATGTCATCGCTAATTGTTTTCTGTTGAGTAAAAAGAATTCCTCCCCGAAGGCTGTCAACTTAATTAAAGCCCCAGCTGGAAATGACTCAGCTGAGGGGATTAATTTGGATTGTGATGTTTACTCCCCATTTATGATGAAAGGGTCTGTCTCATTACCAGGGGGTGTGAAAGTCCCCATGACTATTTTACGGGACACAGCCGCTTCGAGGTCCATTATTTTGGTCAGTGTCTTGCCTCTGTCTAAGAAGACTTCGCTTGCATCTAGTGAGCTGGTGCAAGGTTTTGGAATGGGGTTTGTTATTTGTTCCGCTGCATCGCATTGAGCTGGAGTCAGCTCTGGTGTCCGGTGAAGTAGTTGTGGCTGCTTGCTCCGTGTTCCCGATTAAAGGGGTGGATTTTCTCCTGGGGAATGACCTAGCTGGCGGGAAAATCTTAGCCTCTCCCCAGGTTACGGCTGTTCCTGTGGTTTCGGAGGGCCCTGATGACCTCCAGCAAAGATTCCCCACCGTGTTTCCAGTGTGCGCAGTTACCCGAGCCATGGCAAAAGGCCGGCTCAAGTGCTCGACAGCTCATGGTGTTGATTTAGGCGGCGGCCCTGTGAGTGGTCCCTGCTTAAGTGCTGCTGCAGAAGACTCGTTACCGGAGTAATTTCCTCATCACAAGTGTTTTCTGATGTGAATGATGCTATGGCATCTGAGTCTACATCGAGTGGTTCACTGGTGGTTGACAGCTCTGAATTGCAATTATCCCGTCAACGCCTCATATTGGAGCAGAGCCGGGATTCTTCCCTGTTGCCTTTGCGTGCACTGGTTTTGTCTGATGAGGACATTGTTAAAGAGTCCTCAGGTTATTTTCTGAGGAACGGTGTCTTAATGCGTAGGTGGACTCCACCGTTTGCATCCACGCAGGATGACTGGAGTGTTGTGACCCAGATTGTGGATCCTCAGGTGGTCCGCCCTGTTATCCTGGGTCTGGCACATGATAATCCTTTGGCTGGTCTCCTGGGGATTAATAAAACGTACGATCGTGTTTTGCGTAATTTCTTTTGGCCTGGTCTTAAACGGGACGTGAGGTGGTACTGTAAGTCATGTCACGTGTGTCAAGTATCCGGAAAACCGGCTCAGACGCCACCTCCTTATCCCTTGTGTCCTATTTCGGCTGTAGACTCCCCTTTTGCTCATGTTTTTGTTGATTGTGTGGGGCCCTTTCCACGCACGAAAGCTGGTCACAGGTTTCTGTTGACTGTGATGTGCGCCTCCACTCGATTTCCGGAGGCAATTCCATTGCTGAAAATCACTGCTCCTGCTGTTTTGCAGGCATTGGTGAAGTTTTTTTGGATTGCCTAAGACTGTTCAAACTGATCAGGGTACGAATTTCATGTCTTGTGTGTTTAAGCAGGTGATTAATTAAATATTACTCATCGTTGGTCCAGCGCATATCACCCTGAAAGTCAGGGCGTGCTGGGGAGATTTCATCAAACCCTTAAAACCATGCTCCGGACGTTCTGTCTTGAATTTGATAAAGATTGGGATGAGGGTGTTCATCTTTTGCTCTTTGCTGCCCGGGAAGCGGTGCAGGAATCGCTTGGCTTCAGTCCAGCCGATCTCGTCTTTGCGCATCGGATGCGCGGCCCGCTGAAGTTGCTGCGGGAGAAATTGCTTTGTGATGAGCCTCAGAATCTCCTTGACTACGTCAGCACTTTTCGATTCAGGCTCCATCAAGCATGTGAGTTGGCCAAACAAAACCTTATTTTAGGACCGGGTAGGATGAAAACCTGGTACGATAAATCTGCTGTGAACCGACAGTTTGAACCGGGTGATAGGGTTTTGTTTTTTTTGCCTGTTCCGGGTTCCAGTCTGCAGGCTCGTTATTGTGGTCCATATGTTGTGGATAAGAAAATCAGTGACACTGACTATATTATCGCGACGCCAGACCGCACCAGGTGTAGTCGTCTGTGCCACATAAATATGCTGAAACCGTATCATGAGCGTGCGGAGTATCCTCCAGCGAGTAGCCCGCATACTGCCATGCCTCTGTCTTCTGTTTCTGTGGCGCGACAAGCAGGCGTGAATTCAGCACCTTTGGCCCCTGAGGGGCGTGTTCCCCTCATGAGCTGTCCGGTGCTGAAGTTGATGTTGATGTGCCGTCCGAGGCCTTGCTGCGGGATTGTTTACAGAACTCTGAAATTTTAGGTGATCTTGGTGCATACCTTGTGCATTTGTCTGACGTTCAACAAAGGGATGTGATCAGTCTCATTGAATGTCATTGTTCTTTGTTCTCTGACGTACCATCGCAAACTACCGTTTTACAGCATGACATAGATGTGGGTGATGCCTCTCCTATTAAACAGCATCCTTATAGGGTCAACCCTGACGAGCAATGGCGTTTGCGCCAGCAGGTGGATTACATGGTGTCACATGGGATTGCAGAGCCAAGCTGCAGCTCCTGGAGTTCACCGTGTCTTTTGGCTGTGAAGTCTGACGGGCCTGACCGCTTTTGTACTGACTTCAGGAAAGTAAATCAAGTTACGAAGCCGGATTGCCAGCCGTTACCACGGATGGAAGATTGTGTGGACCGTGTTGGGTCTGCTGTTTATGTGTCGAAGCTAGACCTCTTAAAAGGTTACTGGCAAGTACCACTGACGCAGAGAGCAAAAGAAGTATCCGCGTTACACCTGACTCTTTTCTTCAGTATGTGGTCATGCCATTCGGGGTACGTAACGCCCCGGCTACGTTTCAGCGGCTGGTAAATAAGGTGCTATCGGGGGTGCCAGGGTGTGAGGCATATCTTGACGACATCGTGGTGTATTCTAGTTGTTGGGAGGAGCACATCGGTCAATTAAGAGCTGTGTTCGACCGACTGGTTGAGGCAAATTTAACTATTAACCTTACAAAGTGTGCATTTGGCTGTGCCACTGTGGTTTACTTGGAAAAGATAGTGGGCAGTGGCCAAGTGACACCAGTGCACTCTAAGGTAGAGGCCATCCTACAGTTTCCTGCTCCGTCCTCCAGGCGTGAACTACAATGGTTTTTAGGCATGGCCGGTTACTATCGCAGCTTTTGTAGGAACTTCAGCTGTTGCCACTCCTCTTACCGACCTCTTGAGCCCAAAAAGACCGTTTGTCTGGTCAGTAGGTTGCGCTCATGCGTTTGAGTGCATTAAAGCTCTCCTGACCCATTCGCCTGTTCTTGCTGCTCCTGTGTTCGGATCACCCTTCAAACTGGCAGTAGATGCCAATGATTCTGGCGCGGGCGCAGTTCTTCTACAAGATGGTCCTGACGGGGTGGAGCACCCACTGTGCTATTTTTCTAAGAAGTTTAATTGGCATCAGCGGGTGTATTCAACTGTCGAGAAGGAGGCGCTTGCGCCCGTGTTGGCCTTGAAACATTTTGAGGTTTATCTCGGTTCGTCTATCTGTCCGATCACCGTTTTTACTGACAATAATTCTCTGGTGTTTATCGGTCAAATGCGCAATTCTAATCAGCGGCTCATGAGGTGGGCTTTGTTTCTGCAGGGGTTTAATCTGGATATCAGACACATCACAGGTAAGGATAACATTCTGGCTGACACATTGTCACGCATTTCTCCTGATGTTGGCTGACGGTCCTGGGCATTCCCGGCTTGACATCTTGGGGGGTGGAGGTGTTGTGCGTGCCATGGTCAGCTGTTTTAATTTGCATGTCCAGCTGTGTGTCATTATCTCTGTTTCCTCTGCAGTGATTGGCTGGAGTGGCCTGCTGGAGTGGACATAAGGCGGGCGGTGCGCAGTGCTCATGGGAGGTCACTGCCAACCTCTCCCACGTTCCGTTTGGTTGTTTTGAGTTGGGAGTCTCCGGTAGTTCAGTTTTCGGTTTTGGTTCTTTGGTTTGATCCTCTATTGTTTGGGGAGTGGCCCAGATCTTACGGCCCATTGCGTGGCTGGTTTGTGGCGGCTCCCTTTTTGTTTATTTTGGCTGGGGCTCCCTCCTCTTTCGGTTGCTGTCGGTTTCTTTAATAAACTTTGTTTAAATGTTGATTGTTGGCAGTGGTTCCTCTCATATGTTATGGTTCCTACTCTCAAGCCGTACTATTGTTTTGTTTAGGGGCCGTAACACATACATTTGAAGCTGACAGCTTGCCATTACTCCTGAGTTCCACTGTTTGTTTTGATGCTACTTGCTTACCGGGCTGCAGTGATGAGTTGAATCATGATGATGATGATGATGATGATCATCATATACAATTTAATTTAGCTATTCAAGATCAACAGATCTGATTTCAAAGTGTTAAAACTTCAGTTCAGCCTGAATCCTATCTCCCGTGCTAAAGTTGCAATGATGGTTACAAAGCTCCTCTATGAGGACATGTGGGTAGACAAGATCCAGACTTCCTCAAGGCCCTGGATGTTGTAGGGACATTAGGGACAGCTCCTCTGGACTGGCAGACTGGGCTTCCCTAAGCTGCTTCCCTCATGATTGGACCCTGAAAGATGGATGGATGCTGATGTGAAGTACTGAAACTTAGACCCCACATCCATCTGAGCAGATGCATGAATATCCCTTCATTGATGTATTTTATCACTGGCCAGCAAGATACTCAACGATACTTTTCTTTTGTGCACATTTCTATTTTATTTTATTATAAGATTATTCTCAGCAGAAGCTCAGTTGCATTTCAGTTCTGAAATTAACATCACACAAATACAAGTTAAACAAAGCAAAAAAAAATCTAACTTAAATAAGAACAGCAAAAGCAAAATGTCTTATGTCTGAATGAAACTAAGAAATCAGAGTCAGGCATGGGAGGACAGCAGATAAACATATAGTACTGTATGACACAAATGAAGACAGAGTCAGTAAATCTTGTTTTCCTTTATAGTTCTCTTCAGAAACCTTAGCTTTGTTTTGACACATCAGCTTTTGACAGTTTTTTGTAATTTGATTCAGAAAGATTATTTGGAGATAATGGCGAAAATACAAAAGAGAAATATAATATTAAAAAATAACTAGAAAAGCACTCAGAGAGCACAGATCTCCATCAAGCAGCTCATTTTCACACATATTGTGAAGAATTCTTTCAAAAATTTCCTGTGTCCACAACTCCTTTCTCATCACTCGCAAAATTAGGTTTAACCAAGACCCAGTCTTGGTTACGAAAATCACAAAAATCCACCCAGTAATTTTGGTATAGAGTTACTAGGAGACAGATATATAGATAAACATGGGCAAAAACATACGTGCTTGGCAGAGGAAAAACAAAAGAGACATCAACAGGACTGAAATATAATCTTATCTAATCCTGCAAATTACAAGCATTTTCAAGGTCGGTATACTAAAGTCATATTTGTTATTATTAACAATTTAGCATTACATTGTCATAATATTAACAATAGCAACAATAACGTTACTAAACATATAAGGTAAACTTCAAACTCATCTTTGAAACTTCTAAAAGTTCTAAAACAATCATTGCAAAAAATGAGAGGAAACAGCACACTCAACTTCCATCTAATAGATACATGTTATATTTATAATAATATAATGTATAAAATAAATGGACAACAACGAGACGATCTTTTGGTATGTTTAGAGCGGATTACACCACGTTCAGCTGAGTCGACTTACCGTCTGTGGCCGTAATCTGAACCCTGCCATGGCATTTGAGCAAACCTTTGCCCTGTGTCCAGGAAGATTTATACCATGGCCAAAAACCTCCAGACCTGAGCTGAGGCTGATGGGCGACCTTTGCAAGGCTCCTTATAGTTAATTCCTGGTCAGACTGCCTGTGAACTATAGGGACTTTGTTTTTCAGCCTTTGAACTTGAGCTGTTATTAGATTACTTCCACAGAGCTAAAATATTTCTGGGAAACTCAGTGATTTAGCTTCATATTATGATTCATGGAGAGAAGGGCTGAGGATTTCAGCTGTCATTCTTTAGAAAATGAAGAAAGTTGTTCTGCTTTTTGTTTTTACTTGTCGTTTCCTGATGTATAACAATGGCAGAACGCTAGCATCTGTGGATAAATACATCCATGACATCCTGGATGTGATGTCCATAGAAACTCTTGATAGCAGAGAGCGATAAAACACTTTCCATCTGGTGTTTCCTCACAATGAGGCCGGTTCAGGAAAAGTTCACCGCTGCTTAAGTTTGTGGACCTGTGAGTTCATTTTCAGGTCAGCGAGGCTTCACATCTACCCTGAGCGTGTATTTTTCCTCACAATAAAACAGGTCATATAAGGTGAGATTGGCCATCTAATGTCAACAGAGAGTGCATTGACGAACCATTAATAAGCTTCAATTTGCCACACGTATCTTCACTGTTTGAGTTGATGTAATAAAAAGAGGTGTATAACTACAGGCACCAGACAGAATAATATCTGACCAACCCTCACAGCTTTAAAAAGCTAAATAAATTGGAGCTGAATCCAATTTATTGTAAGGAGAATCTTAAGCTCCTTGCATATAATGTTTCATCATGATGACAATAAAGTTTTATTTGTATAGCACCTTTCTGAATGTTACAAAGTTCTTGACTTCAAGAAGAATAGGATGAATTAAGTTGCATGGATGGGAACAACACAACAATAAAATAATTGTCAGCAGTAACAAATAGTCTGACTTGTAAAATAGTTTTAAGATGTTGCTTTTGTCCTTTCAGCTCTTCCCCCTGAAGGGGTCGCCACAGCAACCATCAAGCTGGTACGGAAGCCCAATTCGCTCAGTTGTACTTTGGCACAAGTGGGTTTTTTTTTTCTTTTAAACGCCAGATGCCCTTCCTACACAACCATCTGCATTTATCGAGGCTTGGGACCTCAGTGAACACTTGTGTCCCTCTCAGGGCATCACGGAGCAGGACTTGAGCCGACGACCTTGTGGTCATAGGACAAGTGGCTCCACCACCTGAGCCACTGACACCCTACTGAAATAGTCTTAAGTAAGGAGTCTATTTGTTTGGCAACACTTCGGCTTCAAAATCCACAACAGACAAATAATTAATCTTGTGTGTATTTATGTCTTTAAAAGTAAGACGAAATCCTAAACTCTACAATGGGCAGCGTAAAGATGATGCTGATTATTTATGTGAAAAACAACGCAGGTCATAACTTCTGCTACTGTGAAACGTCGAAGATTAACTGTTTTATAGAGGCCCTAAAGCTGAATATCAGTAATTCTTCTCAAAATTTCAAACGATGTGGATGCGGTACATTTGTTACTATGGAGACAGCTCATGTATAGGTGCAACATTCAGCTGGTGTTGCATCAGTTGTTTTGCATTGCTACAGGCTCATGTTTACCCACAGTGTCTCTCGACATGATAAGATGTACATGCTGCAAACTGTTGATTATTACATAAGTTTCCGATCTCTGTACCTCTGTCTGCTTTTGATGGCTTAATGATATTCAAAATGCCCATTCCTGGAGCTGCCATTGCCTTTTAGTGTCCCTGGCCCTAAAAAACTACACTTCATTGATAAATGTTTGAGTCGAGCACATCATGTGACAGTAGTGTTCTGCTTTAGAGCGCCATGTTACACACCTACAATTAGGGATGAAGACACTGGTTGGTTTGGGCGCGCTCTATGTCTGATTCAGCAAAGAAACCCAGGAGGACATCATCAGACAAGGCAGGAAAAGGAAAGAGGGAAAGTGATTGAGCAAGAGATAAAAGACTCAATGTTGGACTGACTTTTACACGCTGGTGAGAGTCCAGAGAAGAGATGTAAGAGATGCAAGGCAGGTGAAAATTAGTCTTTATTAGGAGACACTAAGTGTCAACATTTGTCAAGGTTAAGTAGTACTGCTTTAAGCTCTAGCCAACACACAAAATTTTAAAAATTCTCTTACTTTTGCACATTGAGTCACTTACAAATGGATAAAGTTATGTTTGAAATACAGTTCAGATCAGAGTTAATATACAGAGTTGGCTTTCATGGCTTACTTATTGAAATATTCCTGCACCGCTGAATTTGAATTCATTTTGCACACTGAATGAGACCACAACAATGGTGGTCAACAATGGCTGAGTAATATTAATATTTTCCTCAAAATTTGAAGACATGTGAAAAATTTTAAAGAAATCAGTTAAATATACAGTCTAATCACAAATTACAGTGAAGACAGGGTATCCTATTTTTTGTTGTGTGCATGTTTGTGTAAAAATTTAATATTAACACGAGTAAGAGTGGCTAAAAAGGTCATTAGTCGTGTCTTAGCAATGTTTTCAAGGCTGATACTGTGAAGATTTCTTCTGTCTGATGAACTGTGTTGTGAGAAAGTGTTTACATCAAGTTCAGTCAGTAATAACTCAGCTGTATAAGTGCAAATTAGACATAGAAAAGCTTATTTTTCCTGCAGATTGGATGAAGAAAGTCATTATTATTTCTTTTGCCTGCATAATGTTAATGTCAATCATTACAAATAGCATTAACATCTATACAAAGGCAGCTCAAACAGTGAGGTTTTTTTTCTTTCTTTTTTTGCCACTTTAAATGTTGTAGTTGCACTTCCATCATATTAACCATCATTATTTCCGGCTGTTCTGCCACGTATTCTCCAATCTTTCAGTAAATCTCATTCCAATTTTTTATGAGTGATTTCAGTCTCTATGTTCCCTTCTTCTCATCAAGGTGCTGGAATAGTTTTCAGTGAAGAGATAGGTTTAATGGATGCACATTTGTGAATGTTTATAAATTATGTGCTTAATAAATTTTGCAGATAAACATGTTGCCATTTTTATCTAATGAGCGCTTTTGAAAGTTTTAGAAGAAAATAGTTTTTGTAAGATTGATATTCCCGTCTTCATTCATACAAAGCACAGTTAAATGTATTTAAAATATTGTACTTCTTTCATATTAATCTGTAGTGTGTAGGCATAACCCAGGTTGAGAGGTGACACTGCCAACTCTTCCCTCGGCTCAGGGAAAACATATTATCATTGAGTGAACACTGTCCACCTTTGCACAGATGCACAGTATTCCATATGTGTTGTTTGGGTAGAAATGGGCTGAATGTCTGGACAATTTCAGGGCTTGATAGAGAAGTCAGCATTGCAGTAAAGCACATAGACAGCATTGTTAGTTCCAGATTGTGTGTATTTGCACATATTTCATCGTGTTTTGATCACAGTCTGCCCCCACAGTAGATAGTGTAGAACATGACAAATAAACTGCTTTGCACGCAGCCCCCTATCACAACTGATACGGATGCTGATAATTGTCTTAACAGAAATCATAAGGTAAAAAAAAAAATTAAACTTTTATTGATAGATTTCATACAGCAGGACTTAATGGCAAATGTTTATTATCCTGTTACTGGTGCTGTATTAAACTAAACGGAACATAAATTAGTATTTTTATATAACTCACTTTATTATTGGCATCCAAAATTAATATTCATTCATATTTATCATTTCCACTTCATTCATTCATTCATTCATTCATTCATTCATTCATTCTCTTCACCACCTATGCCAATTCAGGAATGTGGGGGGCTGGACTCTATTCCAGCAAACAGAATCTTTTTGCTGAGAGGAAGAGTACACTCTGCATAGGTCACCAGTCTGTCACCAATTTCCACATAATTTTTCCCTAAAAATATTCATGCAGTATTTACTAGTAAGTATTTATCTTATTTTTACACAACCTATTACATTTCCTGAGGAATGACTAACATTGTCTTTTTCTTAAGGGGGGTGGGGAGTTTATTTTTGTTAATTTATGATTTACTACATTTAATGAATGATGTTATAATCTTTGGTGAAACAATCTCAGTGTGATTGGAAGTCCAAAACCAGTTTTAGGTCATTGGTGCAAAAGCTGACTCATATTTGATCAAATATGTGACAAAGTGTGTTCTACAAGCTGTACTCCAGCTTTCTGTTGCAAAGCGTCACATCTGGGAAGTAGCTGCTGTTGGACGTTTGAGTCACAGGTTGGTCACAACAAAATGAGTGGGATGTTTGCTTATGAACCCCTTATCAAAGACTGGACTCAGGACCTTGTTCAGATAAATATCATACAGGGTCGGCCCACTCTTCATTCTCCGAGAAGCCACAACAGAAGCAACTGGTCATAGCAACATGGCTCCATCACTTCTCACTATAGCAGGAGGAATTTTGTTACTTTTCTCTTTTTCATCAGCTGTAAGTAACTTAGCTAAAATTGATTATTTTAACTTTTTTTCTGCTGACATAAATTGGCTACATGTAAAAAACTAAACTGTGTTGTCTTCTTTTTCTGTATAGAAAATAAGAGGAGATAATCTTGCATCATGCACCCCAAATGATGGTTTTGTAAGTTTGAGATTATGATTTCAATCTTGAATGTCTGCAGTAAGATTACATACATAACATTTACCAATTCTGTGTTTGGTCTTAAAGGGACAGTACTGCCCAACGACATGTGGAGTTGCTGATTACATGCTGAAGTATTTACCAGGAGTGAATGAGGATTTGACTGATATGCAAAGACAACTGGAGACAATTGCCAATTTGACTAAAGGAGCAGATGAAACGATTGTGGACATGAAAGATTCAGCAACTACAGCGCTGAAAAGTTCCCAGCCTGGTAACACACTCAGTTTGTTTTGTAGCTGCAGCAGGGATCTCCAACTCCAGTTCTGGAGAGCTGCTGCCCTGTAAGTTTTACCTGTTTCCATACTACAACACACCTCCCTCTGCTGAAATGTTCTGCACAAACCTGTTAATGACCCACTGATTTGAGTCAACGATGTTGCAGTAGTGAAACATGTAAAACCTGCAGGACAGAAGCTCAGAAGGAAAGTTGGAGACCCCTGATCTAAAAAAAAATCATATATCATTATGTGTGCTCAATACAGATCTCTCCTCAGAAAGACACTATGTGTCAAAGAGTTTATGAATATGAATTAAAGTTAAATCAAAAAAGACAAAATAACTGGGTGTTACATTATGTACAATGGATACTTTTCATTTGTCTGTGAATCTTTTTGTTGTATTTTTATGTGCTCCGTAAAAGAAATCTGATCTGACATAATTTGTTTATCTATTAATCTATTTATTCACTGCTTTTTCTTTTAATTTCAGACCCGCTATTCAAGAGAACCTCAAGCATGCTGGATGACGTCCTTCGGTTTGAAAAGACCATCATTGCACAGGAACAGCAAATATTGTTAGTTACTGTTAACTGATGATACTTTTAAGACCTTTAATGTGATAATGACTATGATTCTAACCTTCTAACCTGTATTTACAGAGGAAAACTATGCAGCTACTTTTTACTGCTGGACATTTAACTGATAGCTTATTTAACAGATGATCTCTTTAATTATGTGAATAGCTCCGTAAACATGTATTGTGTACATAACCTGTTCAGTTACAACATTGTGTCTAACTTAACTACTAAAAGAAACACTTTAATAGCTTTGATTCTCGAAAGGTTTTAAATGCAGAGTTTTTTCATGAAGTTTAGGCATAACACTGAACATCACTTGCATTGATGTCTGTGTCAATGGTGGCCAACCTCTGTGCCCATACGGCTGCAGCAGAACAGGTCATAGAATGATTTACCTCCCCTTTAACAAATTGTTTTTCAAATTTGATTGATCATCATTTTACCTTTTTGTTTACTTTGTCTTTTCTTTAATGTTATTATTTTATATTATCCGAATCTGTTATATTTGTGTATAATATTTTGTCAGAAATGAATATGGTTCATGCAGCTGATATTTGTTTAACTTCTTCCAGCGAACTTCAGAATTTAATTTCCTCAAATGAAAGAAGAATGGCAGACTTGAAACAACTGTCCATTCAGCTGCAGCAGAAATGCAGCGAGCCCTGCAAAGACACATTTGAGATCCAAACCACCACAGGAACAGGTAAAAAAAAAAAAAAAAAAAAGAGAGAAAAAACCAGACACACTGACCCCCAGGTCATTCCTATTTCACAAGACATTTCTCAATCTTCATCTGAACATTTGTTCTAGTTTGATGTTTAGTTAAAGACAAATCAATACATTGCATCAAAGCAAACATATTTTTTTAGCATTGAGTGGTTGAAGTTTTACTTCACTGCATTGTTACATGATAATGCAAAAGTATAATTTGCAATTATTCATGAATGGCAAGTCTGTCTGAAGCTATTTTTTTGTTTATTTATTTTTTACCTGATTGTTCATTATTATTATTATTATTATTATTATTATTATTATTATTATTGTTGTTGTTGTTGTTGTTGTTGTTGTTATTATTATTATTACTACTACTAAATGATAATTATTATTTTATTAATAATTATTATATATTATTAAATATTATTAAAAATTTATATTATTGTTGTTGTTGCAGTTGTTGTTATAATAATAATAATTATTATTATTATTCATTTATCTATTTATCCACAGATTGCCAGGACATTGCCAACAAAGGTGCCACCACAAGTGGTCTTTACTATGTGAAGCCTGTAAAAGATAAGGAGCAATTTTTGGTCTACTGTGAGATTGACGCGTTCGGTCGTGGATTCACTGTAATACAAAGGGTACGCATCACTTAGAAAATGACCTACTGATAGTAATAGTACCTAAATCTAAATTATGAAAAGTTTGCTAAGAAATCTTGACTCATGAATTTCTTTGCATCCACAGAGACGGGATGGTAGTGTGGACTTCAACAAGGACTGGATCCAGTACAAGGAAGGCTTTGGTTATCTCTCTCCCGATGACACCACAGAGTTCTGGCTTGGCAATGAGAAGATTCATCAACTGACCATCAGCTCAAACATCCCTAGCGTGCTGAGGATAGAGCTTGTTGACTGGGAGGGCAACAAAAAGTACATATGCACACAGTCACACAATAACAGATTATGTACGGAAGAGCAGACAGGCATAGTGACATAAGTAAACATGTTTCCTTTGTGAGGCGGTTAAAAGGTGAGTTTACAGTGCTTCCAAAAAACTGAAATTCTCCTTCTTATGGCTCTCTGTTTTCAGATACGCTGACTACAATATGTTCAGACTATCGCCAGAGATTGACATGTACCGCTTGACCTATGGTTACTACTTTGGTGGTGATGCCGGCGATGCTTTTGATGGTGTTCCCTTGGGAGGCGACGCCAGTGACAAATACCACACAGCACACAATGGAATGCAGTTCAGTACTTCCGACAAGGACAATGATAAATACGAGGGCAACTGTGCGCAACAGGACGGTTCTGGGTGGTGGATGAACAGATGTCATGCAGCGCATTTGAATGGCAAATACTACCAGGGTAAGATCCTCTGGCTAAAACTACTTTCAAAGTCTTTTAATTACAAATTACTGCGGACAATTCTGCATTAAAATATGTGTATAAATATTAAACTTTATCTAAGAATCAAAATAAGTTAAATATTCGACTGTCTCTGTAATCTTCATCCAGGTGGGAGATACACAGAAAAGGATGCAGGTGAATATGGTTTTGACAACGGCATCACTTGGCTCACATGGCACGACCGCTGGTACTCCCTGAAAGAGACCACCATGAAGATCATCCCCCTCACCCGCATCACAGCAGGTGGTGGCCAGCAGGCTGGTGTGAAACAGTTTGCCGGACTTGACGCTCCTTAGATGTGTTTTTGTCAACATACATTGACTAAACCCTGAAATCACATTAGACTGAAATAAACAGCCTCTTGTTATCACCTGTCACTTTGTCATCTGAGCCAACAGAATACTGATGTTCTTCTCAGTGTACTGATGTACACCTTTGCATTTTCTTTAATGTTCTTTAAGCACTAAATAAAGATATTTTTCTTTCTAACATATTGTGGTCAGTGCTTGATAAAGAGGGTATTTTCACCACACAACAGTTTTTTCTTTTCAGCCCTTTATCTTGCAAATTTGTTTAAGTTTAAATCTGTTAAATTCTTAGAAATGATAACCATGTAAAATGAGTGCACACGCTGAGGAAAATATTGTGAAATAATACAATATTATACTAAATCTTTTAAAGTAAATGACATGTTAGGTACTAAATGAGTTATGCCAAATTAAATTCATGTATGATTTAATGTATGTGAGAGACTATTATAAATATATACTTTGTTTACTGTATGAAAAAATGGATAGAATATTCAAAACACTGCAATAGTTATAGATTTGCCATAAAAATAAATCTCATGGAGGTAAAGGTAAACTGCTCAACCTGTTATTGTACAACTTTTTTTTCAGACAAGAACTGCATCTTTTCTATCCAATTAATTTTATCTAAACACTTTCCACCCACCAAAATATTTTTGTAGACCAATACCATGCCTATAATAAGGCTACACACTCCCTTACAGTAACAGTCAGTCCCAGTGGGGCTGCCTAAGAACGGCTTTAAGAGATTGAGATGTTCATCTTTTTTCAACTCACAGTTTGTCTTTCATACATATATATATATATATATATATATATATATATATATATATATATATATATATATATATGTAGTCTGCTATATGCATATTAGGACTTTGTTTTTTACTTATAGAGCTATCTCTTTCATATTCATCATAAAACACTTAATAGTTCATTTAAGGCTAGGTCAGTTTACACTATTTTTCACAGCATGAAACTATATTTCAATTGGAACTACTCCATTAGTTGTAGTTGTAGCATTTTATTGGGTATATAGAAAACATGTTTTGCATAGTAGGTTTAACAGGACATCACAGATATCATGTTTGTTCTCAACCTGCATTTACACAGTTTATTTACTTTGAGTACTGGCAGTACCTGTTCTCATGCATCATTGCTCCTCTCTCTGTGATCTTTTGTGGAGTCCAAATTCCACCTGACTCCTGGTAAAGGGTTGTGTTTGAACCATTTTACAATTTCAAAGACGTACAATGAGTGGTATCTTTGTACAATCAGTCTCACTGACTGTAATGTCATTAAAGCTATTTCTCTTTTTTTTTCAGTCATTCTAAATGGTAATTTTGGTCCTGAATAGGAGTTAAATTCAGATTTATTTGGCATTCATCTATGTCATCAATGATAAATTGCACACATACCTACATGGTTGTATTAAAAAAAATAGATATTTAGATATTTAGCAATGACTTGATTTTTAACACTGATAGCATTTGAGACAAGGAGAGAGAACGGTCCATGACAGGAGTGTGTAGAGTCCTTGAGCATATTGGTTGACATGGTTAGTAGATTCAAAGACTCTAAGATTCAAAGCTTTTATTGTCATATGCACAGTTAGAGACATGTTTTCCTGTACAAAGAAATTCTTACTTTGCTGCTCATACTGGATGCTAAGATGTCAAGGATCAAGGTATAAAATCAACGCATAAAACAGAAAAATAATAAGATAAAGAGAAGCACACAAAATACAACAGAACTAAACTATCTTTGAAGAATATTTACTATGAAAAATATAATCTATATTCTATAGACATATTTGCAGATATGTGCAATCTTAGTTTTATGTGCAACTATCAGAAGTACAAACATTGTATAGTGGATGTATAGATGTTTAGTATATGTTTTTGAGACTGCGCCCGAACAGATGGCGGTGTGGCACCAATAACCCCCTCGTTTTAACTGCTTAAGGCTTTTCCTTTCTTTTTCTTTTTTTTTTAAAATTTTTTTATTTTTTTTATTTTTTTTTTATTTTTTTATTTTTATTATTTGTCTGTTGTGTTTACATTCTCAAACCAAAGAGAGAAGTTGCTTTTCAGTACTCTATATGGTTTGCCTGTTTTCAAGGATTTTTTATTGTCTTTTTACTTGTGCATACACACACTTTAGGTGTGTGATGAAGGTGTTGCAATTCATGAGAGCCCTTTTCAGCCTTCAGGAAATGCATTCGTTATGGTTTCTTCACTAGAGAGGAGGTACATAGAGGCCATGTCAGGTTATTTTCTACATGAACCCACAAGAACTTACAGGCTGTTTCCCCCTGAAATCGACCAGCCATATTCCATATTCAGTATTCATTTGTTGCTCTAACAACACAGTGTGACTGGTGTTGTTAAAAGAATATTGGCGTAAATATAAAATAGTTTTTCAGCATCTTGTTTCAAAGAGCCGTGTCACGGAGAATGTATGTGTGGACCTGGCCGGTAGATGGCGCTGACATATTTTTAGCCCATTTCGCTCTTGTTTACTTCCGGGGCATTTTCAGTCTCCTGGTTTGTGTGGCTCTGGACATGTTTTCATGTCGTTGATACGAATCGACTGTGGTTTCTTTATTTTTTGTTAAAATATATCACATTCCTCCTAACACGGTGTTATACCAGAGTATTTTCCATCGCAATGTCTGAGGTAAGATTTGGACTTCTTCTTTGCTCCGTCTCAAACACTGCCGAAAAGACACAATGATGGACCCGGCTAATTACAGGAACGGTTTACTACTTCACAGTGTGTGTAGCATAAGTTAAAGCCGTGGATGCTATCATATTTTAATATTGGTTTTTATGTAAAATTGATTTAAAATAATTAATAAATCTTTTACAGGACGTCCAGAAGCATTCTGTCCACACTTTGGTGTTCAGATCCCTGAAAAGGACTCATGACATGTTTGTGTCAGACCATGCTAAGGCCGTTGCACTGGACGATGAAAGGTAAATGTGGCTAATTGCAGTTACACGGTGACATTTTTAGTTGCAATTATTATAATTTTTTTTTTTTAATTATTTATGCATTTACTTTTGAAATTATAGACATATTTAAACTCGTCCAGCTATAACCAGCTCAATATGTTATGTTAACTGTATATCTGTATAAGCATCATCACAAACTACATTGGTAGTATGGGATCATATGAGTAAAAGAATAAATTATATCTATGTATCATACAACACATTCTTCTTATTGTTATGTTTGTTTTCTTTCAAAGGATTTCTAGACCACTGACTATTAAAATCTGTGGTGATTGTTGATTGAACCCAATCTCCTCAAAGTTATTAGGCTCTGAAATGATTAGTTCATTTATGATCATATTTGTGGATAAATTCTTTATGAATGAAATCATATTTACTGGAAATAAAAATTTAAGTGTATTAAAATGCTAAATTTGGCATGTTCCTGGTACACTAATCAAACTGATTAACTATATCATGATTGCATATTTCATCAGACAAAATGCACATTTACCTATTACAATTGGGAAGCAAAAAAAAAAAAAATCATGGAATCATCTCACTGTTTTCTGCATTTGCAGCCACAAAATGAAGATGGGTGTTAAACTCAAAACAGAATACAGCCAAGTTTTACACATGCCCGTCCTGAAGGAAGGGAAAGACAGAGTCCCACACCAACCAGGCGGCCTGCAAGTCCACCAAAGCTATGCACAACCAGGTGAGGAGAAGACCCATCTTGCATGTTCCCATGATCATGTTGTCATTTGATCAAAAGATGAAATAAGCTTCCAAAAGAAACTTAAGATTAAGAATAGTTGAATAGTTTTTCATGATTTTGTATTTTCACTTACGAATGCGTATTTTAGGTGATGACCCAGAATACCTTATTACTGGAACACATGCTTATCCCTCTGGACCAGGTAAAGATGGTTCCCTCAGTAGATCTTCTCATTTTTACCATTTTTAATTAATTTTTTTGGAATTCGTTGGAATTATCTTTTTTGCTGTGTTATAGGAGTGGCTTTGACAGCTGACACCAAGATGCACAGGAATCCCAGCGAGGCTGGAGTACACTCCATGGCACTGGCTTTACCACCTTCACAGGCGAGGTATGTTCTTGTACACTGTGAAAGTCAAATTACGATAACATTTTTTTTTTTTTTTTTTTAAACTGAGATAAATTGAGTGACATCTTTCTTTTAACACGTTTTTTTTTTCTTTCTGGTGGGCAACATTAGGCAGGACATTAGCCGTACTGCGGCCAGCATTGCCGACATTCACCGTCATGCAGGAGGGGCAGAGAGAGTTCATCCTCAGTCGACTGCAGTGGTAGGCTTAAGTCTAAATCCACGTTTATTTTGTCAAATCACTTGTCTTTGTAACATCAGCAGGAAGAAGCACAAAGCTGATAACTGGCATGTGTTTTTTTTTTTTTAGTCACTAATGGATGGAGGTGCCACCAGAAGTTCTGCTCTCCTGAGGAGAGCACCAACGATGCCTAAGCCCCAGTGGCATCCACCATGGAAACTGTTTAGGGTAAATATGTATGATTTCACCGTTAATCTTTTTGTTTGTGTTCAGTATAAATATAGAAGTGAAAGTTTGCATGTTGAATGTGTGTTTTTTTTATTGTTTAATTTTAGTTTGTGTTATCTCCCAGGTCATCAGCGGCCATCTTGGTTGGGTCAGATCAATTGCTGTGGAGCCTGGAAATCAGTGGTTTGTCACAGGTTCTGCTGATAGAACTATAAAGGTAAGTGATCCTGAATATAGCAACTTTATCTGCCTATTATTTGTGTTACTTCTTTATTTGTTTGTTTTTTTTCATAGATCTAAAAAAATAATATTATCACATGTTGAGTATTAACTTCTTTTTATTCTATAATTATAAGACAATCTGGAAGCATCACCTTTATTTACAGTATATATATTTTTTAATCCATTACAAAAACTGATCAACATTATTTAACATTAGCTTATTTTATATCTTAAGAACTGTAGTTTGACAACATAAGAGCTTTAAATACCGTCTTACCTTCTTATCTTAATGCAAAAGCTGAAGTTGTCTCAGTGTGGTCACATGACAGCTTTAAGTTGCAGATAAAGAAACATACCAACATATCCTCTTCTTTTCCCCTTTCAATTTTTATTTTCCACACCTTTTCAATGTAGTCCAGTTAACTATTTCTATTTTTTATTTATTTATTTTTAAACTAGATAACGTAATCAGAACATTTAAGTTCATGTGTGTCATATTGGTGTAGACTACCTGACTTTGGCTGATAACGGTATTATTACGTTAAGGTTTGCAGCCATGTGTCACATACATTTTGTTATGAGTTGACAAGCAGTATCAAAACCTCCCATTTTAGTGGTCTTCTGGGAAATCTGTTACTTGAAATGTTTTTTTGTTTTTTTTTATGTTTGTGATATGACTTGGGGGCTTTTTGACGCTGCAGATCTGGGACCTGGCCAGTGGAAAACTCAAACTGTCTCTGACTGGACACATCAGTACAGTGCGTGGTGTTGCAGTGAGTAGCCGAAGCCCTTACCTCTTCTCCTGTGGAGAAGACAAGCAAGTCAAATGTTGGGATCTGGAGTACAACAAGGTACAACTTCAGACTAAAGGAAACAAGATTTTTTTTTTAAATGTTTTATAAAATGTTTTATAAAAATCAGAGATCAACATTTTGGTGTATATGTTGTTTTTCCCAGTTGTGCTGTTATCGCAATCTCCTGACAGTATGAGTTTCTTTTAGGTTATCAGGCATTACCATGGACACCTGAGTGCTGTGTATGATTTGGATCTACATCCAACTATCGATGTGCTTGTGACATGCAGCAGAGATGCTACTGCAAGGGTAAGTTGGGACTAATGATAGACCGACAAGGTAAACTTATCTGGTTGACCAGTTCCTTGTTTGTATTTAAATCAATGAAGAGAAAAGTTTACTGATGGCGGTAAATGTATAGAATAAAGTTTTATCTGTGTAAATACAACTGTGTCATCCTATGAGAGTCACAGACTGCATATTGGGTTTTGGATGGAGTCAGTTTCTTCTTAAGTTACACATTTTATGCCTGAAACATGTCCAGATATAAAAGTCGTTTCTCTGCAGAGATCTTCGGGTTTCTCGGGTATCATCAAATTTGACTGGATTTCCTCTCTTCCTTACAGGTGTGGGATATCAGGACAAAAGCTAACGTGCACACGCTAACTGGTCACACCAACACTGTTGCCACCGTGAGATGCCAGTCAGCAGAGCCTCAAGTTATTACTGGTAAATATGTTTGTTTCTTTTGCTTTGTTTTAATGGCACCAGTTTCACTGCTGTGTTTAACGCTTTAATAAAAGTGTTTTCTCTTATATTACAACTGGCAAGCTGCCATGTAATCCCTGTGTTTTTGCAGGCAGCCATGATTCCACCATCAGGTTGTGGGATTTGATTGCTGGAAAAACCAGAGCGACTCTGACAAACCACAAGAAGTCTGTCCGAACTCTGGTGCTGCATCCCAGACAGTAAGTGAACATATACAGTGTTGCGTGTGTGTATATATAACACAAAAAAGGTGTTAAAGCTACACAACACAATGGTGGAAGAACAAGGTTGTGCAACATACAGTCACAGAAAAAGGATTAAAGCACCTTGTTATGAAAGAATTCATGTTTGTTTTAACCAGGTAAACAAAAGGTACATTTGTTTGGAAAACAAGGAAGGTGGAGGAGCACCAAATACGTCTCAACATCCTGTTTGTAATAAAAACCAAATGTGGTTTTACTCTGCAGGTGGCATTTTGGGTCAGAAAAACACAGTTTAAAAACATTAAGGTACAAATTTTAACATCTGTGTAGTGTGGGCGGTTTTAAATACAGTTAAATAATAGTTAGTTGTTTTACAGCTCAAACATGACATTATGATGCACTGCCCCTTTAAAAGATAAACCTTTACTGCAAACTGAAGTCCTGCCCGAATGTCCAGAAGCTGAGACAGCGTGGCTTTTTTTTTTAAAGAACTAAATCAATTTAAAAAAAAGAATCTAATTGTCATCAAACGCATCTAATAACAGGAAAAACTGAACAACATTCATTCTGTAGGTGCATGTGAAAGCTCTAGTTTTTCTATTTAACAGTTTAACATCTGAGCACCTGGGTTGCACTGCTGCTGTAATGTTACAGAAACAAAGATGGAAATCTCCATGGTCCACCATCCACATGCTTCTGTTATTGTTTTCCAGATACACGTTTGCCTCCGGATCAGCTGATAACATCAAGCAGTGGATGTTCCCAGACGGCAGCTTCATCCAGAATCTTTCAGGCCACAATGCCATAATCAACACTCTGGCTGTTAACTCTGATGGCGTGTTGGTGTCTGGAGGTAAGGACGTGCAGGTTTACAGGCAGCTGTATTCATGAAGAGCTTGTTTTTGTCAGACTTTTTTTCCTGCACAGTTATGGGTTAGAAACACATGAAATCAGGGTTAATCATTGTATTTTTATTTTTCCCCTGTAGCTGACAATGGCACCATCCACATGTGGGATTGGAGGACAGGATACAACTTCCAGCGGATTCATGCAGCCGTGCAGCCTGGATCTCTGGACAGTGAGTCTGGTATCTTTGCCTGTGTGTTCGACCACTCAGAGAGCCGACTGATCACTGCAGAGGCTGACAAGACCATTAAAGTTTACAAAGAGGACGACACAGCTGTAAGTAATGCAAATGTGTCAAAATGGCTTTCTGTGGTACTTCTTGGTCAGAAGTGAAATAATTGGGCTTTTTTTTTTTTTTTTTTTTTTCTTGCAGACTGAAGAAAGCCACCCAGTCAACTGGAAACCAGAAATCCTCAAGAGAAAAAGATTCTAAAGTTATTGCTTCTGTTTTTTTTCCTTCTTGTTTTAGTAATGATTCATTTAATTTCTACCAGCTTTTGTTGCCACTGCTCCCAGTAAGTTCTTTTAGCTAGTTTTCATCAGACAGACTGTTCATCTCATGCAGCTTGGACAGGAGAAGTCAGTTACATGCTTTTTTTTTATTATTATTCTAAAGAACATTTGCAGACCTTGGTGTATAATGTCAGTTCAATAAAGCGCCCATTTATAACTACCAGGAATCTCCATGATGATGATGATGATGATGATGATGACAGCTTTATGATGGTTCAGGTCTGTCTGATCCACCAGTGAAAGCCACTCTTTAGATTCAGAAAGCGGGCTTCACAGTGAACCCAGTTCCCTTCAGGGCCGAGTCCTGCAGCAGGAGAGAAAATAGCAGCTCTTTCTTCTTGTATTTTTTGTTTGGCTCCATTTAAATAAAAACCACATTTTTCACATACTACTTCACATACAGTTTTTTTAATTAAGTATTAGCGACAGCATTTCTTAATATCTGACTATTTCACCTATATTCTACTGGTTTTTCAAAGCAAACCTCCAAATTCATGTTAGATTTAAAAAAACATAATCTGACTGCATTTACCACAACAATCTGATGTTCAACTGTATGTGAAGTCATACATTTAATTATAGATTATCTATTTGTATATTTCATTTTGGTTGACAACACCCAAAAAGGATCTTTTTATATAAATGTATATCTAGATAAAAATTCATATTTTCTGTTTTCATGAGCTGACTGTTTTTCTGTCACTAGAGGGAGCCACCGCAACACTTTAACAGTTTAAACTTTTAATGTTTAATTGTTCTGATTTGATCGACTAATAAGAGAAAGTATGAGACTTATTGTTTAATCTATATGTAAAAAATAATTTCAGACAGCCTCCCTTTGCTCTCTACGTCATGTTGATCTTCAGCAGGTCAGAGATAATCTGACACCTGCCACCTCTCAGGGTAATCTCTCGCCCTGGTTAAGTAGCCGTGGCCACAGATGGAGCCGACCAGCGTGCGTGTGTGCGGGTTACGAGGAGGAGTGTTCAGTGCGCGCGCACTTGGTAAACTGCTGGACACTGTGTGTTGTGTTGGGATTTACGCAGCAGCGTGTCTGGATTCTACTTCCAGCAAGTGATTCTACTACTGCCATGGAGAATGGCCGCAGTCTGATCATCTGCGCGCAAAAATGCGCGATTTATTTTCCGATTTTTGTTTCAATTTTTGCTTCAAAACGCGAGTGAGGCTTGTGACTTCGAGACGTGAAAAAAATGTAGCCTTACCCAACTTTACAGGAAAACAAAAAGCCAAAAACGAAGAGTAGAGGAGGAATGGATCGCAATGATGCCCCGACTTCCCTCCTCCAAACGCTCATCTTGGCGCTGCTTTGCGCGCAGGCTCTGGGACAGGTTTTCAACCTGACGCTGTCTGTTAAAGAGGGTCTACCTGCCAAAACCATCGTTGGAGATCTTGCAGCCGTATTAAGCAGTCCCAGCACAGGATTCTTCATCTCGGAGAGCAGAGACTCGTATGTCTTCAGGGATTTGGGGATAGACGCGGACACGGGCATTATCTCCACGGCTGTGATCCTAGACAGAGAGAGCAGAGAGAAGTACGAGTTTGTGGCAGCCACTCTCACAGGGGAGATGATAAAAGTGAGGATAAAGGTAGAAGATGTGAACGACCACGCGCCCGTGTTTCCATCTGAGAAGGTGGATTTGGAGATATCTGAGCTGAGCCCGCTGGGAAGTCGGTTTCAGCTTGAAGGTGCAAAAGACCAGGATGAGGGTGAGTTTGCTACTCAGGGATACAGGATCACAGATAGTGAGATGGGTGAATTCTTCCATCTGGATTATCGAAGTGAGAACCACCTCAGCCTGGATCTCATCCTTAGTAGCAAACTAGACAGAGAAACGCAGGACTTCTACTCTTTGACAATTGAGGCTTTTGATGGAGGGATCCCAGTCAGGACAGGGACCCTGCAGGTGAGCATCCACGTCCTGGATGAGAACGACAACCCTCCTGTGTTCAACCAGACTGAATACCATGCCTCGGTGCGTGAGGATGCTCCTGTCAGGACCGCTGTGGCTCAGGTGCATGCCACTGACCGGGACCAGGGTGAAAATGGCAGAATCTTCTATGAGATCAACAGGCGACAGAGTGACCCCTACGAAGTTTTCTCCATTAATGAAACCACTGGATTGGTTTATCTCAACAAGCCGCTTGATTTCGAGATTCAGGCATTTCATGAGCTCATCATCAGTGCAAGAGATAACGGTGCTCAACCTGAATTCAGCAGCACTTTTGTGGGTGTCAAGGTGCTTAATATCAACGATAACAGTCCCACCATCAATGTGTTGTTTCTCAGTGAGTCAGGGGATCCAGTCGTCTCAGAGGCAGCGACTGTTGGGGACTACGTAGCCCGGATTTCAGTGTCAGATCCAGACCTGAAGGAGGAGGGGATCACTGTAGTGCTCGAAGGAGGGGATGGAAAGTTTACCCTCAAGCAAACAGATGATTTTCTGTATGCCTTGTGTGTTAACTCTGAGCTCGACAGGGAAGAGAAGGATCTGTATGAGCTGAAGGTGCAAGCATCAGATTTCGGGAGTCCTCCTCTGAGCAGCGAGATGGTCTTCCTCCTTAAGGTGTCGGATACAAATGACTGCCGCCCAGTCTTTGAGAAGGATGTGTATATGACCAGCATCGCAGAGGATGTGCCGCCGGGGAGTTCCCTCTTGCAGATTCGGGCCCGGGATGCGGATGAAGGCGTCAACTCAGACATCAGATACACCATCCTGAAATCCAACCAGCGCAGTCTGATCAGCATTGATCCAGAGTCGGGCCTGGTCACCACAGCAGCAGCTCTCGACAGAGAGACGCAGGCAGAGGTTTGGTTCCTGGTGGTGGCGACAGACAGAGGAGAACCAGCACTGTCATCGTCGGCTACAGTCACGGTGCTGGTGGGGGATGTCAATGACAACGAGCCAGTGTTCCAGCAGCAACTGTACAACGCGTCCATAGTAGAGCACAGTGATGCTGGAAGCTGCTTTTTACAAGTACGTTGGAGACATTTTAGTATCAAAGGTTAACTGAAAAATCTACATCAGTTTTTCTCATGTGGTGGTGTCATAAGAGAGATTAAGATAGTTACCCCTAACTAGAGGCTGAAGAGAGAGAGCTATGAGATAGAAAGCACAACATTTCTGCCAAGAACCATTTCTTGCTCTTTTTTTTTTTTTAAAGTAGACATCATCCCTTACCCATGTTCAAACTTTACCTCTAATTTCATGAAATATTTGGACAGAAACTAAGTGAAAAATAAATCAAAAGTACTGAAAAGTGTAGGGAGGCTGGAAAAATGTTAACTGTACATGCTGAAATTGAACAGACCAGCTCTTACCATACTCTTACCTTGCACTTACCCAACCTTTTTGTCGCTAATAAGAGCTACATACTGAGGAATAAGCTTAGAGTAAAACCTTGAAGTATGTTTGCACAAAGTTTGGATTTCTGCTTTCACTGTCTTTGCACCTAAATATAAGATTGTTAAAATCAGTAGTAAAATCATAGGTCAGGAGCAGCAGTCACTCAGTACCATCTATAACACCAGAGTCTTGAGAAAAGGCACCCAGATCTCCACTGACCCCTCGCACACCCTGCACTCTCACTACACCCTGTTACCTTCAGGGTGCAGGTACAGGTCTCTCCCTCTGAGAACAAAGAGGGCCACTTCCACCTTCCTTCCCACCTCTATCCGTCTGTTAAATGGTTGATGGCTATTGCAGACTGTTATATTTATGACTGTGTATGGCATATTGGTGTCAATTGTTGTTTTTAACTTATTTATTAACTGACATGTTGAGTTGTGTGTGTGGACATGTCTTTTTATTTTATTTGTCATGGTTGTGCTCTACCCGCAAATGAAGTTCCTAACGGATAAATAAAGTGAATTTGAATTTGAATTTATCAACTTTACCTTTAAAAGAGAAACAGAGCATTTACAGTTTACAAAGTCTTCACTGTGGACATCAGACCGTGTCCTCTTTGACTTGCTGTGACCGTTCGACGTCTCATCAGACAAAAGTAGATCTCAGTCTGTTGGCACAATGGTTTTAGTGTTCCTCCTAAACACACAACATACACCCTTTTTAGTTCGGCTCAGTGGTTTTCATATGACAGATGTGATGCTTGGTGCCATCCTCCAGCAGACTGGCACAACCGTACGTCCATTACAACAAAATCTTTATGTAAAAAAGCTTTTTTTTTGTAAACGCAAGCGATATTAGGTGAACATTTATTGTAGACACAGTTGAGAGGCTGATAATTAAGTGTGTTTTGTATTGAATCTGAATTAGGCCCGTAGTTTCTTTTAATGCGATGGAGTCGGTTGT
The DNA here is from genome assembly GCF_933228915.1 of Telmatherina bonti. Taxonomy (NCBI): domain Eukaryota; kingdom Metazoa; phylum Chordata; class Actinopteri; order Atheriniformes; family Telmatherinidae; genus Telmatherina; species Telmatherina bonti. The sequence goes on along the minus strand of NC_136621.1, from coordinate 26,142,581 downwards.
GATACATGCTGATACATGAGAATCAGAAAGCAAAGAAGAAATGAGATGAAGAGTGATGATAAAACCCTCTTGGAGTGATGTATTGTCAGAGGAAACTGTGGATCTGTATTTGATGGGTGTGCAACAGTACAACTATAATCAGACCTTGACCCATGTCGTTGAAACTTCCTGATATCAGAGTTTATCCACCCAGAGGTGATATCACCTTTATGACTGTGTACTGTGTGCCTGCCCTGTATTTAAAATGTGTGTCTTTTCACGGGCGCAGTCTGACATGAAAGGAAGAAACACTGTCAGATCTCAGGCGGGTTTCTACTCTGACGTTTGTAGTCTTTTGTTCTCCACTGAGGTGATTGTCATTGCACTCTGATTGCAGGGGTTTTCTCGTTTATGTTTTTATTATGTTGACTTTCTGTAACAGAACCGTTTTTATGATGCTTTGTAGCTACCACAAAGATGAAATATGAAAGCTGAAAGCCAGAGCAGCTTGCACATTTTATTTTATTTTATTTTATTTTATTTTATTTTATTTTATTTTATTTTATTTTATTTTATTTTATTTTATTTTATCGTATCTTATTTTATCTTATTTTATTTTATTTTATTTTATACCACACAAGTCCAAGAATCCATTTGAAAATAGACTATTGGGAAAATCCTCTAGTGAAAGAGTAAAAAGAATGAAAGAAAAACTAATATAAAACTGGGCAGGTGGAGGGTTTGAGATCTGAAACAAACAGAAGTTAAAGTGTTTAGACGTACTTCCTTATGTCATCAAAGGAAAGATATCAATAAAAAATATTATATTGTGTGTAGGGCTTTGTATGGCAGCAGAGAGGCTCTCAGTATGCACTTTATTTTTTAAATCCTTCATTTAAAGCACAAATATGTAATGGGACCTTGTTCCTTTTAAAGAGCTAAATATTCTTTGGAAATCTGCATTGATTAGGTAATAATAATCATATATGAAAGTAATGTGACTGCATTTCCCTCTACTCTGACTGGTCTTTATCTTCTAAAGTAGTTTATTTATTGGAGATTTTGTTTCCATTTTAAATACTATGTTGAGTCATTTAAAGTGAAGTGATGCTTCACCTGGTCAAACTTGTTTGTTTTGGGGGGTAAATATCCAATTACATTTAACTTTTGAAAAATGAGATTCTGAATATTAAATGATATTCCTAAATCCTCCCTTTAGTTTATTCAATACTCTTTAAAACTGAGCGGATAGTCCATAATTGTTAATAACCTATAACTTGAATATTCTTTCAGAAAAAGATTTTGTATCCAGTTCATGTCGTTGCCTAAGTATAAATCATCTTATCTGTAGCGACAGTCATGACACACATATAAAGCTATGTCTGTTTTCATCTTCACAATTTCATTATTTGTCCAACAAATAAGAGTAATACTGTAAAGGCAATTGGAGCTAAACTAAAATGAGACTTTGTGGATTATTGCAGAGAGATGACAAATGTATACCTGCATATGGACTTGCAGTGCAAATTCCAAACATCATAAAGAATAAATGACAGAATATCATTATGAGCGGGGGATGTCCATGAGCATTTTGTCCATTTTGATCATTTTGCACTGATCTAGTGCATGAAGAATTTGCAAATACATCATTGGGACTCAATTTGTTTCAATATTTTACACCCTCGTCAGTTAGACCAGACAAACACAATAAACACTCTCTCAAAAATACAATAATCCATAATTGTATTTTTTCATAAATAACGTTAGCACCTGTGTAGATTTCCCAGATTTTTTTTTAGATATTGTCATAGTTGTAAATAAAGTCATAACTGTGAAATCTTTAAGTTGATATGCCAGCCAGTTTTTATTGCAGCTCTCTCATCTTTCTACCTGTTGTTTCCTTTGTTTCAGGTTGTTGCCACAGACGCCGATAGCCCTGAGTTTGGTACACTGCTCTACTCTCTGTCTGATGACTTTGATAGACAAGAGAAACATCCTCTCTTCCAAATCCAAGCACACACAGGAAAGCTGTGTGTCTCTCAGGATATTGATCGGGACGTTGGACAGACTTTCCATGACATTCTGATCAAAGCTGAAGATCCAGTGAGAGGAATTTTTTTTTTCCCTTTTGCAGTATGATCATGATGATTTGGTTGTAATTATGTCTCTTCCCTCCATTTCTTCATACTTTTTTATGTTTTTAGGGAGGCTTGAGCGCCCAAACCTATGTCCACATTGAGATAGAAGACTTGAATGATAACATTCCGGTGTTCAACCCTGAAGAGTACGCTGTGAGCATCAGCAGCCATACACCGCCTGGCACAGAAGTTGTCAATGTTATTGCTACTGACAGAGACTCCGGCAGGTTTGGACTGGTCACCTACAGCATTCTTCCTGGAGACATGTCCTCTTTATTTGTACTGGAGAAAAACACAGGTAAGGGCCTTGAAAAATTAGAAAAAAGAAATAATAAGCAGTTTATTTTTATGTACAAGTAGGTCATGCTTAGGTTTATCATAATGGATAATCTTAAAAACTTCTTGTCATTTTTTTTTGTTATGTTTTTTTATTTTATTTTATTTTATTATTTATTTTTTTTGGTCACACATTTTTGTGTCACACTGTGTAAGTGGCAATCCTTGTATTCTGAGGAAAACAGCTAGCCCATTTGTGTAAGTCGCCATGATATGATTGGCAGTGTCACAGCTCAGCAGGGGTGGGGGCAGAAAGACCAAACGGTTTAGATCCCCATGTGGCTGAGGGTAAGATGGGATTTGTTCACAGCCACACTGTGTCACACACAAACACACACACACACACACACACAACAAAACAACAAATGAGTAATAGCGATAACTTTAATTCATTCCTTCAGTCATTAAAAACAGTGACAAACAGTTTAGCAGCTCTCAGCATTAGTCCACAGTATGATTCATTCATTCCATAGAAACCCAAACTTTAGTTTTCTTCTGATGCAGATTAGACTTTGAAAATAATTTAACCAATATTTTTATATTATATTTTAAATATATTTAATATTTAAAATATAAAATTGTGATTTAGATTTTTACTTTTCTTGTTCATGTTGAACCTATATTTGTGTTGTTTGTTTACATGCATGGAAAAGAGAACCAGAATATGATACTGACTTTCAGGTTTGCCATGTTTTATCTGGCTCATTTAAGGAGAAAATAAAGAAGGTGACAGACTTACATGACATCTAAGTCTGTCAAGAATAAAAATCACAAAAATTTCCTTTAAGTGTTTTTTTTGACTCATTCTAAAGTGAATCTAACTTGAAGCGGTTTCCACAGGAACGCTCTTCCTGAACTCCTCTCTGACCCACCTTGGTGCCGCCATCGTGAAGCTGTTCATAATAGCACAAGATGGAGAGGGTCTCACCTCAGCCAGACCTGCAGAGGTCACTGTCAATGTTTTACAAAGTGCTCAGGCTCCAGCTGTGTTCCAGAGGTCACGCTACAGCTTTACTGTAACAGAAGATGCCCCACCAGGGACATCTGTGGGAAGAGTGGTGGCCAGCAACCCAACAGGTAAGTGGACGTTTGCCTAAATCGGCATGCCGCACAACGAGTGAGACCAGTAGCAAAGTAATCAGATAACTCAACGAGTAGTTCTACATCAAGCAAAGAAGCATTGTTTTACCCCCCTTCATTCAGATATTCAGCAATCTACATATGTTGCGCCTGCATCTACACATGTAGTGAAATGATCAGTTACATGCACATTAATGTCAATGTCATAGTAACACAATCTACAAACAAATACATCTCTAATAAACAGCTTAATGATTAATAAAGTTTAGACTCTTTTCATAGTAAAACTTACTGCTAACAACCTGATATTAGACATTTAAGAACAATCAGATTATTTTTTCAACTCACAGTTTGTCTTTCAGTGTGACCTACTGAAGGCATGTGGCTATATGTAATGGCCGAAGAGTGTGATCATAGGAAATTGAATTAATAAATAATTACTATGTATGTATATATAAATATATATATATATATATATATATATATATATATATATATATATATATATATATATATATATATATATATATATATATATATATATATATATATATATATATATGATTTTTTCCTCCTTGACCGTTGCCATACACTGTTTTTATCTGTTCTGACACAATGGCTGCCTCTCTTATCAGCTTTGTGCCTGCATAGACATGTGGCTACAGACACCAGATTTAAGGCTCAGGTATTCTGTTAATCACAGATAGATTCCTTTGGTGATTGGCTTAATTGACTTTGTCAGCTCATTTGGCAAGAGCTGCAATGTATCCTAAATTCTTTTTGTAAAATTTCTGCACCTCACCTTTAGCATTAGTAAAGTTTATATGTATACGTTGTCTTTTTTTTCTATTTTTTTTTTAGGAAAACTGTCAATAAGTAGATAATTGCTTTAAGGAGCATTAACTAATAATAAGGCAGGATTTGACAGATGTTTGTGACAGAAACAATTGGGCGGTCACTGTTGTTCAAATCTTCTTTCAGACATGAAGCGTTGAGAAGCAAAGAGGAAGACTACAGTTTAATCTTTAATCCTTCTTATTCACTTGAACACATGATAGATAAAACAAGGTCACAAGCAGTTCAGCAAATTGCTGGCATCAGTAAAACATTTCAATATTGCCCCTCATACTTTTGCATATACATTTTAGGGTGAAGGAGACACAGTGACACTAAATGTATACTAAGATTTTTGTTTGTTTTTGTTGATTTTTTTTTTTTTTGTGGTGTTTTGTGGATGTTTCAGTTTATTCACTATATCTGTATAGATGTTATTATATCACAAGTTGTTATAGATGTATGGCAGTATAATTCATAACTAATGTTCAGCCAAACTTCTCTCTTCTTCTCAGTTTTGCGGGATTTACTCTACCACACTAGACAGTCATTTAAGGCTGTCTAATTAATTAACAGATTAACTCTATGGCTTAGAGTGGAAACAACAGGGTTATGGTGCCAATAAGCTTTTTGCTTGTTTCAGTAGTTTGTAGTTGGTGTTGAAGTGCAACAAAGACTTGGAGGGGATTAATGAGATCTTCTGACCTCTGTTTTAATTACTTAATGTTTTGTGAGTGACATAGAGCTGCAATAAGGTTTGTTTTGTAATAGGACATAGTGGGTTTCTCTTTGAATTTTCATCTAACAACTCTGTTCGTATTATATGATCCTGATACATGAAAGTATTTACAAGATATTAGATAATCCCTGAACAGAAGAAGTGGCTTTTGCATTGTAATTAGACAAAGGTAAATAATAGACTATATAGATTGAATTCATTCATTCATTCATTCATTCATTCAATTAGCTTAAAGTATTAGAAACTGAAAATTCAGTGTTGTTGGATCTTACCTTACTGTTACCTGTTTTTTTGTTGTTTTATGTCATGACAGCAAAATTAGTCAGTTTTTTTTTCTGTTTATCTGCCCGTTGTTGCTGTCAGTTTCTAGGTCTCTATATGAGAATATACAGATGATAAACTTGTATTTCTGGACATTAAAAGTGAGCTGGGTCCACTCTTGCAGCCTTAAGTGTGGCACGATCATTCAAAATGATCAAGTGCACTCAGGTGTAATGTTCCCATCAATGCCAGTCAGGGTTCAGAGCAAGGGATTCTGGTAGCCAATGGTAAGGCAGAATATGTCCCAAAACAAACATTACACAAGTTGCTTTTTGTGCCCCAATTATTAGTACAATACATAGTTCATGTTGAAGTATGAGGCAACAACTAATCTTTACTGTTGGGAGTGCTAATTTTTATCTGACTGATATCTCACTAAATTGTAAGGAATGATTTCCTTCTTTTATGAAAATGTATCTGTTTTCACAGATTCCACAGAATCTGTTTCCTACAGAATCTCTTCTGGAGACCCTCAGAATTTATTTTCTATTCATCCCAAGTCTGGTGTGATCAGCAACATCAAACCTCTGGACCACGAGTCGCAGTCAAATGCCCTGCTGGTTGTTCAGTCCTACACCCACACCTCCCCGGTCTACAGCACAACCCAAGTCAACGTCACCATAGTTGACATAAATGACAATGCCCCCGTCTTCCCCAAAAATCGTGACATCATCACAGTGTCACAAAACACACTTCCAGAAACAGTGTTGTTCATTGCTCATGCACATGATTACGACAGTGGTGCCAATGGGAGGGTGCGGTATTACCTGAAAAGTAGCAGAAACCGATTGTTTGTCATTGACCAAAACCTGGGAACAGTTACGCTGAATCAGAGTTTACAGGTGGGTCACCGGCAGCGCTACACTTTGGAAGTCATAGCTAAAGATGAAGGAGTGCCCTCTCTGAGTTCAACGCTTACCCTCTCAGTTAACATCGACCAAACCCCTGCAGAGGACAGCATTGCCTTTGAGACACTAGTCTACCAGGTGGAGATAGGCGAGGGCTACCGCAAAGACTCCCGGATCATTCAGGTGAGGGCACACCGAACCCGTGTAGCTCACATGTCAAACTCAGGCCTGACTTACTCTTTAGAAGCAGAAACAGGGTTCCATCCGGCTCCATTTCGCATTCACCCAAAGACCGGATGGCTGTATCTCTCCCATAGTCTCGACTATGAAACCGAGTCGAGGTATCGTTTTCAAGTCTTGGCCACATCCAAGGAGGCCTCTCTGGCAAACACCACAGCAACGGCAACAGTGAGCGTTCTGGTGCTGGACGTGAATGACAACTCTCCATTGTTCAGCAGCAAGTTGTACTACTTCACTGTGCCTGAGGGGTCATCACCACAAGGCATTGTGGGAACAGTAAGGGCCTCTGACAAGGATTCTGGGAAAAACAGCCAGCTGTCCTACATCTTGCTCTCGGATGGGAAGTTCTTCCGCATCAATTCTAAAACAGGTAGAAAATGTTCACCATAATTGCAGTTTTCATTGTGCAGCCTCAAGTTCTCCTCATCTTCTTTCTGCCATCACAGGTGAAATCATCAACTGGGTGGCGTTGGACCGGGAGCAGCACAACCTGCACAGTCTGAAGGTCATGGTCACAGACCAGGGTCACCCTCGCCTCAATGCCACTGCCACCGTTCACATCCTGGTTACTGACATCAATGACAATGCTCCTCATTTTACACACCTGCCTGCCAGCAAGGCGCTAAACTTACAAGTAAGAGTTGCTTCCTTCTTGGTTCCTGTTAATCAACATTTAACATTTACACAATGGAAATGTAGAATACCAACACTCACTGATGTGGCGTAATCCATGGACTGTAGATTTAACGAAAGTATTTGAATGCTTTAACCACAAACCAAGATTATCAATAAATTATTATCCACATTATTCTACTTATGAATTTGAACAGGCATTTATAAACCGAATTAAATTCAATCAAATTATATTTAGTACTTTTCGTACAAAATAGCACAACATTCTCTACATAAAAAGACATCATTTTAAACACACTTGATTAAAATCTCTCTCACATTCCCTCATACACACACACAGCACGCATTCCCTTCCCACCCTTTTCTCTGTTCAACTGAATATTATTAAACTAGAAATGCACTCTGAGAGCACAGACCTCCACCAAGCGACTCATTTCCACCCATATTATGATTTTCCTCCCAATGCTAAAGCCCTACTGTCATTATATATGTATATACTATTACGTTCCTAGATTTATTGATAATGAAACCACAGTGTCTTGGCTATATTGGGGTGTTTGCTGCATGTTTATATGTCAATTTGTTGTTTTGGTATTCCAAAGATCGCCCTATTTTTTCCTATTCTGGATTGTAGTATCCAATATTTTGCTGGTGGGTCCAGACCAGATCTATCTTTGTAATTTGTAAAACCTGTTGGGACTTTCTATGTTTTTTTGGCCAAGCACACTGACTATTTATTACAGAGTTATATGCATATATACAAAAAATGGCCTTACCTTGCAATGATAAAGAATCCTTTTGAAAAATTCTTGATCCAGATGATAATCCTGATAACTTCCAAAATGTAATGGAATTTAATTTAGACACATTCTCAGAAAAAAAATCAGTCCTGTAGTTTTTGTGTTAAGTTGCGAACAGATAGACAAAGAAACAGAAGATAAATGACAGCAAATACATGACTTCTGCCACTTCCTTAGTTGGGGCTGATGTATTGTGCTCTACACCTTCCCTGTATTGCAGATATGGGCTGGTGAACCTGAAGGATCCTTGGTGACAAACATGTTTGCCAAAGACTTGGATGCAGGAGAGAATGGAACAGTTGTCCATTCACTGGTCACAGGTGAGGTGTGATAATAATCATTTTTACTTAATTCATCCTGAGTGGGAAATTAGTTAGTATGGAACATACATCAGGCTCATTTAACACTGTGTGATGAATATTCTCACCTTGCACCTCTCTCCCAGTGGGTTTAGGAAATGATGGTCTTGCCCACTTTGAGATTGACAGTAAAACCGGAGACGTCAGAACAACACAGCTTTTCGCCCAAAATCCTAAACCAAACTACACGCTGCAAATAATTGCTAAGGACAGCGGAGCTACACCTCAGGAGGACACTGCAGTGGTTTATGTACAGGTAAATTCTGCGCTTTTTTGAATGCTATTATTAACAGCACTTTTGAATATAGCATGCTTTTAATAATTACACAGCCTGTATTTATAGTCTTTAAAATTTGTGACAGTCACACAGTTTTGTTTGAACTTTCTCCTGAATTAAACAAGGATGTCCGTTGATATCCATTTGATGTAAGGCTTACATGCTCTACTCAAACCTGTGTTTGTCACTTTTTTAAAAAAATGTGCTGTGACTTTAGGTTTAGAAATAATTAAAAACAAACATCATTAGTTATATGATGTTTCGCTTTCAGGTTTACGGACTGGAGGATCTGTACAGCAACCCCGAGCATCAAACTTTGAGACGTTTCTTAGTGAGGGAAGACACAGAGCCTGGGACAATTATTGGCTCTGCCAGTGTTTCAGATAAAGGCAGATTTCATTACACCATCTGTGAGGGCGATGGTAACATTCACTTTGGCATTGACAGCTGCTCTGGTGACATCTACATTAACCACCCTCTGGACTACGAGTCCGCCATGCAGTACTTCTTCTTGGTTCGAGCTGAAGATGTGGGCTCCTCTTCTGGTGTGAACACATCTGTGCCTGTCAGCGTGATGGTGGAGGATGTCAACGACCACACTCCCTGGTTCCCTGATAAACTGGTGATGTTTGGTCTCAGAGAAGACGCTGCAGTTGGATCACTGGCCTTCGCTTTTCATGCCAGAGATGCTGACGGGACTTTTCCAAACAGTGCCCTTCACTACTCTTTGACTTTTGACCCCAAGGTCAGCTGGTCATCATCACTGTGTCCTTTACAAGTCAACCCATATACAGGGCTTCTGACTGTTGCAGCACCATTAGACCGTGAAAGCACCCCATCTTTTGCTTTTACTGTAACCGCTACAGACCAGCCAGAGAGGAAGGATGAGCGTAAAGAAACGTCAGTGACGGCACAGCTATTCCTGATGGATATAAATGATAACAGGCCAGTGTTTGTATCAGAGGACACAGTTCAGGTGATGGAGGATGCAGAGGTGGGGAGTCTGCTGCATCATTTTGTGGCCATAGATGGCGATCAAGGTGAAAATGGCATTGTCTTCTTCTCCATTATCACGGGAAACAAGAGGGGATTTTTCACACTGGATGGGAATACAGGTATTTTGTTTTTTTTTTTGTTTTTTTTTTTTGTTGTGCAAAATGGATGAAATATATTATCATCAGCAGGTTTTTAGAATCACTTACCAGAAATTGAATGAAAAGCCAATAAAAACAAAGTAAAATTTTAATTCAATTCATTAAAAAAGGTATTCAAATAATGAAATATTATTCAATAAAGGTTAATTCAACTCATCTTCAATAAAACATCAAGAGGGAAAGGTTTTGTGGGTTTTTTTTTTAATATATTTATTTCAATGTAAACCATAACACTTTGACTTCTTTTTTGCTCCCATGAATACTTTTAAGAAGAGTAATTAGAGGAAACCTGAAGGAGGGACCAAACAGGCAAAATGTAGGTGAAACAAACTTTATGTAAAAAAAAAAAACTAGCAAAACTAAAAGTGTTATTTATAAAAGCAGAAAATGAGAGACAGAAAACTAGATCAACAAAAAGTTGAACAAAGGCAGAAGAAAAGACAGCTGACATAACAATGATATGACAGAGAACAAAGACACCAAGTTGGGGGATTAAACAAATAAATGCAGATGTGTAATGAGTCCTGGATCGGATGACAAAATTATCATTTAAAGACAAAATAATAAAGTTAGTAACAGGAACCAGAGGAAATCAAACTCTGAATCTTGGACTCATACCACAAACTGGAAACTGAACTGATGGACAACAAAAAGTTTAAATCATGAAATTTTCTACTTAGGAGATTTTTTCTTCTTTCTTTGCTATCATGTTCAAACTGTTCTCTTTTCTGTAGGTCTCTTGTTTCTCTCAGCTCCTTTGGACTACGAGACACAGCGTGTGCACCGTCTGACCATCCGTGCAGTCGACCACGGCCATCCCCCTCTCTCCTCCACCCAGACTCTGACAGTGGAGGTGGCTGACGTGAACGATCGGGTGCCTGTCTTCAGTCAGACCATCTATAATAGCAGTGTGGCAGAGAACAGAGACCCTGGTGAACTAGTGCTCAGGATTTCTGCCACTGATATGGATTCAGGTAAAAATTATGAGCATCCTGTGTTTTTTTTATGCTTAACTACATTGTGGAAATCATCTTTTCTCTACAACCATTTTCTGGGTGTTCTGCAGATTTTATATAAAATGAAAATTGGATGCTTATTTCATGGGGGAATGATATGTTGAAGGTTTGTTTTGTTAGGTTATCGCTTAATGACTTAAAACAAGAAGTTTTGTTCACACAAGACAAGTCACTGCAAGAAATTTAAAAACTGAGAATTTGAAACTACACTATATCAAATATCCTTCTTTTAATATTAAAAACATTGAAAGAAAGTTTTCAGTTTCAACAATTAATTAAAATTTGTCATAGAAAAGTCTCCTGAGAAAAAACTTCTCAACCTTGTGAACAGCGAGCTAATCAAATCAAATCAAACTTTATTTGTATAGCACTTTTCGTGCTTAAAAACAATACAAAGTGCTTTACATTATAAAACAATTTACATCAAAATAGATAAAACACTAACACACATACACATCCCCTTTCACCCACCCACAACCACCCTCACCCATGCCCTATTTGCCCTGTAACAGTTAAAAGAAGATGAATGAATGGCCAGGTGCATTTGCACCAGATGTGCACCAGATAAGGAAACGGTATTCTCAGGGAGCCTCTACACAAAGGGCTACCCCCAACCAAGACCACCCAGGCCATCACCATGGGGGCCACCCGGGTCCGGGCAGACAGGACCCACGCCACAACCGTAAAGCTGCAGCGCTGGATCCCGACCCACCAGACAGGGACAGCCCCCACAGCAACACCCATGCAGTCAGAGCAGGGGCAGCCTTCGGCGAAGAGGACCCCGATGAGGAGAGAGCTGGAGTGATAACTAAACAAAAATAAAATCCATTAAAATAAAATAATAAAATCTATACTATGTAAATCAATATATAAAATATATAAATAAATAAATAAAATTAACTAAAAAGAAAGATAAATATGGGTTAATATAAGAATGTTAAAACTTAGTTATAAGCTAAACTAAAAAGGTAGGTCTTGAGCTTTTTTTTAAAAACATCAACAGTCTCTGCAGCCCTGAGGCCCTCAGGCAGGCTGTTCCATAGGCGAGGCCCGTAATACTGAAATGTGGCCTCGCCATATGTTTTGGTACGAACTTTAGGAAGAACTAAAAGGCCGGTACCTGAGGACCTCAGGGTCCGCGAGGGTTCATACCTTAAAAACAGATCAGATAAATAAGAAGGCCCAAGACCATTAAGACATTTATAAACCACTAAAAGAACCTTTTAGCTACAATGAAAACATTGTAGCTTTCTGAAGCTTTATAATCACACACCACATTATTCGCCTTAGATGAGCCCATGTAGTTGGTGCAGATGTGATTTAATGTTCAGTCCATGAGTAGTTTGTAACTGGTTAATCATTTGATCTTATTTTAGGGGGAATATCTGTACCAACTTCTAGCTGCTTTGTCTCAAAAAGGAAAAATCCGTCCAGTAGTTTTTGTGTAAAGTTACTAACTAACAAATAAACAGACAGACAATTAGATAAAGGCTGACACACAAACATAACCTCCGGTGGAGGTAATTTTTGCACCAAATAAGAATTAAACCAACTGGCACGGTCAAGCAGAGGATGTAGGTCAGGGGCGGCCACTCCTCAGGAGCCGCAGTCCTGCATGTGTTAGGACTTTCCCTGCTGCAGCACACTTGACTTAAGTTAATGGATAACTTGCAGACTTGTACAGTAAAGTCAAGCTCTGCTCAAAGCTTCTAATTAAGTCTGATGTGTGTTTTAAAAGATTCCTGGCTCAGCCAACAACCCGACAGCATGCAAAGAGCAGGGTTACTTATTCAGTTCTTACAGGAGCACAATCCAGCAGGTTTTTCCATATATCCCTGCTACAACACACCTGACTTAAATTATTCTGTATTTTTGCAGAACTTGAGAGGTTGTCAGATCCATTTTATTGAAAAAGGCATGCTGAAGCAGGAAGACATTGAAAACCTGATAAATTGTGGCTCTCTTAGGACAAAAATGAGTAACTCTGGCAGAGGGTGTTCATTTTTGTTCCAATGTGGCTTTTTGTTGAGGAAAACTAAAGACGCTAGTATGATACAGCTAAGTCACTATTTATCAACCGCAATTTACAGTCTTTTGTTTTCCCCCACTGTTATTGTCCTGGAATTTTAAAGAACAATCCAAACACTACAATGTCTGCTTTTTAAACATTCAGACATACACAGTTTTTTTTTTCTTTTGAAAATAAATTTCCTTAAATTCAATGCAACATTAAATACATGTTTGTGCTCTATAAACAGGATTTTCTTCCTTAATGATTAAAAAAATTATTTCATTTGCAGTCTTTTTACCTGTATTTTCATTGGTCTAATAAGGCTGATGTTTAGCCTAACAGGTCTTTCTGTTTAAATGGAGACAGCAGTATGCCTCTAAGATGCCTAGATGGCAGCACCGGCATGTGTTGCTGAAGCCTCACAGCACAAAGCCATAGATCGAGATTCCTAAAAACACATTCAAACTCAGAAAAAAAATACATAAAACTGGAAAGAGCTCCAAAATGAACGTTTATTAATAATAAAGGACTGAAGGAATTTCTTTCTCAAGAAACTGAGCAGAAGTAATGGTCTCTGCAAACTTTTCTGTTTATGTGTATCAGATTTAAAACATGGCCCCAGTGATGTTTTGGTTGTTTCTTCACGTCGTTCAGTTGCTTTCATATTCTCTGCTTATTGTACAACCCTTTCTATCTAATTCATCTGACCTTTTTCCAATCTACACATCAGTCCTGTTTATTTTAACACGTTGTGCACACAGCCTCAGAAATCCTGTTTCGTCTCGTCACGCTGACAGTTGGAGTCTTTTTAAATCCTTGAGGTGGAGGACCTGCAACAGAAAGATCTGCACAGGAGGGGGGGTTGACGTGAACTAACATTCTTGGGAATGAGAATTGTCCAAGAACAGCAAGCAGACAGCTCCTCTGGGAGATGTGAAAGGTCCTCACTCGTGATGATCACCATAATCTAAGCCATCTGTGCCAATAGGCGTCAGGTTTTCATCTGCCTCCTCAGATCGCCTCTCCTCGTACCTCAGCTCCAGTCCTCTTTGATTGTCATTTGGACTGCTGTTTTTTCCCAACAAACTCTTGCCAAAGATGACCGTTGTTGTGTGTCTGTGATGATCTCTGGATCCAGTTTGCATGTGCTGGAGTCAGTCAGAGTAGATGTGCAATAGCAGTGAAAATGACAGCTCGCCTTTGTGTTGCCGGGAACATCCTGGATTTCACTTTCTTGATTAACACACATGTGTTTGCAGGATTTTCATCTGAAGAATAACTGCTGACAGACTTATGATTCAAGAGTTAGTTTGATGGTAATCATCACCTCAGATTTATTATGTCCACGATTGAATAATAAGCTCACAGTTGAGTGTTGAGTGATTTTAGCTGTGTAAGTTAATAAAGCCTCATTTCCAGACTGCTGCAGACCATGTCTCTTGTAGTCAGTCTAGCTATAAAATGACATCATGACTGCAGAACTGTAACAGTGGCAGCTCGACAGAATCATTTTTTTAACAATATTTGTAAGTGCTTCTTCATTAGAAAGCAGTGAGAGTGAAGTTATGTTAATGAGAACAAGATGTGGTTTTATTGTATGTTTAATCAATTTCTATCACCAAATACCATATTTGTTTTTGCACATTAAACACTAAGAAATCATACAGCTCTGCAACCATTTACTGTCCAGTGCTCCTGGTATTTGGAGGGAAACCATACTTGTTCTCTTGCTCTCTGAGCAGTCTCTGCAGACATCCTACATGATTTAAAACACACATCTCTAGATTGTTACCTGTTTGAGGTAACACCAAGGTGAGATGGCATCTGTTAGTGGATGTGTGGCTAACAAAAGATGTGTGAGTGAGACAGATGAGGTTTTTGCTTGTCTGTCAGTTTTTAAGGTGCCACGTGACATCTTGTGTTTTTTTTTTTCTTTTGATTTATGGTCTTGCATTGAGTTTGACATTTAGATAAGGACTGAAAAAACCAGACGCAGCTTCTGAGATGGTAAGCCAGGGGGGTTTCCAGCTCCAGTCCTCGAGAGCCACAATCACCCAGGTCTAAGATATATCCCTGCTCCAACACACCTGACTCAAATTAATGAATCATTGTTCAGAACTTCATAGGCTGATGGATCCATTTAATTTGAATTAGGTGTGTTAGAGCGGGAATATATCGAAAACCTGCAGGACTGTGGCCCTGAAGGAGCAACTTTGGAAGCCCCCATGCTAAGCTGAACCTCCAACAAACTGAATATTAAGAAAGGAGTGGTGTGTTTGTGATAACAAAAGTCCAATGGAGTATTTTTCACTTATATGTGTGTGAATGTATTGACAGACATAGTTTCCATTAAGTCAATATGAATGATGATGACATCATCAAATTTCCAGGGCTCTTATCAAGCCTCATCAACCCTGTTAGGTATTTGTGGAATGATGCAATTTATATGTGAAACCAGTGACTCCAGTCCTCCCAAGCTTCATAGGCTGTGCAACATGAATTCAACACTATAAATGCAATAGAAAATCAATGCAATATACAATAAAAATGTTTTTACCTTAAATTAGAGATGTGTGTTTACAGCAACTTCTTGTGTCAATCTTCCAGAGGAGAACGCTGTGGTGTGGTACAGTCTCCTGCCGGGTCCTGGTTACGAGCTCTTCAGTATCAACCCATACACTGGTCTGATTACCACCGCCTCCCACCTAGACAGAGAACAGGAGCAACAATTTACACTAAGAGGTACTTCACTAAACCAAACCGTCACACGCACCCCGTCCTTTGTGGGGATAATGAGCACAGCTTTTATGGTAGAGGTTAGTTCAGTGATCACCAGTTTAACATGTTTAGACGGCTGAAGTCGGCCGCATTTGAATCTCAGCGGTTGTGATTGGGAAGTCCTGCGGGAGTTGCAAGAAACATGTTTTCTTGAATCTCTGCTTCTCATTTCCAAACCACTCACTCTGAGTGCTTCACCGCCAAAGTCAGAAAGAATTTGACATCTGCCTTATTTACTAGGACAACATCATCCAGCTGTTTGATTTATGTTAAGGAAACTTTTAAAGCCCAAAGCGTGTGTATTCAGTCCATACCAACTGCACTGTAGCACCTTGGCCTTTTGGGATGTTTTCTTACACCCTCATATGGGTACACACACACACAATAATTACATTCAGACTATCCAGCAGAGGTTAGTTCTTTAAAAGGCTTTCAGATGTTTAATCACAATATTTGTACAGTCACCAGTATGACGAACAATTAAACCCAGTAATAAAATCTAATGACAGGAAAGCTTGAATGTCTTGAAGTTGGGCCAAAATCACACAAGGCTTCTCAGGGAAATAGCAAAATATGTGGAGACAATTTTCTCCGCTAGCAGAATGAAATAAAATACATTTTTCTCAACATATATCAAAAGCTGTCTCAGTATGTTTTATGATGGCAGAACTTTTTTCTTTTTTACAATCTGGACGGGTTTTGTTGCCATTAAAAATCTCAATATAATCATCAGAGATGGCGCCAGTAATTGCACCATTGTTTTGTTTTGACACTGACTGAGTAATATAGTCTCTTTACATTCCTTTTTGCATCCTAATAGGTTCTCCACTCTAGTCAAGACTGAAATATATTATATGGACCTTCTGCTGGCGTTGTTGTGTGATTGTTGATGATATCAGTCTAAAGTAACATGTAAGACTGCTCCTATCATGATAATATTCTGTTGAAGACCAAATGCCAAAACCATAAGAACATATAAAAGCTGCTGTTACCAATAGAAATAAGCATCAGCATTATATGTCCCGCATGTTTTACAAACTTACAGCAATATATAAAATACACAGTGTTTTAAGATGTAAGATAATCTTTGTTTCTTTTGTGCAGTCCAGGCACGTGACAGCGGCACTCGGCCGCTTTCAGCTACAGCCACAGTGTTGTGCTCTGTGTTGGACGACAATGACAACCGTCCAGAATTCATGCAGTCGCTTTTCCAGATCAACTTGCCAGAAAACCTTCCTCCTGGGGTCATCCACACTGCTCAGGCCTTCGACCCAGACCATGGAGAAAATGGCACCATACAATACTCAATATTAGGTAATGAGTTCTCGTGCTGCTGCATTTTTCAAGCGGTAACTCTGTTATTTGTAGCTATTGATGTTATTTATCTTGATTATGTTGGTCAACACCTCCTTATAATATATTGACTTGCTTCCTCGATAAATGCAGACCCCAAGTGCTTGTATGTGCATCTATGGTGTCTGTTAGCTTATTTTTAGTGTTGCATGAGATCCAGTGACTTGGGGTAAACTGATCCCAAGCTCTACCATCATGTTTCCAGTTATTAAAGTTTTCTTTTCTGACAATGTTTGAAATAATGTCAAAAACAACAAAAGAAAAAGACTTAACTTTGTAAGTTTTCCTTTATTCCCTGTCCACCATCACTAGGTGAGAACTACAGAGGTCAATTCACCATCAATAGTCTCACTGGGGCTGTTAGTACTACGCAAGTCCTCGACCGAGAGGATACACAGAATTACACTCTCACCATACAAGCTTTGGATCATGGCCCCATCCCACTCAGCTCTACCACCCAGCTCCAGCTGGTGCTGCTGGACCAGAACGATAACATCCCTTCCTTCAGCAGTAAGACCTACTATGCCTCTGTCAGAGAGGGCTTACCTGCTGGAACTGAGGTCTTGTGTGTTAGTGCTTTCGATCCTGATGAGGGGCCTAACGGGGACGTGGCCTACTCCCTCACTGAGGACAACAGCCAAGGGGCCTTTTCAATTGACGCCTTCACTGGAGTGATCCGCACCACCAGGACTCTGGACAGAGAAAGTCGGGCTCAGTACACCCTCAGAGCTGTGGCCACTGACGGCTGCACCCAAGGACCACTGACCTCTGTGGTATCAGTGACTGTCCAAGTGGAGGATGTAAATGACAACATGCCAGTCTGCGATCAAAATCCTATGAATGCGTGGGTTTCCATGAGCACTCCACCGAACCAGATAGTTATTACGGTGATGGCAACAGATGGAGACCGGGGTGAAAATGGAACGATACAGTTCATGTTATCTGATGAGGAAAATCTGTTTGACATCAACACTGAGACGGGTGAGATTTCACTGAGAAGACGAGTGAAGGCCGGTTTCTCCAGCAGGAAGTTGCAGGTTGTGGTTTCTGACAGAGGACATCCTGCGTTGACCACCACCTGCCTGGTTTTCATACATCTAAATGGAGAACATGAAGGACTTCAGTTCACTAGCAAAGTGTACAATTCTACTCTCAAGGAAAACAGCAGAGCTGGTATGTTCTTTTCCATCTATAGTATTTCTCTGCTCTTTTCACTGATACTGTTGCAAAGCTCAACAAGCGTTTCTCTTTTTTTTCCTTTTTGAAGGCACTTTGATTGCAAAAGTGGAAGCCATTGACCAGAACGGCAACACACAAAGAATCACATACAACATATTTAGTGGAGACGAGGATAACATTTTCTCCATTAACCGTCACACAGGTAGAAAACAAAACTTTTTGCCCACAAATGTTTTATTTCTCTTCTCTTATTATTTAGATAAGTGGTTTTTGGAGTTTTCTGATTATTGTTATTAATAGAAGGTACTTGAATTATGTATTTATAACTCATGTAAGTCATGCTATATATGTGCATATAGATAGATAGATAGATAGATAGATAGATAGATAGATAGATAGATAGATAGATAGATAGATAGATAGATAGATAGATAGATAGATAGATAGATAGATAGATAGATAGATAGATAGATACTATCCAAATGCAGGTGATGTGGACTGAACATACTGGTGTCAGCATGTTTGTAATCAGATGAAAAGTTATGTTATTATTTCCGTTGCTTTTCCTACACTTGTCCATAACTTGTCAAAATCACAAATTCCATGACCTCAACAGAAATGACTTTGGCCACAGTGATGTACTGCCAAACCATTCATTCATTCATTCATTCATTTTCCGAACCGCTTATTCCAATTCAGGGTCGCGGGGAAGCTGGAGCCTATCCCAGCCGGCTTTGGGCGACAGGCAGGGTACACCCTGGACAGCTCGCCAGTCCATCGCAGGGCTACTGCCAAACCAATTCTAGTTAAATATGGAAACTATTAGAAAATCTCATAAATCAATATTATATTCACTGCAGAACAAAATAAAAGGTATTAAATGACGAGAGTGAGAGGTTTTCCTCATTTTCTGAAAATAGTAACACAACCAAATAAAAAGTGGGACAACAATTACTCTTTGTTTGTGTAGCATTCCTTTTTCTTTTTACAGTAATGTGTAAATATATCTCAAAACTGTGGAGAGAGCTGCTGCAGACGAATGTTGTCCTAGTTTTTATATAAGGTTATAACACCTTAACAGATCTAGATTTATATATATATATATATAAATATATATATGTAAATATATATATATATATACACATATACATATATATATATAATCTTTACTGTCATTATTTTTTTCTATTTTTCCACCAAATGTTTTCAGTTGACTGGAGATCTGAACTTTTTCCAGTCTTTTGTTGCTCCATCTAGACTGCTTTGAAATGTGTAGCTGCAGTCAAATTAGGGATTAACTCATATTTCTGATTAAATACTGACATATCGCCCATTCAACATTTGATATTTCATACCTTCACTTGAGAACAAAATAATAGTTTATGAGATTTGCAAATTATTTTTTCATTAATACTTTTAAGCAAAATCAAAACCCTCTTGAAAAGTATTCAAGTAAATTACTTTTGATTTCTGCTTCACCTTTTATCAAATAACTAAGTAAATAAAAAAGCATAACCCACTTTAAAATGTTTTTGATGCACCTTTGTATTTTATTGCCTCCCTCTGATTTAGGAGAGATCCGAGTACAGAAAGATAACTCTTTGGACTTTGAGGCGAGTCCTCAGATCCAGCTGGTGGTGCTGGCTGAGAGTGAGCTGCAGACGGCTTACTGCCGGGTCTCTATCACTCTGTTGGACATCAATGATAATGCACCGTTGTTTGAACAAAGCAGCTACAGAACATCTGTTTGGGAGGGTCAAGTACACAACACCTATGTCATGCAGGTAATCCCACATTATTTGAACTGTACTTAATAAAATGCAAAGTAAGTGATTTACTGGGATAATAACTGGTATGATCCCAATGATGCCACTAATATGTCCTATATTTTGAGCAGGTGTTTGCCTCTGATGCTGACAGTGGCCTTAATGGGCACATTCAATACTCCATTCTGTCTGGTAACCATAATGAAGCATTCATTTTGGACTCTGTACGAGGCATCCTCGCTACTAATGTTTTGCTGGACCGTGAGATCACTTCCTCATACAAGTAAGCTCAACTTGCACAATAATTATTCAGTCATTTTCACTGGATGCAGTAATATTCCAATGTTGAAGATTTTTGCAGAAAAATGTAATTACAGTTTTGTCACATTAAATTAACAATCATTGAAAAATAACATTTTATTTCAATTATAGAAGGCAAATCCTACTATGGTCACTCTGAAAACGCTAATGTAGCATTAGATGATCATTTCTTACTTGCATTTTAAATGGAAGCACTTATTTCTTGCAAACTGACACTACTCATATGGACAATACAAAAAATCGTCTGAATTATATAATAAGTTTTATTTTAATACACAACAAAATTAGAAAGACATCATTGTTACAAACAAATTCCATTAGCTTGCCTGGTTGCGTTCCTTCTGAGTAGACCATCCTCCAGCAGACCAGTCTCTGTGTTGGACTAGAGTTCAGTCAGCCATGGCATTGTGCAGACATGTGAAAAGGATTTAATTTTGTGGTCCTCTTATTGCTCTGGACTACACAGTATGTTGAATAGGTCAAAGGGTTTGTTCATCTCTATTGTGGAATGAGTTGGGCTCAACTTGGCACATAAATCATGACTGTTTTCTGTTGTAAATCAGTGAAGTGAAATTGAAGAAATTATGGTTTTAATTGTCAGACTTTTTCCTCAATGAACCAGCTGACTAAGCAAGGGGCTGACTACTTTGACCTTTGTGCGGGTGCTCTACCTTCCATCCACAGCCCAAAAACCTGCATATTGTCGATCAGTAATTCTAAATGAGGTGTAGGTGTGTGTATGGAAAAGCACGCCTTGATGAAGGCCACTTATTCTTTACTTATGTTTGCAGATATCACAAATCATGAATAATCCCATTCATTTCTGGAAAAAAAAAATTAAAATCAACATTAGTTCCAAATCTTTGCAAATGTAGTGGAACGTAGTTATGATTATGATCATCCCAGTAGTACAGTCTAGTTTATTTTGACAGAACAAATCAGATGTGAACTGTGTTCTTCATTAAGCACGCTTTAAACTAATACAGTATTATAGTAGATCAGTGTTGGCTTGTTCATCATTTAATTGATGAATCAATGTACTGTTTCACACCATGCCTCTGATATTTAAAAATATTAATTTTATTATTTTGCTTTAAAGAAGGAGTATATAATAGTTGAGTACAGCATAGTAATCATTTAGATACTGTCACGACATAATACTGTTTCAAAATGCATCTTGGTTTTCTGATACTGATTCACACTCTAATCTGCCCAACTTTTTCTCATAAGAGAACAGTCTCACAGTCTGCCTGAAAGGCAAGCCAGGCAACAATCCAAGTGACGTAATATATCACTAAACTACAGCTACAACAGAGTAACTATGCATCACTCTCTAATTCTCGCCTTTCTGACTGTAGCTCATAAATTTGCACAGTTAAAAAGTGATAGTACTCTAAGCAGAAATACCTGCATCCATTGCATCTGCCATGTGTCTACTACATTTTGTGCATTTTCTCTTGTTATATCGTGGTAGATTAAAACACAATCTGACACACATTAGGAGAAGCATCATTATCTTTTAATGTATTTAAATTACAGGCTGGTTCTGCAGGCGATAGACATAGGGAAACCTCCACTCAGCAGTACCACCACCATTAGGATCCAAGTGGTGGATGTCAATGATAACAGCCCCACCATTCCACCCAAGGAGCCTGTGGTTATAGCTGAGAGTAAGCTTACTACCTTGCATTCTCACTGTAATTTATCAGGAAGCTTTTCCAGCTAACATTGCATGTTGTGCTCTCCCTAGATTCACCAGCTGGTTACGTCGTCACAGAAGTGATTGCAAATGATGTCGACTTGAGTTCAATCGTCACGTACAGCTTCTCAGACAACAGCACCACCAGTATTCCCTTTGCTATCGACCCCTACACTGGTGTCATAACCCTGACTCAAGCCCTGGACTATGAGGTGGAGACAGAGTACACGCTGACAGTGTACGCATCTGACTTGATACACCAAACCTCCGGAGAGGTTGAAGTTCAAGTCCTTGACATCAATGACAACGCTCCAGTCTTCACACAAGACTCCTATCAGGTACAAGCAATGTAACTTCATCAGTCAGAATGGATGGAGCATTTATAAAGTGCATTTGTGTTGCTGCTGTAGCATGTTTAGACTACAGTATGTTTATCTTTCATTTTCTGCCAGTAGCTGTGAAATTGGTGGCTCAGTGTCAGATGTTAGTTAATCTGTCACTTTAAAAAAGACTGGAAAAATAAAATGAAGTAAAAGTATTGTTCACAATTACACAACAGCAGTGACGTTACTAGATTTTAGCACTTAGTTTGAATTTGACTTTAAAGACATTTGTGTTTCATGAATACAAGCAGCTCAAATGAGTTTTTACAGGGTAGCTGGGTTCCCACTTAAAGATAGGGTGAGAAGCTCGGTCATCGCTGCTCTTGCACATCGTGAAGAGGCAGATGATTTGGCTCAGACATCTAGGTAGGATGCCTCCTAGGTAGGCATGTCCCCGTGGGAGGAAGACCCCAAGGAACACCTAGGTCAAGCTGGAGGGATGGATGGATGGAGACATATTTTTTAATGTAGCTTGTGTTTCATCATGCAAGATTTGATGAATGCATAAGGAATCAAAAGATGCTTCTTTAACTATAAGAAGCATCGCATTAGACTGTAACTGAATATAGAAAATGATTGATGTTCTTCCGTAAGATGTGAATAATGCCTTGCTGACTCTTCCAGGTGGAGTTGGCAGAACTGGTCTCAGAGGACACTCTAGTTCTGACGGTATCCGCCTCTGACAGAGACTTTGGATTGAATGGCAACATCAGCTACAGACTGCTTTCATCTCCTCTGCAAGGCTTTTATATCCAACCTGACACTGGTAAACAGTTGAACTAATGGAAAAGCTGCACTATGTCTGATAAACAGTAAACATCAGATGGTTTACTGTTTATCAGATGTGTGTGTACATGTGCATATGTGTGCGTGTATATGTGTTACAGCGTTTATAGTTTATAAATGTAGGCAGTAGATAACTCTGAAAAAGCTTTTCTTTATTTTTTACATATGACAAGGCTAATGTGTCGCTGGCTGTCAGATCCATAAATTTTATTTTGTTTATCAAATTCCATTTTCGTAGTATCGTCAAAGCTGTTAATGCTAAATTAAAGGGCCCAGACATTTCTTAGCAGCCACTATTTCCTATTGTCTATGTTTTGATTTTCATATATTAGATTTTTTTTCAAAGAAAACAAGGCAGAAAGATACAAGTAGGACATGTTCAGATTAAGTATGATTGCACTGATGATTTACCCCTCTTTTTGAAATCAAGTAAGACATGATAAATTATTCACAGCTGAAACTAAACTAGCTCTGGCCTGTCAGTTTCATTCAAGAGTGATTTATGGGCTTGTTTTATGTTTAAACTCCAAATTTAATATCAAGAGAAAATAATCTGCACCTTTTGTAGGCAACTGCTCAAAGTCTGACTAAAACTTACTGAATATAATCCAAAAATGTAATCTGGTTTTTCCCGGGGGGGGGGGGGGGGGCTCTCTTTTTCCATGCTTGTACATTTCACAGTGTATGGTGCTGCTTCAGGATGTATGCGGTCATCATGTACAAAGGTTTAAGTGGCAGTGAAGTGGAATAAGAAATTGGATGGTCAAACTCTTTGATGTCATCCAACGAGCAAGTCTCTTTTACAGTCTGCACATGGAATTAATTTAAGAAATGTTTCACAGGACAAGATGTTCCACTGCGATATCTAATGAGCATGGCGATTTTGATTTAACTCTTTGGCCACACAGGCGTATATTTGAGTTTTTATTCTTAAGAGGAACAAATCATAACATTTGAAAGACATTACAGTTTTGCAATCCCTCCAAAGAATGGAGTGTTTGAATATTCCTGCCCATCATGTTTCACTGTGGGTTTGATACGCTGTGGTTTTCTTATATTTGCTGTTTGTCTGCTGACATGCACCCACCCTATTGTTCCAAATCTGAAACTGAGTCACAAGTTAAATGACTTTTGTGAGAGGCCAACATGTGTAAGTCTACCCCTTAGTGTTTGACGCCCTGCCTAAAAAGCTGTTTGGAGACTTGTCCTCTGAGATCACAACTACAGAGCCTTCTTTAAACAAGACTTACTGGTTGGAGTTGTGTTACTTTTTTTTAAAACTCCATATCTGTGATGAATTTGCTTTTCTGCATCGTGATCAAAGCTTCTAATGGCTATTTTAGTATGCTTGATTTATCTGTGAAGGTAACTTAAAAGCCTTCCCTTAAAAACCTTTACTATAACCATGATTTAAAACTAAGAAAGCCACTCTTGACTTAGAATAACAACTTGAAGCATGATGTGTTCACTTTACTCCTTTTCAAACCTGAGGTAAATAACATTAATGGCTTCATCTGTCTGCTCTAGTATATATGCAGGTCACTTGTTGGTGTTAAATTTATTTATGGGGCTTGGTGGAAGTTGATAGAACAAATTATTTACATGTCTGGTGTCTAGTGTGGAATAGCCTTTCACCTTGTCACAGGACACCATCTCTTCCAACATATGTGCAGTCAAACATTTAACAGTGTTTTCTGCTTTTCATTTGGGTTAGTGTTGCGATAAATATGTAGGAGTGATGCTAAGAAATACATGGAGTGTGAAATTGTAGTGTTTACTTCTTGACATGATCAATCAGATTTTTCTGAAAAGTGGATGGCATAATATACTTTTTTTTTTATTTTTATTTTAAATGGTTGCATTTTAGCAACCGAGTAAATTCCTTTTTGTCATACAGATCAAGAATCATGTCAAGAAATTTGAGAAGTTGCAGTTCACTGAATACATGCATGGCAAAAATGGAAAAGGAAAACAATTTGGGTTTGGAAAACAATTGTTGTCTGTGGATCCATCATTGTAAGCAACTGCTTTAGCTAAATATGGTAATATTGTTATTGTTGAGTTGATATAAAGATGCAGCCATTTAGAATGGGCTTGCTAAGCTAAAGTTGGAGTCTCCCAACTCACAGAAGACCTGGCAGTGATTTAGCTACAAAGCTAATGAAGCAACTGGTCATTCTAAGGGCCTGCACATGTAAAAATAATTGCCATAGTACCCTTAATTATATTAATTTTCTAATGCAACTTTTTCATTATGCAGGATCTGTTTTCACCAACAAGCCACTAAAAGCTATCTCAAACAGCAACTCAATTCATCTTCTGGTTGAGGCAAGAGATGGTGGTGATCCTGTACGTTCTACTGTCACATCCATCGACGTGCTAATTCTGGACTTGAACGACCATGAGCCTGTGTTTGACCAGGATATTTACACAGTCACTGTGCCAGAGGACACACCCACTGAGACGACCCTATTGACTCTTTCTGCAGAAGACAAAGATTGGAGCCCTGAAAATACTCATTTGGACTACAGCATCATCAGAGGAAATGAGGAGAAGCGGTTCTGTCTGGAAGTAAAAATGTTTCCAGTTGACAGTCAGTTGAAAAATATAGGAAAGCTTGTTCTGTGTAATCCTTTGGATAGAGAGACAACAGAGAGCTATGAACTAACAGTAAGTGTTTCTGATAGGGGAACACCTCCACTAAACAGCTCTGCTGTCATCATGGTGACTGTGAAAGACTGCAATGACAATGTCCCCATCTTTTCCAGCACAGAGTATCATGCACAGGTAAGCGAAAACAGCCAGCTAGGTACCAGGCTGGTCCAAGTCAGTGCTCAGGATCCCGATCTGGATATAAATGGCCTTGTGCGATACGACATTATTTCTGGGAATAGTAAAGGTCACTTCAAGCTTGACCCACAGTCTGGCCTTTTGGTGGTCAACCATGAACTGAACTATGAGGAAGATTTAAAATACATCCTCACCATCAGAGCATCTGATGGCGGCGAAGCATCTGAAAACCAAAAAGTGGCTTTTACGGTTGTATTCATCACAGTTTTGGATGAGAATGACAACGCTCCATACTTCATGTTTCCTACAATTAACTGTTCAGTGTCAGAGAACCTCCCAGCATTTACCCACACATGTTCTGTCCTTGCTGTTGACAACGACTTGGGTCAGTATGGCCAGCTCACCTACTCTATTCTGTCCTCTTGTTTCATGGACTATAGCAGTGGCAACCCAGAGAGGAAGAAGGCATTTGCCATCGATCCCCTCACAGGTGACATTCACACCAGACAAACCTTTGATTACGAACGAGAAAGTGAGTACTGTTTTGTAGTCGAAGCCAGGGACAAAGGTGATAAAACGGCTACAATAAGAGTGCAGGTGGCCATCAAAGGAGTGGATGAGTTCAGTCCCATCTTTACCCAGAAGCAGTACCATTTTCTCCTGCCAGAAAACGCAAGACCTGGAGAAACAGTTGGCTTTGTGATGGCAATGGACCATGATGGAGGAGTGGATGGTCTGGTGGAGTATTCACTTGTGAATTCATCACCATTTTTTTCAATTAACAAAACAATTGGTGCAATCTTTGTGTCTGGCCCTGTATATCGCAGGAGAGGCAGTCATGCCACAGAGGATATGGTGGAACTGGTTGTGTCTGCAGGTAGTCCCAGACTGGGCTCCAGAACTACAACCTGCCTGGTTTTTGTCAATATCTCCAGCTCAGCAGAAGCCCTTATTGGCGTTCCCCTGGATACACACATGCTTAGCCTGAGTATATCACTCATAATGTTTCTCTTTGTCCTTGTAGTCTTCATGGGCTTGATTCTCAGGTACAAAGTTAAAGAAATGGCCATTCGAAAAGCTGGTGCTACTGCTGCAAGCTTAAACCACAGCAGCGGCTCATTCAGTGGATCCAATAGCCAAACACAAAGTGCTATATCTTTGCAAGATTTGACAGAGTCCAGCATATTGGTCACAAAGAGGGACATCCCAAAGCCATACAGTCAGTCTGACTCAAGTGGCCGTGGATCAGCAGAGGGTGAGACAGCTGAGGACCAGGAAATTAAGTGGATCAATGAATATTCTTGCCGTAAAGGAGACAATTCCAGCAACCCAACCACAGAAATTCCAAACTCTGCCTTATCGGGAGATCATATCTCTTGCCACTCCATCGATGTAGGACCAGAACACATATTATCACTTAATAAGTGTTTACCCTCAGGACTTGTCAGCACAGAAAGTATTCACCATTTCAAAGACGAGGGAGGAGGTGAGGGCCTGCTTTCTGCAATACTTCAAGTGAGAGATTTAGAAGAAAACATGGAGACGAAAGGGTACGCTGCCCTGTCTGAACCCCATGTGCCTGCAGATTCTGTGTCGTCTCTGTTGTGCCTTGAGGAGCAGCTGCATGGCAGCTACAACTGGGACTACCTTTTGGACTGGGAACCACGCTTCCAGAATTTAGCTAGTGTATTTACAGACATAGGGATGCTCCCTGATGAGGAGCTTCAAGGTGGGCGTGAGGACTTAGCAGTAGAGTCAAGCTGTCTAATGTACCCACCACCTCTCATAACAGGAGTGGCTCAGCCAGGTATTAGAACTGTTCCTCCTCGAAAGCCAGGCCGAGTGCCAAGCCTGACCAGGAAGCCCTCTTACCCTAAATATGTTTACTCCCCCTTAGCCAGGAACACAGGACTTACCCCATCAGCTATGACTCCCACATTCTCCCCTTCACTCTCCTCACTCACCATTAGGACCCCTAGTGCCTCACCAGTAATATCTGACACTGGGATAGTGGGGATTAGAGTCGAGTCTGGCCCTCTGACCGCAAGCCTTCTGGAAGCAGAAATTCAAGTGTAGATCCAAACTTTGAGCAAGTCTACGTATAAAATTAAACGTCATCCTCTGCTCATCATCAGATGAAGGATTACTAATGGGCACTGCACCATTTGATGCATTCTGATACATGCTTAAACTTATTTCCTACAATGTATCGCTGTTTTTATGGTTTTAGTCATGGCTTTCATGGCCTTAAGGGGGTGATACTAAGAACACAATTCATATGACTATCACAATGATTTAATTATTTCGATTGAGGTTGATTTCATAACTCACTTCTTTAATAAATCTAAACTAATATCTGAAAAGGCCTGAAGTCAAGCCTGTCTTGCATTATGTTCCTGTAATGCAATATTTAACTAAGGGCAGATGTTCTAGTCAGCAATTAATTACCGAATGTTTTATTGTAAACATGTTCATATGTGCAGAAAATGAAACACTTTGATTCAACAGTTGGTCACTACTTCTGAATGGAAACTTTTTTATGGTTGGTTTGACTTTAATAACCAAAGAAAGGCTACAATTTTCTGTGGTTATGTCTCTCTTCCTGGAATTATTTGGGGAAAAAAACGTTTTGTTTTACATCCCTGTTCTTTAATGCATTATGCAACAAAACTCAGCATCAAAGAAACCTCATTCCACTGCTTTCATCTCAGGCCTAATTTGATATAATCATTATTTTAAATCCAGAAAGTACAGATGTAAACAAAAACTGAAAGTATCAGGAATTCTTCAGTGACTTTTTACAGGTATAAGAAAAGGGATTATTTACTTCCTAATTCTGGCTGTTTTGATTTTACTGATGAAAATACAGTAAATGAACTGTTCCTTTCATGATCGTCTCTGTATATGCTGACTGTGGACAACAGACAACCTGTTAATAAACAGCACTTTATGTAAAAATGTGTTCAATCTGTATGACTGAATAATAAATTTGCTTTAAAATTTTAGTAAAGAAACTGTATTTTTCTTTTAATAAACATTAAAATTGTATGACATGGTATGTATGATATGCAATAGGTGTTATTTTATTTTCCTTTCTCAACTCATGAGGCTGCACAGCAAGTGGGTCACTGGTTCACACCTCGGCTGTGGGGAGGTTCAAACACAGCCTTTCTTTATGGAGTTTGCATGTTCTCCCTGTGTATGTTCTCTCCCAACACTCCACTTTCCTCCCACCATCCAAAGACATGCATGTTAGATTAACTCAGTCTGAATGCTTCCGAGGAGCATGTGTTGTTGCTTGTGTCTTTGTGTTGGCCCTGCAATTCCGTGGTGATCTGTCCATGGTGTATCCTGTCTCTGACCTGCTAGTTGCTGGGCTAGCAACTAACTTCCCCATGACTTTCAATTGAAATAAGTGGTGTGGGAAAAGGATTCATTTTTAATCCATCATTAACTGGAACAACACTTGCATTGTTTTTACTTTTCAGCATGGAAACATGAGAGCAAATCTGTGAGTTATGATGAAAACATTAAGCTTTAACCTTTAT
Organism: Telmatherina bonti; assembly: GCF_933228915.1. Lineage (NCBI taxonomy): Eukaryota > Metazoa > Chordata > Actinopteri > Atheriniformes > Telmatherinidae > Telmatherina > Telmatherina bonti. The sequence goes on along the minus strand of NC_136621.1, from coordinate 26,113,213 downwards.
GTTTCTTATATATATCTTATATGTTTATATTTCCACCTTTGTTTCCAGCAGCCATGCCAGCTGAGAGGTGCATCTGTGCCTTGGCCGTCTCACAAATCCAACTGATCTTTTGCAAAGATTTATATTTGCATTTCAAAAATATTTCCCCCAAATTTTTATTATTTCTCTGGCTTCCATTTTATCTGTAATAGTGCCAGTCAAACTGCTTGTTTTGGCTGTGTAGTATTAAAATACTGGTGAGCTGTCTCCTCAAATTGGTCACAGTAATGGAATCAATTCATCAGTTTTTCACTGCTACTGCTAAGCATTGCCACATCCAAATACTTTCTCAGCCCTAAACATTCACTGATTATTGCAAATTTCTCCCTGAATGTTTGTTAATTCAAACTTCAAAATCCATGTTATCACTGATTCAAATGTGAGGCATAAAATGGTAATTAAATGTTTGATTAGCAGGCAGCTACAATCCATCAATGTGCCCCCAGGTCTTTGAGCTTTAAATGCATTTTCCATATGCTTTTCAAGCTTTAAAGACTTTTTTTCATTTCTTCTTTTGTTGTCTAGAACAGTAATCTGAACATCTGAGAATTTTGCCTCTCAAAGGAAAGTAAAGAAATATAGTGATTCGGCATGGCTCCACTTGGTCTGCAGCTAATCCAAATGTGCTGCCTAAGGGAACATGTGAGCTGGGGAAGCTGAAGAGCCAATGTCTTTATCAGATAGCTCCATGAAAGATAATAAACAGCCAGGCCTTGAACCATACTTACCAATTGTGCCCCGCTTGTAGCCACTGATAGCTGCGTAATTATTTATGGCCTGAGTTGAGTCTCTTCTGTGCTCCCAGCGGGTTTTGACAAGCACTGCACTTTTCCATATTTGTGATTTCAGTGGGTCCTTGGCCTCCAACTTATGGTGATTGAGGAGATTTGTTGCCATATCAGATGATCTAGCTAAACAAGCTTCTGTGTCTCAGCATGTAGATCTACAGTCGCTACAGCTGGATCTTTATCTTTATCATGGATCTTTTTCAAACATGCCCTGTCACTCAGTAGGGTGAGTTCATTTGGTGGGACATTACACAGTGTGTCTCATGCACAGTAAGATTTGGCTGCATCACCACAAAGACAGAGATATTCCAATTAATTTTCATTTACTATTGTCAAATTAAATTTTCCTTGTTTCATAATTAACTTTTTTTGTTTTTCTTTTTTTTTTTGCTCTGGAAATCACTTCTGTTTGCCTTGTATGCATTTTATAATGTATTATATGAGTAAAGTTGGATTGAATTTAGCTGAATTCCACACTCACCAGCCACTTTTTGTTCAACTGATTGTTAATACAACTAGCTAATCACTCAATCACATGCCAGCAACTTAATGCATTTAGGCATGTGGACACGGTCGAGGCAACTTGATGAAGTTCAAAGCAAGCATCAGAATGGAGAAGAAAGGACGCTTAAGTGAATATGAACATGACATGCTTCTTATTGCCAGATGAGCTGGTCTGACTGTTCTAGAAAGTGCTGATCAAGTGGGATTTTCACACACATGCATCTCTTGGACTGACCAGGAAAATGGCCTGAAAAAGAAAAAATATCTACTGAGCAGCCAACTCACACAGCTTCACCAAAAGTGGACAACAGAAAACCGGTAGATGTTTCCAGGACTCATCAGCCTCAGTTTTAGCTGCAACATTCATATGGTAGGGTTTAGAAATGGGTTTAAATAACGTGACAGCATTGATCTATCCTTGTCTTATCAGTTGTTCAGGATCGTGATATAACATGGAAAGGGATATTTTCTTGGTATATACTGAGCACCTTAGAATTAAAACACCACAACCTACCTGAGTATTATGCTAACCATATCTATTTCTTTATGATCTTACCCATTTTCTGACTGTCACTTTCTGCAGGATTATGCACCATGTCATAAAATTTGTATCTATTCAAGCTAGTTTCTTGAAGTTGTCAATGAATTCATTGTGCTTCAATGGCCTCCACAGACACCATATGACAAACCAATAGAGCATGTTGGACGTGGTGAAACTAGATTCTCTTCATGGATGTGCAGCTGGCAAATCCGCAACAAATGCATGTTTTCATGTCAGTTTGGACCAAAATCTGTGGAGTGCATATACAGTATTGTGTACATACCTAAGATAATCTAACAATATCTAATATGAAGCATATAGATGTACTCTTCAGCATGTCCAAATTAATGTGAAATAGGGTTATCCAACTAAAAAGGGACTGATTTCTGATGGATTCACCATACTTCCTGCAGACTGGGTTGTAAATATTTTGTTTCTAACTATCACATGTTTTTCAGAGTGGAAATTTAATAGAATTTTATAGAAGCAGCAATCCAAGAATATATTTCTTGGCTGACAATACTCTTACCAAAGGCTCATACATTTAAAAGCAACACCTTGTAATATTTAATATATATAATATATATATATATAATATATTACTTGAAATATTTTCACATGACAACAAGACCAAAACAAGCATCATCAAAACTTATCAGGTCTTCTCTGCAGCTGTACTTTACCTCACTGTCAGGTTTCATCACTATTACCTTGTTGTGTTTTTAATAATATTGCTTTTGGACAAACAAGCAAGCAACACTGAACGCTCACATCCTCCTTTGGACTGCCTTGGCCCCAAATGGAGCCCCGTGTTTTCCCACTGAGATGTCATTGCAAATCGTCCATTGGTTGTTTAAGAGGGAGGGGGTAATGTTTGTTAGCCCTAGGGGGCCTCCTAATGGCCTGGGGCCCCAAGCACCTGGTATATATGTTCACAAGCTGTTGCTGAGAGTAAATTGTTTAACAAAAAAAAAAGTAATAGGTTTTGTCCTACGTCCATGCTTTTCCTGGGTTAGGTCAACCAAGTTTTGTAGAACTAGGTCCACTAGTTTAGGCATAATACTAATGACAAACAAGAAACAAACAAACAGCAAAATAAGCATTAAATTCTGGGCTGAGCAAGTGAAAAAATATTGTGAACTTGATGCTTTTGGATCCCAGAGAGGGATCTTGGGGTTCAGGTCAGCTGCCAGCTTAAACCAGATAGCCTCCCCAGGTTCAACCAGTAGTGCACACCTGAGCAAAGTCTAACATATCCAGTCAAAGAAGGAACTGACTACTGTTTTAATTTTGCTTTAAATAGATTAATGTGCAACGGTAATGATTCTCAATGGAAAATGTTCCTGATGTTCAACAAAAAGTCCATTGATGTTTGGAACCTAAATTAGGAGCATACTGCCTAATAAAAAACAAGTGTCAAGCTTTATGTGAAGCATAATCAGATCTGTGAACAGTAATGTTCTTTTACTGTAGGAAAAGTCAGATTTACTGGTTGCATAAAGAGCAAGAAAACAATCATTTAGATAATATTATATATAAAAAGTCTAAGTGAAAATAGATTGGAAATTAGTCATTATATGTAATTCCTCTCACAGATTTTCAGACAGAGGAGTTTTTGTACTGATTCAGACGTTCAGATTTTGTCCCTGAACTACATTTTCTGAAGAGATAGAAGAGCAGATTTCTATCTGATAAGTCACTCTGATTATCAGTTGCAAGGGAAAAAAAAGAAAATATGATTTTGTTGAGATATGTTGCTACTGGCCCCTTAAGGTCTGCATCGAGATGTTCTGGTTTGAGTTACTGGGAACTTGAGGGTGAACGTTGCACTGAAGAAATTTCAGAGAGAGATTGTTGTTGAGCATGAAAATGCAGACTGCGTTCATGTTTTCATGAACTGGTTTAAAGTCCAACTCCAAATGCAAAGACTTTGCTATTTGTACATTTTTAAAAACCCCGATGACCAAATGATACAATGATTTCAACATCTAAAATCTGCAGTTCACAAAGCCATCAATAATTATAGACGTTGTGTTTAAAGGATATTTTGATGTGATATATTACTTCAGTGCCTATTTCAAAGTGTTCCTACTGAATTTTGGTAGAACTTACCTCTTTGGTGCCCAGTAAAGAATACTAGTGCAGCATTCGCATTGCATCCTGTCTCTTTTCTAAGCCCTCAGGTAAAATCCACTTCACTGTTATCTCTTGCCCTATCTATTTGCTCTGTCACTATTTCACTTTTTATTCTCACTTTCTCCATTTTCCTCTTGCATTGCTGTCAAGCAAAACGCAACAGTCATTGTTGTGGAGCAGAAAGTTGTGAAGTCCAGGTTCTCAGGCACAAGACGCAGAAGAGTCAAGACAGTCTCAGAAATTTTAATGATAAATGTCTTCAATGAAACAATGAAGATTTGTTAATGAAGACTGTAAAAAGTTATGAATGGGGGGCAAAAAGTACAAATTTGGAAAAGTACCAATGAAAAACTATGTTGAATCAACAAGAGAGACTTCAAGTACTCAAAAAAGAAAAGAAAATATGATGGAGCGTATCTGTCCGTGGGCTTGAATAGGTAATGGTCAAGTAATAGTAAAATTCAATAGTGGGTCTTGTTGACCACAGTGTGTTGTATGTATCAAAATATTGTCACCTGATATTATGAAGTATGAAGCCAAACAAGTTACACCACCACTTGGGGACTTTTCATCCTGAACACAAAGAAAAGCCTGTAGGATACATTAGACATAAGCTACTCAACTATCCGATACAGCAAAGTTGTTTTTACTAAAGCAACATCCGTCTCACTGAAAACTCATCTCACCTAAAGCAGTTTGCAGAGACACCTGATTTAAAATGTTTCCCACCAGAAGAATGGATAACAATACTGACCCGGAAACGGTTTTAACAATAGTGAACTACACTGCAGCCACTGATGACACATTTCTTAGTATGTAACTATCATGTTTTTCAAACCTTAGACATAGTTTGACATTTCAAAGCTTGATGGTTGTGTGCAGTTCCATCCCCACCAAACTCCAGATGCAGCATTCTTAAACATATCCGACACTAACAGTCATTTCCTTATTACTTCTGAAAATATAATCACACACTTTCTCAGTTATTTACATAGTTTTTATTTATTTATCTATTCTTGTCTGATATTTGTTTATAAATAAGACAAATAAAAAACACATTAGATATGATAATGTGACACTGGAAACACAAATCAATTACTAATGTTTTTCTCTTTTTTGCAGTACTTGACATCTCGGTGTGACATAATGGTATTTATTAGCTTTGAGTGTGCTATTTATTTTTCTTTAGCAGATGCAGATTCTGTTTACTTTTGCTCAGAAGAAGAGTGGTTAGAAAAATTACAATCATGTGCCACGTTGCCCTCTTACATCAGTCAGCACGTGTGTAGTTTCTTGACATATACCCACAAATCTGTAAGTTCATCTAAACCGTGATGCTGAAAGCTTATACAAACACTGTGACGAGAGCATGCTTTATGCTTCATTTACAATCTGGAAACAATTCAAAAGCTCTATGTTCTCTCCCTCTTCCACCCCAAATAAAGGGGCCATATTTGACAGTAGAAGAAAGAAAAGCTAACAATCATTATTTATTAGGAATAGGGACCCAATTTAGTATTTGTATATAATACAGTCATTTCCCACAGCCATTTCTATTCCTAACAAAGAGGCAACAATGCTATTTACATAAACAATTAATCAAAGAACAAGTAAACTGTACGATGTGACCAGAACTTACCTCTGTTTTTATCGGAAACATATGGAACATCTTTTCTATGCTTTTCAGATGTTTGACAGTGTTTGGGACGATATATGCCAGAGCGCACTGCGGCTGCTTCTGATGGAGATTAATACAGACATGGTGTGGTTTGGCTGAGCAAAGCTGGGAGCAAGAAGACTATGAAGAAGGGATGTAGTCCATCCATGTAAAGGATGCTTATTTGTTTGGTTGTTTGTTTTGTATTGTCTTGTTTTTTGCTTTATATGATTCATACACTCCTATCAAAACTTTATTTTTAAAAACTATAAACACACAATGCCAAAAACGTCGAAACTTTTTTTGATCCCACATATTAAAAAATAAATTAATAAAAAGTATGATGTATGCAACATGGGATATTGAATGTTTTTCCCATTTTTTTAAAGTTTGTCTTTATGCAAAATTTGATTGAATAAACATATTTTAATCAGCAGGAGCACTTACCGGTGAGTTGCATCAACCTTTCTTTTTTTTTTTTCTTTTTTTTTTTTTTAAAAACTAAAAAATAGCACTTTATAACATGGTAGTAGAATTTGATTGTTCTTACATTATTGCTTTTTATATTAAAGAAATACAACACCATTTTCCAACACTGAACATGTGCATATGATTTCATTGACATCCATCATGCACATTCCTGGGACCATCATAGGCTGCATTGTCCTGAACCTTAGAAAAAGCTTTTCACGGCTTTGTGTATCAGCACAGAGCATCACAGTACATTTGTGTTTTGTTCTATTGTACCACATCGAAGTCCAGCAACTAAACCAACTCATTGGCTGTTATGAGTGTCCACCAAAGATGATTCAATAGAAAATATGAAGAAAAAATTATCAGGGGAAATGAGTAAAAGGAAATAAGAAAATGACAGAGCAAAAGTTAAGACAAATGTTGGACTGACATTTACTGGCTATAGAGAGCTCAGAGAGGAGACAAGATGTAAAATGGTACTGAATTAGCCTTAGTCATTGGCCAAAGTACAAAGTCTGCTAAATTTCATTACTGCTGCCTTAAAAAGCTTGCTTCTCACTGTTCAAATAATACTGTCTTTTCTTTATAACAATACTTTTTACATCACCATCAGCATACCTATTATGTAATATCAACAGCATATATATATATATATATATATATATATATATATATATATATATATATATATATATATATATATATATATATATATATATGTATGTATGCTGTATACATATATAGATAGATAGATAGATAGATAGATAGATAGATAGATAGATAGATAGATAGATAGATAGATAGATAGATAGATAGATAGATAGATAGATATGCAAAAGTCCTGATAAGTGTCCTGGATTCCGCACAGTCTCACACACACACACACACACACACACACACACAGCATACACAGTAAAGCCTGGAGCCCATTCAACAAGACCAGTGGGGAGAGGGGAAAGAAGCTTTTTTGGTGGAGGGTCAAATAGGCTTTGGATGTATGAAGGAGCCTCAAGCATCACATTTGGGTCCAATCAAATCAGTGATGTTTTTTGGCCACAATATATAAAACAGATGGACCAAAAATGGGAGGCATACCATTCTTTTGGACTAAATCTGTCAGGGGAAGAAACTCTTTTCTTTTTATAAGCTACTGGCTTGTGTTTTGCAGCTTTACTTTCCTTTTTATGCTTCTTTATTTTGCACTGCTGTACTTCCTTCAGCGCTTACTACAATTTTTGTTCTTTCTATGCAAGTAGTTTGACTTCACCACTGAATTCGTTGATAATTCTGTTTCCTCTGTAGATTGTGTGGCCTTTTGTTAACATTGATAATATCTCAACCTCTGACCTCTCCTGTAATATGAGCCCTAAAAGATTTAACTACAGACAAGAGTGTGAATGTCACATTAAAAGAGTGTCTGTGGGCACTCAAAGTTGTCTCACACCCTAAATGACCTTTAACCTCTTGAGGGAAGCAGTGGGGGATGAAGAGGCTGTTTTGGCCACAAGGTGAAAACAGGAGGGCAGGTGCTCCCCATAGGGGGCCCTGCTACCAGTGTAAGGCGCCTGACTCTCCTGTGATGGATGGGTCAATCTAAGATGCCAGGCTCCTTTGGGGCAGAGTCCACAGCGGGGGAGGCACCATTTGGGAAAAGAATGTCAAGGCTGGCCTAAAGGGGGGAGATTTATGCCCCCAGCTTCATGTTCAAATGGCTTCGTTTGACACTGCTTATACAAGGTAGCCCTTTCCTCCCCTCTTTTCCAAAAAGAGCTCATACACTTTTAAATTTTAGGATGTTAGGAAGATAAAGGGATCAAACTGTGTTAAGGTCAGGTTTTCTTTCCGTTCACTGTGTGTCCTTCAGTGTCCTGAAAAAAAAACTTTAAACATTGCAGATAGAAGATACAGCATTTTTCAGTGGAGCCACTTTTAAATTTTTTTCTGTTAAGCAAAGAGGAGCTCATGATGTTTTTTTTAAAGGGAATTCAAGAGATCTTCTTGTTGCAGCCAACCACAAAACATGCTAAATTAAGGCCAGAAAAACTGAAACAAACAGCATATGACCAACATTAAACCTTTTTTTTTTTTTGTCAGTTTTCAGACCACTTTGCCATTCTCCGTACTCACTCACACGCACAACCATATGAAATAAACACAGGTGGTGAGTAGGATGAGATCATCCACTGACCAGAGAAATCTCTATTTGTGAGTTCAGGGTAACAAGAATCAGAGGCCCCAGCAGTTTTTTGACGGGCCCTATTAGTGCCTTGTCTGGAGGTTTGAAGGGGAGAGGTATTAAACAATTAGAGCTACAGACACACATGTGGGAGACAGGAAAAGCTCAGTGCGTGCATGTGAGAGTGTGTGTAAATGTACGTGGGTGTGTTCGGTGGGTGTTGTGGGTACCTGAACCTAGAAAAGTGGTCACAGAAGAAACACAGTGTCCCATGTGAAGTTCATTTAATCCCTTTACAGAACGTTTAGAATGATATTGCATCTGTGCATTTAAACTATTTTGTTTACTGGAATGTTCTGGGGATGGGATTCAGTGTTTCGTTATGTACCTTTATATACAGCACAAACTCATGGGAAGACAGAAACATTGCAGCTCTGGTACAATATCCAGTGAAAATGGTTACCAAAAACAGAGCATACCAAATGTAACAGTGCAAGAAAGTCTCAGTGGTACCTAAAAATGTGGAGGATGAACTTACAGAAGGGCTTACTTGTGTCATACCAGAAAACTGGTATCACAAAAGTATAACTGCATGTTTTAAGTATATTTCAATCTCAAACACCAATTCCAGGGAAAATATTCCCTGTTTAACTTTTCTCACTTCCTGGTTGAGTTTATAGAACAGTAGTACTTCAGGTGTTTTTGATATTAAAAAAAAAAAAAAAAAAAAAAGTACACGGTTTAATCTATAGGCATTGTTGGTTACATATATTGTTACATATATTTTGACCTAACTGTCTTTCAATAGTAATGTAAAAAATAAAGACTGCTTACGAGGGTTACACAACATTTATCTTACCACAAAGCCACCATGGAAACCATTTTTATCCTTCAAACGCAGTTGCTCTCACATTTGCTAAAGCTCACATATTCTTTGAAAGTAATAACTTATTTTGGGTAAGTGTGTGCTTTGCTAAATGTTGGATCGCTGCTGTGTGTTTGCATCCACAACTCAAACCCTTCTGCTGCAGCACTACTGGTGGTGCTACTGTAGTTCAGCAACATCCTGCATAATCACAGCATGACTCCAGTTACTGCCATGAATACACAAAGTTTTGTGTGACTGGACAGAACTAAAAAAAAGTCAAAAGACTGTAACTATATACCAAGTATATTCATTAGCTAAAATTATTCAAAATATTTATTATAATTAATCACCAGCATTTTCTCTCATATGCAACCTTTTCAGATCTGGGATTCAAAGGCTCCTTTAAAATCAAACAATTCAACACAATATATTAAAGAAAAAACGCACAGCAAAAGATAAATCGCAGCCTGAAGTATGGTAAGACAGTCAAAATAACGTTAAAATTGTTTCTTAAAAACTAAGATTAAAAAGACCCAAATAAGGCAGTTCCACAGTTGGCTCAGGAACTCATAACATGTGGCTTTGGAAACTCTGAGAGTACTGAGAGTAATACTGGGTTTTACAAGCAGTTTTTGGGGTCTTGACCAAGCGGCAACCTCCGGCCATTAAAAGTGAAGCCTATGCGGAAGTGCATAAAACTGCAGTTCCCCCTTCATCCGCTAGGGGCTCCAAAACAGAGCAAATCCTCATAGACTCCCATGTTAAAAAGGCCAACTTCACGGCAGAAATAAACAGGTTTACAGCCTGGTTCAAAAATCCATTTTCAGTTTTTAGGTCAGGTTTACCTTCATAACAACTGTGGGGGGAGTGAATTTTTTTCTAACTCGCCCGTTTTAAAGTAATTTAATCTTGAAGTTCGGCAAGTTTAGAGGCATGTCCTTTTGATTGACAAGTACCAATCTCCGGCTTCAAGTAAGAAGAACGTAGAACAATCGCAGTTTTTAGCCGGTTAACAATGTGACTTAGCTTTAGCCCGCTTACTTCCGTTAGCTGGTTAGCTCCCATTATCTCGGGGTTAGCTTGGTTAGCTTTTAGCTACAGAAAGCTAGGAGTTCACTCGATGTCAATCATCTGCCATGGCGCTCACGGCTGTCCTCTCAGCTCCACCTTTTTGCCCATATTTGTATTTTCCGGGTGAGACAACACGTATGACGCTGCCAACATGGCGACAGTAGGAACCGCCCACCGAGCTTAAATTCAGCTCTTCAGAAACCTATGGGTGACGTCACAGAGGCTCCGTCCATCTCTTTATATACAGTCTATGGTCTTGACCTACAGACATAGCATATCCACCCTGAGGTGCGTAGAACACAACAAATTAAAACCAAACAGAAACTTTTGGAAATGATATTTGCTTTCTTCCTACAAGTTATGTGAGCAGAAAGATACAAGTGTGTTGTAACTGTGTGTTTGGTGGAACTGAAGCCAAGAGGGCAATTGGCCTATTTCAGCATTTAGTGTGAAAGAAAAACAGCTTGTCTTCTTCACCAATAAAATCACTGCATCAATATTTATATGTCTTCTATGTATAAACTGCAGGTCATCTAGGCAGCCACGAGCTACTAGCTACTACTAGCCTGACTAGCTAGCGCTAGGCTAACCACCTGACTGTGGTTATACAGACTGCAGTTTTCCCAAAATTCTCTCACTGCTTGTTATGGATTAACCAAACCCATTAGGACCTGAGATGGCAAGTTTTGTATCAAGTGTGTTTGTGAAGCAAAAGGTTGATACACATATCCATGAGATTAAAATGAGAGATCTCTGGTCTTTCTTGCCTTTTCAGTCATAATAGCAGCTTTAAAATACAGATATCATGTATGGAACAGATTACATCAAAAGCTGAACTTGTACACTGGATGTGTCATTTGATCGTGGCATACGTAACTCCTGGCAGCAGTATGAGGCAGAGCAGAGCAATGTTTTGGTTGGAACACCTAAACTTGACATTGTTCCATTCCTATAATCCAACCAGGACTGTCAAGCAAAACTTTAGAGAATATCTAATTAAGCAGGAGGGTGAAAGATGGGCATAGCCGTGTTTGTTTTACTCAATGTGCAAAACCCCTTTGTGGTGGAGCAGTGATGATGCTCTAAAATATACAACAATAATGGAGGTGGTTTTACTGGAGGTTTGAGGTTGGAAAAGCCCTCAGCATTAAAAGTGAGTCTTCATTTAGTTAAAGTGAGGCCAGTTTTTAAGTGCGTGCAGTGAAGTGTCTCCCTGAAGAAATTAGGATAACTCTGAGTCTTTCCTCCTCCTCTCAGCAGGACTCTGCAGGTTTAATATACACTGCCTCAGGCTTGTTCCATCTGCTTACACACTCCAACAGACCAAACCACCCTCACAAAAACATACAAGGTAGGGACACTGCACTGCATTGGTGCTAACATGCGCTCATCTGAGAACAGAAGAATAATAAACATTTCAACAACAATAGGGTCCTGCCATACTTCGTATGGCGAGGACCCTAACAAGGGGACTGGTGATTCTATCTGACAGAATTATGCTTCTTTTATTCTATCCTAACAGTGCCAAAGTTCTGCAAGGGGAGATTTTTAGTTACCTTCCTCTTATAAAAATAGGAAAACAATGAAGTCATGTCGCTGGGTCCATTACATTAACTTTTGGAACTGGCAGTTTTAGTGTTGTGCTTTATAAGGGTAAAAAGGTTTACTTTAGAAGATTATTATTACCTCCACCAAGGTCATGTGTTCACCAGTGTGGGTTTGCCTGTCTGTCTGTTAGCAATATAACTCAAAAAGTTATTGATGTGGAGAAATGTTTGCCATTCCTCATAAAATCTAAATAATACATAATAATACACTACCAAACACAATCCCTATTCATCAGTAGATGTACTCATTATTAGAGGTGTTATCTGTGGAGCTCTGTGGCTAGAATGGATGGGACAAGTCAGGTTGTGCTTAAAGCCAGCAATAAGGCACTCATCTTAGCTAGAACTATGAAATAATTCTTATTTCTTAACTTATTTTATGTTGGCCCTACAATGGACTGGCAACCTGTCTAAGTTGTACCCTGCCTTCCACCTGCTATCCTGCTTAGATAGGCTCCAGTCCCACACAAACCTAAATTTGATATATAAAATATAAAATAAAAAAAATAAATGTATATAAAATGTATGTATGTTATATGTATGTATGTATTCTTATGTATTCAGATTTTGAATAAATATCTAGTGTGTAGGGAATTTTGCTGTGGATGTTTGGGGATGTAGTTGTTTGGGGTTAAGGAGTTGTGAAAGATGCAGGTGTTTTGTGCTGGGTTTGTGTGGTTTGTTTTTTATTGTATTAAAATTTTGGGGGTGTTTTTTCTCCTTTTGTTCACATGTTGTCATGAGAAAGTATAATGTATATAATTTAGAGACATGACATTTCAAGGTGGAAAATAAAATAAATAGTAAAAAGTTGCAGATGAATTTTAATTAAATTTCCAGGAAATCTCAGAGATAGAATAAACTGATTAGACTTTGGATGTGACTCGGATCACTGCCTGGATCTGGGAAGTTTTTAAAAAAAAATAATTTTATTACTATGTTGAAATTGGGATAATTTTGCTATTAGAACTTCTAACTAAAACTAATGCCTACTATCATTGGCAAAAGAAATACATAAATAAAAAAATTTACAATGACTTGGCGGAGGTCTGCGTACTCTGAAATTTGCAAGATTGTTAAATAAGAATACCAGACTTTACAGTGTATGATGGAAAACTTGTAACGGTAGTTAAATGACTTAATAAAGCAATAAATGCTACTTGTGGTTGAGTGCTGAAGGTTCCTGCTGTTGTGTTTGTGGCACAGGTTGTACAACAGATGAGCTGCAATTTCAGGTTTGCATGGTAACTGTGCAAAATAATGTGGATCCTTAACATAAAATGAGCTTTCTTTTAAAGAGTAACACACGGCAGTTATTTGCTCTTATTTATTAACTAGTCAGGCACAACACACAGTCCGACACCAGAATGTAGCTTCACTGGTCCTTGACAAAAATGTAGCAGCTGTAAAGTTTTTCTCAGCAACTTTGGTGAATTCTCACACCAGATTAAACATTCCCATGAATATTAATTTAAATTCCGCAACAATTTTCAGCACATCAGAGTAGCATTTCTCATGAAACTGATCAAATTGCAAACTCTTTTGGAAATGTAGCATTTGCTTTAATACAGTTGTCTGTGTATTAAATTTTACATTTGCTTTGGTGATATCAGTCTAAATGAACTATACTGAGAACTACAGAATAGTCAATCCCCATACAAGTGATAGTTGTCATTTTATTGCTTGAGTCATAACAAGTAAAACTGAATTGAACTGAATTACATACAAAGAGTTAAACTAGTTATTCGCAGGGATTAGGAGTGTCTTTGCTGCAACACACCTGTAATTCAATGTGTAATTAGCAAACTAGGGTAGAGTTTAATGTCAAGGTCTGCATAAGCTTTTAACCCCACAACCAACTCTATAACATCAATTGGTTAGAATTAGGAAACATCATGCTTTGTGCTCAAAACCATCCTTTCATCCTAAGTCTTCCATCCATGACTTATGTCACCATCACTTAAGATGCCATCTTTACATCTAACATGAAATTTTCAGAAAGTATAGATAGATAGATAGATAGATAGATAGATAGATAGATAGATAGATAGATAGATAGATAGATAGATAGATAGATAGATAGATAGATAGATAGATAGATAGATAGATAGATAGATAGATAGATAGATAGATAGATAGATAGACAGATAGATAGATAGATAGACAGATAGATAGAGAATGGTGAGGATCAACAAATGGTATGAAACTGACAGACATGAACAAAGATCTATCTAGTTTAGTTAGACCTCCACATGTGTCCTTGTTGTAGTGTCACAGCTCTGAAAGAATACCAAACCTTTATTTACACTTGAGCCCATGTCTGGTATTCTGGAGGGTCACTGCGGGTCACTTGCTAACCCACTGCTAAAATTAAAAAGGGTGCTGTTTACTTTATGTTTTTTCTAACCCTCAAATTCCTGCACCAAAGGAATGTAAGATTATATTTCACAACACAGACCGTTCAATAGCAAATGATCCATGACTTCTGCCAGAGTAGCAATTTGTTTGTGTGCCTGGCAAATTCTCTTGCAAAAACTTCATGTAATGAAGGTCAGGCTTGGGGGGCACAGAGATTTTATGCTTGTTTGTCGTCTGAGACTGAACAACCAACAAACATGTCACACCTGTAGGTCTAAATCGAAACATTAACAGAAATACATGGTGACACCCTAAAGCTGCCTCATAGTAAATGATGTTCTAGGTGAACAATTAATAAATCCAATTCTTTGTTGCAAATGTTCAGATCAGGTAAATCTATGTAGTCTTTGGACATCAAACAAACAGGAAACTTAGCAGAGAATGATCAAATCAGCTAAACTGCACAACTGAGTTCTCTTTATGCAACTGTTGACCAAAGATATTTGTCAGTCTGTTTATGTTGCACAGTGGGTGAAGACATTTCTAGAGCTTTCTCTTGCTTGATAACTCTTAAATTTGCAAATAAGTAAGTGTAGTTTTTTTTTTTTAGTGATGAGGGGCAGGATTGTGAAGGACACCTCTCCATGTGGGGAGAAATCAGGGATGGGTCATTCAGAACACATTTCAGTGGCTGCAGAGTTGCTGGTACTTTGGTCTAAGTAGTAAAATATACCCTAAGAGCCCTTCACAGTGTGAGTCTTCTAGCTTCAGTAACGGTCAGGGGTCAAAGAGCAAACCCCAACAGAAGGATCTGTTTGTCACACTGATCCACAGAGATCCTTCAAGCATTAACCTGTCTGCCTTGTTGCTGGCTTTATGGTACAATCACACAGTTTTTGAATCAGCAACAAAAGTCAAGCTGCCTTTTTTGTTTGTGTTTTCTAATCCATCTTCAACTAATGAACTACTACAACGTTTCAGATTATATCGCAGCATTACAGTTTTCACACGGGCTTTTTTTTAGCTAGTTAAAAGTTTTGTGAAATGCATTTGATTCCCTTAATCAACTTACAACTAGTTTTTATGTTAGTCCAATTAACCAACTGACTTCCTATGTTTAACCAGCAGACTGAATCTCAGACTATACTGTAGCGTTTTAGCTTTTGCTCTGCAGGAAATGACACAAGTCAACGTGGACAATATCTTCTTAGTGGTGAAGTGAAAGTAAATGTTCAATAAGAAGAATTATTTTGTGCAGTTGTTTCCTCTCTTATTAATCCCATTTTACTCTCGGTCCTCTTTATTTCTTGTGGCCACGCTGAAACCCCATGCTGAGTCTGTGAGACCTGTACAATAGGAACATCAATTACGCCAAGCAGTCACAATCTATGACCTATGACTGCAAAGCCTTAATGAGATTAAATCCACTTGGATAGACTAAACTTCCCAAAATGTCAGTGTCAAAAAGGGTCAATTGAAGTTAACAAGCTCATTATGGCACTTCAAGACAATGTTCAGCGTTGGATAGCTGATTCTCAGCTTGCAGTCCAGGGGCCGTGGAAGATAAGTCATTAGTAGTAGATGGTTTTTCATTGTAGACAATTTGACATTTCAATCCTATCAAGCACGTTATCATCAGGTAATGTCAACTTTGTGAAGATGCATGTACTTTGAATCCAAGAGTGTGTCTGAGATCTGGTACTTATTTGGGTTTCAGAACACTGGTGGCTGAGGATGAAGCTGGTTTCATTCTTTTAATTAATTTTGGCGGCAAGTTTATGACACAAAGTCTTGTGCTCATTATCGGTCTTTGAATGCATACAGTAGGTCTCAAGAGACAGTTGGCTTTTTTATTTTTCAAAACTTTGTCAGCATGTATAAGTCATGATTTTGTTAGGTGATTTACTGTCCAAGAGACAAATACAGAGTGCAGCATGTTGAGACTAAAACTTTAGTCTCACTGTTTATCATTCTGAAAAATGTGTAATCTGATGCAAGTGCAGCACATTCATCTGACATGAATGGACAATTATTCGTTATCCTAACCGCTTAATCCGAAGAAGGGTTGCGGGGAAGCTGGAGGCCCTCCCAGCAGCCTTTGGGTGAAAGACAGGGTACACCCTGGACAGGTCGCCAGTCCATCGCAGGGTTATGAATGGACAATTAAAGAAGCTCAAAATGCCTTTACATGCATGAATAATTACTGGATCTGTGTTTTAATTGTTGTTTTTTAGAAAGCAGAATAAATCACCATTTGAACTCTAAATGTGTCATAGAATCTGTCTGCATGGATGTAGTGCTTTGTGCCAAAAAGAAAATAGGGCTTTTCACAAACAAGATCTAGGTTTACACTGCTCTTTTTTAAGAACATGCATTAAACAGATTCATCAAAGCATTTCTAACAGGATTTGATTTTCTCTTTGTCTTGCACTATGCTCTGTGACTGTATTAGACAAAGGTCTGGGCCTCGATTTGCTATTAAAAAGGGAGAAGGAAATGGGTGGAGCAGTGCTTAAGAAAAACCATAAGAGCATAAGGTTACTGGGCTGCAGATGAACCAGTTGGTATGACCAGCCGTGTTTCATTTTCACACAGAGTTTTAATGAGAACCTGCTGGGGTGATGTTAAGCACAAGCCCGAGATCAGCTTACCTCTTTCCCAAACCTCTGACCTTAACTGTCTGTGAAACTGTATTGGTGATAGAGTGACCACGTTAAAAGAAGAAGGAGGTGGGGAAAGGTTTTAAAAATGGTTCGTTTTGATCCAGTGCATTTATCGCCCTTTGGACACAAGTTACCATGTATAGCCTTTATTTCATATAATCTTCAAACAGTGAAATACCTGGGATGCATCTCTCTGAATAACTTATGTAGTGTTCTGCTTGTGTGGCGCATCATTGGAAACCTCAGAACAATTATTTACTGCCGCCTGTCTTAGCCAGGACACCCTTTTTCCAGGGTGTCCTGGTTAACATATATGTTCATATACCATTTTTCCCAACTGAAAAATGGTATATGAAATGTCAAGAAATGCATATATAATCCATAAACACAGTTTGCAGGCTGAAGAATGAGCATGTGATTAGTCACACCGCAGTACGGTCAAGCCAGCTGACCTACTGCTCAGCTTAAGAGTCGAGTTTAAGGTTAACAGGAGGATTTAGCCCTTAAATGGTTGTGTGTGTGTCTCCATAGAAATAATAGACTAAACATGCTTTGAAGAAAATGGGGTAAGAAGCATGTAAAGTATGTGAAAATAATAGCTTTACATCAAAAAGAAGCTCTAGTCTCTTCTTTTATCTTGATGATGTTATTTGCATGCAAACAGTGCCTTTGGGAAACAACAGTACGTAAACACTTACTAGTTTCCCCAGGTTAGTGATGCTGTTTGTGATATTTATAAAGAAATATTTGGGAAAACTGGACCAACGCTGAAAGTTTTCATTAAGAAACAAGTTGTTTTTTTGTTTTTTTTAATTTGTTCTTGTTTTATATACTTTTATACCACTTTTCTTTATTTTATTTGTAGTTCTGTTCAGGATTTGGAACATTTACTACATCTTTATGGAGGAACTTTTCATTCATAAAACACTTTTCATACATGGTAAATTTACTAAACTGTTTATAGGTCTGCCTGGGTTTCTTATGGAAAGAAAAACAAGTGAAGGGCAAACCTTTGCAAAATAAATAACCTCTGTTAAAAGGAGGGAAGGGGGGGGGTAGACCCATAAACTTTAATGACATGTTTAATTCAGAACATATAAACTACCAATCCTTTTAGTTTCATTTTTATCCTGCTGTATCTAAAACAAGCTACTGGCTACCTTTTTCATTTATAGATGGTGCTGAGAGATATGGAACATTGGGAGTTTGCACCCTGGATTAATTTTAGAGTAAACCATTGTCATCATATTATAGCTGCTGGAAAAGTAGATTAAATTCATTTAGAAACTGAAATAAAAACAGGCATCTCAACATTAGATAACTTATTTTAATTTTCTTTAAAAATCTGCAAATGAAGAATCCTGAGTCATTTGGAAAATATACCTGTCTGCAATTTGGGTTAATTGACCCTTTTAGCAAGAAAATTTCACATGTCTTGCGCTTAAGCTAGGAGTCTGAGCCTGACAAGAACCACACTGCCATATGCAACTCATGGGGGTCTGAAAAGGGATAGGAGCCAGAGCTGCAGTGCCAGAGGAGGAAGGCAGATTTGGTTTCACCCCTGGGTGTGCTGAGTGGAGGTCTGTTTCTCACACCAGGGCAAACCATATTTCACCGTGTGGTATGAACCTGCAGACCTGCCCAGAGGATTTCACCACTCCTAATGATGGAAAACCAATGCTTCAGTGAACTGAGCTAAATGCCCTTATGACATCCCCAAACTATTTACAGCGGGCGCGTCGAAAAAAACAGCAAGCTGATGGATCACCTTGGGTATATTTCTGCTGATTTGGGCGTAATGAGAAAAACGTGTTATCCAAATTCTGTTATGGTTTCATGAAGAGCTGGAGACCTAGAAAAGAAAGGAGACTGTCAAGAAAACTACTGGTGGTAAAATACAAATCATCATTTCTCTCAGGACCCAGTGAAGATTTTTTTTTTTTTACCCCTGAAAAGGGAAATCTGTCTACGAAGTTCACCTGACATCAGGAAACTAATTATGCTGAATGAATACGGGTTCTTTTTTATGTGCAAACTACAGACTCCTCCCAGACATGTCTGGAAGAAAAGCTCTAGTTAACAGCAGGAGCTGACCACTGACAGACGCTCCATCCTCTCTGGCTGATGCCTGAATAAGCGCTTCTATTATTCTGCTTTTACGCGTGAACAAAATGAAAGTTTTTATTTCGACGGTGACAGTGTTATGGGTGATATCACTACCCTGCATGGAAGCTATCCACGGACTGTACAACTTTGGCCAACATGATTTATTCTACAAGAAGAACAAATGCAAGCAAATCCCTACAAACCTCGTCCTTTGTAATGAGATAGAATACTCTGAGATGCGCCTGCCGAACCTGCTCGGACATGAAACCATGAATGAAGTTCTGCAGCAAGCTTCGTCTTGGATCCCTCTGGTTCAGAAGCAGTGTCACCCCGACACAAGAAAGTTCCTTTGCTCTCTTTTTGCTCCCGTTTGTCTGGACGATTTGGACGAGCCCATCCAGCCTTGCAGGTCTCTGTGTGAAAGCGTGAAGCGCGGCTGCGCGCCCGTCATGTCCGCGTTCGGCTTTCCGTGGCCAAAGATGTTGGACTGCGACCGTTTCCCGCTGGACAACGACCTGTGCATACCGCCTGCAAGCATCGAAAACTTTGTGCCAGTCACCAAAGAGGGTAAGGATCCAGTATAACTCTGATTTGGAGAGGTTTTACTGTGTTGGAGCTCTGGAGACACTGAGGATGAAAATGTTCATAAAATGTTAGCATTTTTTTTTTCATTCAGTAGCTGTAAATTACTCCTGGTCTTAACATATCTGAATGATATATGACATACACATTGTTTAATATTTATATATTCTCTTTCAGTTCCCAGGGTGTGCGATGCCTGCAAAGAAACAGATGAAAACGACAACGAAATTGTTGACAACCTTTGCAAGAATGACTTCGGTAAGTCCCCCATTTTCCCCCATCTACAGGGACCCTAAGAGGATACATTTAATTGTTTAATGTCTCTTAAATACAAAAAAAAAACTTTCATAAGAGCATATTTTGTAACAGAGATTGTGGCTCTCCTCTCTGTAAATGGACTATGCATGTGATAGGATTGTATGTATCTCAGATAGCATCAATAGGTTATTGTGAAAATTATGCCTTTTCTTCCAGATCAGATAAAAACTTAGCATTTTACTAGAAGACTGTAATTTGTATTGTCTTAAAGTTTTTTAGCAAACCGTATAGCAGTGTATGTAAGTGGACATTAGAGGGTTGGAGGACTGGTGGTGGAATAAGTCATAGGATTTTGGGTAGGTCCCACTGAGTCACCCCTTTTTAGTCTGATTTGCTTGTTGGCTTGGTTTAAGCACCAAAGTAACAGATCAGGTTGGGGAACAAATCTTGCTTGGTTAGAGTAATAATAAATCATGTTTTGATTCAACACAGCCTTTTAATACATTCCCAAAAGAGCATCAGTTGGCCTATTAGAGAAGCAGGGCCTCTTTTGGTTCAGAAATATTTAGATGACTCCTTTCTATGTTTTTTCATCATTTTATAAAACCATCCTTTATCCTGGCAACTGCTTTCGTTCTTTAATATTTCTCCCTCCTGCATTTGCTTTCAAGCTCTGAAAATCAAAGTCAAGGAGATATCATACGTCAACGGTGACACCAAAATAGTGCCAGAGAACAAGAGCAAGACCATCTACATGATGAACGGCGTGACAGAGCGCGACCTGCGGAAGATGGTGCTTTGGCTGAGAGACGGACTGCAGTGCATCTGTGAAGAGATGAATGACATCAACGCCGCCTACCTGATCATGGGTCAGAAGAGAGATGGTCATCTGGTCATCACCTCACTAAAGCGCTGGCAGAAAGGACAGCGCGAGTTTAAGAGAATTTCACGCAGCATTCGGAAGATGCAGTGCTAGAAAAGACATGCAAAAAAAAAAAATGTCTGTCAAAGTTCAAATTTAGTTTATTGTCCTTATCCAGCTGAAATAGCAGCTAGGGGTCGCATAATCTGCTATTTAGCCCAGTTAAAGTGAACCCAGGACACAACCTTTTGTTTCCTCTATTGGTTAAAACTGTTGTGAAGCACATACAGGAGAAAAAACTTGTTATATATACAAAACACATTTATTTGACGAAAGCAATGAAGCAAGTGGGCTTGCAGGTCGTGGATACTGTATTGAGAAAGAAAAAAATTCAAACGGTAAACTCTTTTTTTTTCTTTTTTTTTTTTTTTGGCAGTTCAGTCATTGAGTGTGTTTCATTTTGCATGGGCCAAGTGCCCCCTAGTGTCAGTTTTGAAAGGTGTTTTGTCTGTAAATGAAGGAAAATGAAAAACTTCGCATATCTGGAAAGAAAACAGGTAGAGCTTTGAAGCCAAAGTTAAAACTAAATAACTTTTTTCTTAAATGATAGATATGGTTGCATCCTGGATAAATGTGCTTTTTATCAAATGCAAACATCTATCTGCCCTCTTTTAGGTATTATATGAGCAATTCATCTCTAGAAGTTATTTTCTAAGAAAAAAAACTTTTCAAACGTTGCAATAAAACCTACTTACATTGAAAAAGTTGAAGGTGTTGACAGCTTGAGATGGGAATCTGTGACTGAACTGCAAAATATGTAGTGTTTGTGTTCCTGTTTAAGTATTTCCAGCTCTAAGGTCAATTCTACCATAGCTCCTCTGACATAAAAACTGATTCATGATGTGTTGTACGTTTTTGTGTAAAGGTGTGATTCCTATGTGTGCATAATGCGATTTTCAAATATTTGAGTTTTCATATACCCTCTGTTTTCTCGAGCAAAAATGAGAGATAGCTGGCTATATTCTCTTTCCATTCAACACTTTAATATTCTTGATAAATTTTTTGTATGTGTGTAACTGCATCAATTTTCTACCACCATATGATAAAAATAATATTTTTCTACTCCAGAAATTTAGTTATGCTTTTGCTTTGACTTACATCTTAATGTGTGTGTGTAAACAAATTGGTTTGTAGAAATAAAATACACATTTGTGATTTTTGGTCAGTAGTGTTTTGATGAACAGCAACTTGGTACACATAAGGTATGTTTGCTATAGTATGTAAAGTATTTTTAGAAGTATTAAAATGTAAATATCAAACACTCTCATTTATTTTTGTATAAAGTTTTCAGCAATTCAAAGTTGCAGATCACATGTTTATCTGTGTTCATCTGAAAAAAAAGTTTAATATGTGCATAAATGCTAATGTCCATGGATTTATCCATCCACCCATCCATTTTCTTTACCCACTTACTCCAGTGCATGGTTATAGGGAGGATGGAGCTCAACTTAGCTGTTATCTGAGAGGCAGGACCCACACTGGGCAGGTCACCAGTTCATCACAGGGCAAACACACACAGAAACAAACAACCACTCACTCCCAGAGAGAATTTGGAGACAGCAACAGCAGGTGTTTGGATAATGGAAGGAAGCTAAAGTCACCAGGGATAGCCCTCACATGTACAGGGAGAACTCTCAAACTCGACAGAAATCTCCCAGCTGCGTTTCAAACCAGGAACCTGTTTGTCGTGAGGGACCAGTGTTAAACACCACATCCTTGTGTACCTACATCGATGGATCTAAGGTGGAAATAAACTTGATGTACCCATGACTGTCATCTAGAAGGACTTAAGTCAAATCTGGTTATGGAGGAGATATTTAGTGGTACAGTGAAAAAAAAAAATCAACAAGGACAAATACAGCCTAATTTGATACCTTGTCATTAAATGATGTAAGTTTACCTTGCAGTTTTTATTCATTCAATTTATTAAAGTGAGGAAATAGGAACCAGATGAGGTGGCTCGGGGAGCTTGTTACCAAACCCCCTGGATGCCTCCCTCGTGAGGTGTACTTGGCAAGTCCCTCTGGGAGTAGACCCTGGGAAAGATCAAGGACATCCTGGAGGGAATATATCTCTCAGCTGGCCTGGGAACACCTCGGGATCCCCCAGGCCGAGCTGACAATGTGGCTGGGGATAGGGAAGTCTGGGCTTCCCTGCTTAGGCAGCTGCCCCTGCAACCTGAGCCCGGATAAGCATAAAAAATGGATGGATGGGCAGTTTCTTAAAACTGAAAACTCCTCAAGATTCAGATTCCTTTTTTGTGCAACTATATTGACCATTTATCAATTAATCTTTCCTACTACCAGTTTTACAAGGCACTTTAAAGTCAAAGAGAATGACTTGTTAATACATTCATTAGGATGTTAATCAAATAAATACACTAGCAGGTGAAGGCGGCAGACTTCATCTGAGTAAACTTTTATATTAACTAAATTAATGTTATGTTCATGTATTATTTCATCAAAACAACGTGCGACTAGACAACATGTCAGGGAGTGCCAGACATTTCAACGTGGTAGTGAGATTATTCAAATGTTTTACTGTTTCAAGAATGATTGGATTTTTAGTAGTGCCACCCCCTTCCCACATCTACAGTCTTCCTGTAGCCCACCTACATTCACATGGCAGTCATGTGACAACTTTCACATGACTGCCATGTGACAATAATGACTCACCTCCACAATCCTCATGTTGTGTGTCACAGTTTGTCTGTGCCAAAATACCTGGGACTCTCCAAAGCCCAGTGGGCCTGTTGATCTTCAATGAAAAATGCTAAAAAGCTGTCAACTCATCACCCATGATCGAGACAGCTATTTCACTTTGACCTGTTACACACGTCCTTGTAGTGCAGCATCAACCTCGTTGAAAGCTATTGTTTTTTCATTCTGAATCAAACTCTTTCAAGACAGCATATGTGAGCAAAGAGATGAACATTACCCTCCATTATAAAACAGCTATGAACGTAAAACATTTCTTTTAATATTTGTTGTTTAATACAGACTAAGTTATTCATGTTCATTTAAAAATGTAGCAAAGTATTGTTTCTATACCTATAACTTTAATGATGTTAAGGTTTTTGTTAACATAACCTTAACCATTTTAAGGTTATAGATTATTGTTAAGATATATCCTTAACAATGTATCTAGGTAGAGGTAGCTGCTTATCTTTTTCATTCTTCTTTTTCATTATCTTTTTCATTCTTTCATTTTCTTAACTGCTTAGTCCATTTAAGGGTCATTTGGAAGCTGGCCCATCCCAACAATTATTGGGTGAGAGCAGGCTAGGCTGGGAGCCTATCCCAGCAGTGTTTGAGTGAAAGGCAGGGTACACCCTGGCGAGCTCGCCAGTCCATCGCAGGGCCCACTCCAACACCACGTCACATAAACTGATGTCAAAAAATGTTGGATTACATGGACCTTCATCTATCGTCCATTCTGTTACAATCTGATGATCAGTGCAGAGAATGCTAAAAGCAGCTAACTTGATTTTTGTGACATATTCACACATTTTTTAAAAACAGTATGAGATTAATAATGCTTTACATTTCACAAACAACTTTCGGTGAACAGAGAGAGGATGCAACATCAAAATTAATTTAATTTAATTGAATGTCATTTTGTTGCTAGTTGCGCACTGTTGCACTGTTAAACACTTCAATGCATTATGACTCTGCTTGTTTTGCTTTAGAACACCTGGCTTTGAGATACTTATGTGACTTACACATAATTTGCCCAGTGAGATTATATTAAATTGATAGGCCCTTGCACAGAAGCTATATAATTATTTTATCCTTTGTTAAGGAAACAGATGGAGCTCCCTGCAGGAAACAGAGATGCAGCAGAGGATTAGGGTGGGCACACTTAGTCATAATATATATAACATAATTGCAACAAGAGTTATCATCGGCCTGTCCTTTACTGCGCAATTCAGGCTATACAAATAGAGAATTAAATTACATAATGATGAACAGAAGAATCCGATGCATTTAATGTGGGGGGGCAAAAGGCTCGACTGTATGGGGAATTTGCCATGACTCTGGTGTGACGTGTCGGGAGGGCGGGAAATGTAGAAACACTGAATGTCACGCTGGGAAATTAATACACTTTGAATTTACAGTGTCTGGTAGTCTTTGCACCAGGTCGATGTCAGGTTCTTTACATAAAAAACAAAAGTTAAAAAAAAAGCCGCACTCGGTGGGATTAAGCTCATTTTAACCGACAGAAGGAATAATTATGTTAATGGCAAGACAAGTTTTTTTTTTTTCTTATGGGAACGCCCCTAACTTGAAGAGTTTGAATGTACGACGCCCTTAAAAGCAGCAGCTGACTCTCTGTTTCTGCCCTTGTTAGGACCCAGCTATCTAAACCTTGCCGAAAATATGTGTTTTTATGTTTCTGTCTTTGCAACTATAAATTTTTTTTACAAAGAATAAAACAAAACACACAGCAAACGCCGCTTTACCAGCGCAATAGTCTCTGAGCCTTAAACGCTGGCAGGCACGGCTCCGTTTTGACGAAGCTAAAAAGTCCGCGGGGAAGTTCCCTAGGAAATCCCCCAAGACCGTTCGGGGATATTATTCTCGACACTGATGCGCTGAATCTCCGGCAAAATTTACCTTCTCAGTGTATTTCTGCAAGACACTGAGTAGAGGCAGAGGCGTCAAATGCTGGATTATTAAAAGGCTGATCTGTCTGTTCAACCTACAAAGTCAGCAATGGATAACGCCGGTATAAACACGGATAACGACATGCTTCCAGACCAAATGCGGAGTTACAGCGTGCTGAATACTCTGTATCATGAGACGCGGCAGGAAATCGAGCTTCTCAACAAACAAATCTGCGTAAAAGACAATATTATCGTAGATTTGAAGAACAGGTTGGGGAGACATGAGAGGATCTACATGACGCTGGGAGATAAAGAGTCTATGGTGATCGGTCCGTCCAACTCCTTGGTTGAGAGCTTGCTCAAAGAAATATGCAAACTAAAACAGAAGAGGAACGAAATGGAGTTCAAGGCATCCCGACAGGCAGAGGTAAAATATGATGATGGAAATACGCGGAAGCAAAAAGAAAAAGAAAAAAAAAATCGCAGCAAATAGATCTGCATGTCAAGTCTGTATGTAGTTTCATTGTCAGTCTTTCTGACTACAACTATAAAAAGCCAAAAGTTTATCATTTAAATGTCTACTTACACCGTTTTTTTAGCTTAATTCCATTATGTTTAGTTGTGTATCTATTTATTTAAGATAATTGAAACATGTTGAAGAACTTCCTGACACAAATTGACAAAGTTGTCACATGAGCGAATTTTAGTGGCTGTGGAGGGAGTAATATTTCTTATAGGGACCACACATGTATGTACAATTCCAGCTGTTTTTGGAAGTGATATTCATCTCTCCTGCCCTCCCTCCAGGAGATCCAGAGGCTAAATGTGAAGCTCAGGGAGCTGGAACTGGAGCTGGAGAGTGTTAGGTGTCAGCCGGACCATGAGAAAGATAAGGAGATCCAGAGGCTGAGGTCAGCCTTGGAGGAGAGGGAGCGGGCAGAAGCCACCAGGACCGTCCTCTGCACATCCCTGGCTGAGGAGGCCGACCAGCTTCGTAGCCAGCTTGGGGCAACTGTTAAGGTTTGCCAGGAGCTACTGGCTAGACTGGAGAGGGAGAAGGGAGGAAGGCAGATGGAAGAAGTGACCCAGCAGCAAAAGGCTACTGAGGTGCGTAATGCTGTGAAAGCAAGATCGGTGCTCACAGCTCAACAGATCATTTTTGTGTTATTGCAGGTTTATAAGTTGTTTTTTTTTCTTTTGGAGAAGCACATCGTGTAACCTCTCACCTGCATTTTATTTTTTACAGACATCAGAGTCCTCTGACATGAGTTCTGTAAAAGCTCAACTATGTCAGCTTCAGGAAGAGAATCAGCAGCTAAAGCAGCGCGTGGCCTATGTGAGTCTTCTTT
The DNA here is from genome assembly GCF_933228915.1 of Telmatherina bonti. Lineage (NCBI taxonomy): Eukaryota > Metazoa > Chordata > Actinopteri > Atheriniformes > Telmatherinidae > Telmatherina > Telmatherina bonti. The sequence goes on along the minus strand of NC_136621.1, from coordinate 26,086,508 downwards.
TACAAGGGGAACCTGTTGCAACAGTATTTACATTTTTGAAGTTTGGAAAAAGACTGCTGACATTCAACATGGACTGGATAGTGAATTACATTTTTTTTTCCAGGTACAAAGTCTGAATACTCAGTGGCAGAAGTATGATTCTAGCAGGGAAGACTACATCCGAGGTCTGTGTCAAAGGCTGAAGGAGAGCACAGGGCAAGGCCTGGTGCCTTTGATGGGCTGTGTTAGTACAGGATTGCTTCATCAAGAGATTTCCAGGCTCAACGCCTTGCTGGAGGAGAAAATAGCAGAGTGCGCAAGACTGGATAGAGAAATTGATGAAATTAAGAAACAAGGCCAAGAACGAATCCAGACACTAGAGCAGCAGGTTGGTGCTGCTTTGTTATCATGGTGCATCTCTGCATTCTGCATACAAAGATCCCTGAAATACATTTTTTATATGTCAATAATTTGATTTTGCAAATCACATTCATATATATATATATATATATATATATATATATATATATATATATATATATATATATATATATATATACATATATATATATGTATATATATATTCATTAAAAAAAAACTAAGCTTTTGTTTATCCCTTTTTAAGGTTCTCATCTACACAGATGACTTTAAGTCAGAACGTGCTGACAGAGAACGAGCACAGGGTCAGCTTGAAGACCTGAAGGAGCAGATTTCTCAGTTAAAACAGCAGCTACATAAGCAGGTGAGCCAGCAGTCCTTCATGTTTGGGGGATGTGTACATCTGCAGAATCAACGGCTTCCTTTTCTTCATGGGTACGTTGATGTATGCGTGCGGCTTAAGAGCGTTTGTAACTCTCAGCAGGGAGGAAGCAGAGAGAGCAGAGACGTGGTTCCCATGTGTCGCGTGCACATAGGACACAGGATCTCCACAAGGCGAAGTAAGGACACTTCAGAACCTCTGGTGCGAGGCGCTGCTGAGAGAAAGCAGCAGCCTGCTGCAGCAGCAGCAGCAGCAGCAACACCAAACTCAGCTTGGAATGAAAGCCCAGGACTGTCCGAGCTCCAGTGCCCGCAGTGCCTCGCCAGGTTCAACGACACAGAGGCCGCAGAGTACCTGAACCATTGTGAAGAGTGTGCCCGGCTATAAACAAGTTAACCCTTACAGTTATTGAACACTGAAGACCAGCACTACAATGCAGAAAATAACTTGGGTGGAGATTATAAATCAGTGATGCTTGACTACAAACGAAACAACTTAATGTTTTTTTTTTCATACTTACGCAAAACCCAAAGTTCCCCTCTTGCAAGAGAAACTAGTTCATTTTACCATATTCAAATATTATATACCTCAGTGTGTCAAATAACAATCCCGTTGCACTTTCTTGACATTTTGCCAAAAACTAATCGTAGGATGCTGCAATTAAGAGATTAATAATGCATAAGCTTCATATTTTTGGTCTAGATACCTAGTTGGTTTTTTTTTATGTGGTGCTATTATTAGTTTTGTTTTTCATTTAACTTTACTATTTCTGTTTAATAAAATACATATTCTAGATGACAGAATTAAAACTATATAGTTATATTGATATTTATTCTCTGTATATCTAACTGGAAAAGGCTTTTTCTTTTAAGTGCAATGTGATGCCTTTTTCCCAACAAAGCCATACTTTGTTTTGCTTTGGATATTTTTGTATCACATATAATAACTGAATAACAGGGAAAATGTTTTTCACTCACTTTTTAGAGTAAAATGTGTAAAGACTGCATCAAAACTGACAACATTCTTTTTCTTTTTTTTTTTTTTTTTCTTTGGAGGTGTGCCGTTTTTCTGTAGGCGTTGTGTTATTTTTATAATAAAAAACTGATAACACACACTTGATCTACCGGTAATTTATTTGGTTTAAACTTGGGTGTTTTTGTTTGTTTTTTTCATTCTTGGGACAGACTGCAGCCCCAAGCTGCAACCACAGATCATGACCTAACCGCAGAAACGTTGGTACTACTTAATCTAAATCTGTGTGCATGTCTTTCTGGTGTCACGTGTTTGTGCACGACGGAAAACCCCTTCCTAGTGTTGCCTGAATGGGCACGCTGTGCTGTGACAGCCAGATTCCCAGCTGTTGTGTAGCTGAAGGAAACATGATGAAGGGTACTGAAAGGACTGTCTCAAGTTACACCCAAACCTAAACAACTGCTTGAAGATGAGAAGCCGACCAAAACACACAGTCAGTTGTTGTGAAGTACAATTTTGATGCAAACATGCAAGTCGTGTTGTTTGGCAAATCAGTTGTCATGGGTTTTATGTAGTAAGCACAGGAAGCTGGACATCCCCTGCTAAAAAGGAAGTAGGTAGTTACAGTACACAGAAAAGTCAAAGCCTAATAACTTGTATTTTTGTACTATCGGTCGCATACTTTATTTGTGGGCGGATAACTGACAACGGGTCACATGTTTCCAGCTTTCCACTAGTTATAAATCCAGAAAAATGTGAACACACTTTCTTTTTTGTTTAGCTACAGTCACGAAAAAAGGAAGCTTACATTCTTTCAGCTGCAAGACTTTTTTTTTTTTTTTTGGCATTAATTTATTATTTAAAGTTCATCTGATCCAACAGGTATAATAATGAGGTAAATACAAACTCAGATTTCAAAATGAGTTTATAAGCCTTTGAAATCCTTTACTGCTGAGTGCAACAACTGCTTCCTATTGCTGATACTGCTTGGATGCAACAAGGCTTGTTTTTATAGCAGCAGTAACGTTGCACATAATTGTTTACGACCTGCATCTACATTTTGACTTGGTCTTTCTGTCATAAGAAGTTTTAAATTATTATTATTATTATTATTTAGTCATTCATTCATTCATTATCCTAACCACTTAGTCCAATGAAGGGTCGCAGGGAAGCTGGGGCCTATCCCAGCAATCTTTGGGCGAAAGCAGGGTACACCCTGGACAGCTCACCAGTCCATCGCAAGGCTATATTATATTATATTATATTATATTATATTATATTATATTATATTATATTATATTATATTATATTATATTATATTATTGGGATCCAAGCTATACAAAGTATAGATCAGGCCCTATTGTTGTTGGACTGGAAAGTTGGGAGTTTGATTCCAGGCTTCCCCCGACTATATCCCAAACTGTCCTTGGGCAAGACACTGAACCCTAAATTGTATAGCCTGATGTGTGCCTATTGGATTATGAGTGTGTATGTAAGTTGCTATGGATAAAAGCATCTGCTAAATGACTACAGAATGTGGATTGAAGAGATGCATTTCCTTCTACTGGATGGATGTGAATATTCTTTAGTTGAGTTGGTGAAGATCTATCAGTATAAATATTTCCTGTACATGCTCTTTCAGGGTCACATCCAGACAGACTTCTAATTTCTTTTGATCATTCCTGACAGATAAGAAGCATCGCTAAGGCCTGCTTGTAGCTAATTCTTGACAAAAAAAAACAATTGCCCTTCATCTCACAGTTAGATATACATGTCCCAAGTGTGGACTGAATCTTAGCCACACGTTCTATTTGGATTCAAGTCCGAGGCCCCATGAGACAAAACACTGCAGGTTGAAGCGTGGGGTTGTTTTTGTATTTATAATGCTGATTTAGAGCCCAGGATCAGATTTATTAGATCATTTTAACTTGAAGTAAGTTTAAAAGAGAATAGGCTATTGGGGAATTAAGTTTTAATTCTCTCTAACAGCTTTGTAGGTGTGTGTTTTATGTGTTTAAAAACATATCTATGTACTGTACAAAGAACTCCTACTGTAAGGTCTGAAAATGAGTTTATATGACCATAATTCCAGAACAAAGTAGCATTGTGTTAAATTATTAATCAGCTAAAAGGAAAACTACAGTAAATGTGGCTAAATGAGTTTCTAACACATTTATCTAAGTCACATGGCACAGTAGCCTGGCTTCAACTCACATGCCCACACAGTGAGTGGTGCCAAATTTGGCTTTTAGAGGACAACTTTAGAAACTCGCCCATAAGCAAACCACAAACAGTGGAGCAGAAATACTCACAGGTCTTAAAAAGGCCACCAGTTGTCTGTTAGGGATTCTCCCCCCGCCTGCTCACACCTACACTTTACAACAGGGTCTAAAAGTGACTGAACTATCACACACACTCAACACTCTACCCACCAATTTAAGAGTGGAAAAAAATAGGTCACAAATCCCCACCTGAGTGTCTGGAAGCGTTTCTAAGAAACAAAGAATTAATATAAAGAAAGCTTGCGAAATAGGTAGATCAGTTCCTGTTGGAAAGTGGTCTCAAAGCACCAGGATGTGCTGATGTAGCTATCTTGTACTTAGACTGATGGGGGAAACTTCAGTCTGACACTTATCCAGGCAAATAAAAAAAAGGATACTGTAGATTCGACCTTTAATCTTCTGTGTATCCTAAAAGAATGGGAATTTCCCTCCGCCTTAAGGGAATTCCCAAAAAAATAAAAGGAGACATTTACATTGTTTTAGATTTGAAGACTTGGTCTTTATTCAGTCTTTCTTGACTGATAGCAATCGGTATTAAACCTGTTTTTTTTGGGGGTTTTTTTTTGTTTTGTTTTTTTCCAGGTTTACTGATTTAAAAAAATCAGCTGCTTTACCTGCTGAAAAGTGCACTGCACCAGATTTCAGACAGCAATTAAGAAGGGGATTCCCTTCTTTGGAATTGTATGTAATCCTGAAGCACTTGAGGCAACAAAAAGAACAAAATCTGATGAAGAGTTACAAAGCAGCTCCAATCACTTCAAATAAACCAAAGTTTGTCTCACAGTTTTCGAGGTGTTTTTGACTGTTTTGTCCACATTTGCGTAATTTTGTGGGGCATTTGCCTAAATGTGGTAGAGCCGATATTACATCAGCAGTGACTGAGAGCAAGCACACACTACAAACACCCAGACAGTCATTCATACCTGAAATGATTTCTGAGTCAGAACTGGCTCATATCTGTGCTCTCACAAGTTTGAACCTTTTGTTTTCTCTTAGATTAAAAACCATTCACCAAAATGTTCTCATTCATCATCCAAAAGCTCATGGTGAAATCCCACTTTTGAAAAAATAACCACTCTTGGGGAAAAAAGGAAGCAGTGATGAACACCACACAGGTCACCTCCCTCGTCTTTACTATTTGGTTCTCCGTGGAAGCTAAAGCTCCACTGCCTTTAACATCACACACTTTCATATTCCTTTTAAATAATGTTGGCAATATGTAATTATTTTCATGTGTGATTTTCTAACTGAAACCAAACTTTAAAATCAGTTTCTTTTGCATCAAACCCATTGTAGTTGAATTTAGCTAACTAGTGTATAAGACTGTAGGAGCAATGAAGGGCAAGTGGTCTTTGTATGTTAGATGCAGCTACACACACATCATGCAGTGGCCTTCTGTTTGACATACTTCGCAACTGAAACTGTACCTTGGGATCTACTTGACTCAGATACAAAGCCCCTCTTGATTAATCATGACTGTTAATTTGAGGATTTCCCAAAAGGAACCCATAAAGGAGGGTGTGACTCACCCTGCAACTTTATGTGTAGCTGCAATACAAACGAAGAAGAGGTCAAATTCCTGCCGTTGTGCAGGTAGAAAAGCGTTAGTCACTGGTCCCTTGCATCTGGTAGTCATTGAGAAAATCACGTTTTTAGTAGCCTGCCGATTGAATTTGAGACAAATGAGTGAAGCTTTTTAGCTTAGGTTTAACACTAAGATGGGAAATATAAAGTTATGCCAAGATGCACTACCAGCTAGGATGTCCAAATATGCTGTCATGATGCCGTTTTTCTTTGTTTTAAAAAAATAACTCCCACTTGTAACTAGCAGATAAGCTAAAGTAGTATTTTTCCTTGGAACAAATCTACAAAAACAAAGTCAATTTCTCGCTGCTCTGGCATAAATTTTAATTAAAAGACATATTAAATAAGTTTTCTTACCTAGGCAACTTCTTATTGGCTTTACAATGAACTGGGTAAATGTTGATTAATTCCAAGTGAATTGGATGCCATTAGATCATAAAATAGCCTTCACATCACTTGCTGTGATCTGGCCCTGAACAAGTAAAACTTAACTGAGTTTTGATATTCCTGCTTACATTTGAATAATCTCATTCCAAACCGGATAAAGAATGAGCACTTTTTTTTTTTTTTTTTTTTAATAGATCTTTAACAATGACTGGTTTAAAATGAATCCAGTTTCACTGTTTGGATGGTCAATTGTCCAAATTACACTTCCCAGTTCTCCATAAGTGCTTGGGGCGTCAGTAGTCCTTCAGTGTTTTTTAGGATTCTGACATGTTACCATTCATTGTGACGCTTTACTACAACTGAAACCTCAGTGATTGCAGCCCAAAAAAGTCTGTCTAGAAGCCTTCAGCAGTCACTGGGGATTTTTTTTTTAATCCACCTGTCTTCCTGGCAATACGGTTGCGGTGGTTGACATTTCTTTCCACACCCAGGTTATGTGTGGCAACTTTACCTTTAACTTCTTACAAGTCATTAAGACTGTATCGACAGAGCTATTCAGTGGATTTACATCATCTAGTTTTCCCTACATGTGCAACATTGTGATTTCCTCTCTTAACCTCCTAGATATTCGATTGTCTGCTACATTGCTGTTTATGCAGTGGACTGTGTGGACATAAATTTGATCACAAGGTAATACTTGTACATTTAGCATACATTGCTAAATGTGGCCAAGTGTTGGGATTGGAGTGAAAAAAACTTGTTATATCAATTAAACTGAGATATTTATAACGTTCCTTGTGATCTAGGAATGAAGAGCTGGAAATTTTCACATTTGACAATAAACCTTACATGCAGTTCGAGGCCAACTGTACTTCTTGAAATGAATGCTAATGACTGTACTTCCTTGGAGAACTTTTACTGTGTGTAGAAAATAAAATTTCACACAAGACACATAATCCTGCCATACTACTGTATTCCATCTTTCAAAAAAGAAAGACAAGATTTAATATTACTTAACAATATGTTAAAAGTAGCCAGTCTGGCTTCAATGTTAATACAATATACACTCTATGACAGATTTATAGTGTGAGTATTGTTCTTTTTCAATTTCATTCGGAAAGTATTCTGATACAAGCTGGCTACAGGTCAAAAATAAAGAAAACAAAAAAAACTGTAACTGGTACACTTTTACTCCGTTTGTTAAACAGAACTTAAAAACCAAAAAACGAACATTGTCAAGTATTACGGCTTCCTCCTTTCTGTGAGATATGGTGGAGGTGGAGGGGGGAAGGGGGAAGTGGAAACCAGCTAACCGAGCCCATTCCCTTGTCAATTGTGTGGATGAGATGCCGTGCTAGGAACAACGGGATAGTAAGTCACAATATCTCAAATACAGCTTTTAATTTATTACACTTTTCATTTTTTGGAGTTTCCATAGTCTTTTTTTTTATTTTTTTTTTTAAATAATGTATTCATTTCTTCTTCTTTTTTTCTTCGACGGAAACCATCCAGACATTGTAAGCATCTTTTGACTACAGCTAAACCAGTGGAAGAAAAGCATTTCAGACCCTGGCTCACTCAGTCAAGAGAAATGCTCAACTCAGACTAAAAGCACACAAGCACGCAAGGAAAATTAATCAGATGCAAAGTAGCATTCTGTGATTCTTTTTGTGTCACTTCATCTCAGCTTTGCAGGTGGGATCAGTCCAGATGGATCTGTGTTGTAACCACACACAGGGACAAAAACAAAGCAAGGCAGCGTGGGCGTGATTTGGGCACAGCCGGGAAGAAGTTGTGGGAGGACAAGTGGGTGGAGGTAAAAGGGATAGGGATGGAGGGTTGGGGTGGGCTTGTATAGTTGTTAAGGTACTGATTTGTGTCCTGACAGTTTCGAACATCCTCAATGTGCAGCAAATGTAGCTTTCTTCAAGCTAAAGTTTGACCAATTGATGGAAAGCCGCTGACGGTTCTGCCGGGCAGAGTCCAAGCAAAATCTGGAACAAAAGAAAACAAACAAACAATAGAGATTTTAAACCATCATAGATAATCAGTATTTGTATCCTAAGGCTTTAAAAACACATTGAAAATGTTTTTCCTTTTAGAATCAGCTGAAAAACTATTTAGTCTGAAGTGTTAATGTGCTTGCCGTTTCCCAATTACTGCCTTGTTTGCTGTTTCTGGGCAACTATTTACACATTGCTGTGAACTGGAAAAGCATGAAGTAAAGAAAACTGCTTGGACATGTAACTGAATTCTCTGCTACATGTGTCAATGGCTGAAAAAGACAGGAAATATGTCTGATATTCATGTTCATCAGCAGACTTCGCTGGTCAATTTGTGTAACCACAACGTCACAAATACCTTTTGAAGTACTCCACCTCCCTCTCCGTCTCATCCATCTCAGTGCTATCCAGGTCAATGTCTTTGGGCAAGAATACATCATCTAAAAACAAAACAAAAACAACTTCAAAAACAAAGTCATTTGTAAAACTACCAGCAAATAAATATTCTGCTGATGCTTGAAAATAATTCCCTGGTTCCAGTCCTGCTCCTCATCACATTAGGCCATGTACCAACAACTACTACAACATCAGAGAGGAACTACATGCAAAGTTAGCCACTTCAGCTTCTATTTGAATTTTCCTTCACACAAAACATCAGTTACTTCATCCTTAACAGATCTATCAATGACCAGTTTGGACACATTTTTCCAATGGATTTAATGGGAATCCAAGTTTCTGAACGTGCCTAAGATACACTATTTTTAGTATGGTTTTGATTGTCTAAGAAGTGAAAATAAACGTCATGTTAAAATGGCTCAAACTGTCCATAACACAGTAGATAAAGATTTTTTTTTTTTTTTTTAACATATATTGTGCTTTTTTTTTTTTTTTTTTTAAAGTGCATGAAATAAAAACTATATGCTGTGTTTATTCTCTGAAAAAGAACATCAACATGTATTTTCAAAGTACAGTCTAATCTAACAATATAAATGTTCACTAATGTGATGTAAAGTAATGACTGAACAAACTAACAGCTATGCTATGCAACAGGCTTCAGTGAAGACACACCCCTACCAGGAGCAGCAGCTTCTCTACAGAGTACAGGAAATAACAGCAGGTGTTTAGAACAATACCGTCAATTTGCTGGACAGGTTACCTTTACCATTATGTAGATTATATTCTGTCTTGACTTGAGGAATAATTCTGCTGGTGCTAGCTTTAGCTTATCTGCCACTTAATATACTCCTCTCGTGATAGACTGGTTCAAAGAGTAAAGAATGATTTACTCTTCCTGGTTTTTAAGGTGATTGCCAAAAAAAACATTGGGGTTAAATTTCCACTGTAAATGGACAAAATGCAGTTAACATGTCAGAACTAGTTAACACACAATCAGATGATCAAACCTAACTATGCATGTCAGTTATACCAACCGATGGAGCTGTTCATCTTCTCCCCTTTCTTCTTCTTGCTCTTCTTAGCCTTGCCTTTGGGCTGCGGTGACTCTGCATTGGGGAGCTTGCCATTCTGGTGCATTTGCTCAGACTGTGAGGCTGGAGGGGGGGAGGGGGAAGAGTTTGACACAGGGGGACTTATCCTGTCATCCTTGATTTGGGTGAGGGGTTGTGTTTGCTGCCTTTTTCCACTGACACTTCTGCAAGTACTTCTTTCCTCCCTGCGCGGTTCAGTGGTTGGGAGAGAAATGAGGGCCTCGGCGGGACTGACTCGCATCGCTTTGGTGTCTGTTGTAGTGGTAGGAGAGGTGCCATTAGCTAGCTTTGCAGTGTCATCACAGCTTTTGGGTAACTCCAAAGATCTCTTAACAGCAGCCTCAGAATTAGCCACCTTCACAGATTGCTTGACCTTCATCTTACTACTGACGTCAAGAGGAGATGTGCCGTTGTGGAGGATGACTGGGGAGTCGGGGGTGTTGGTCTCAATAGAAAGCCCCTTTTCAGTGGGGCGTTTTGGGCTGTGCTGCGAGTTGGGTTGGGATGGGAGCTCAAATTTCGGTTCTTTCTGGTCAGGGAGGCGAATGAGGGTTTGAAGCAGCTGTGACTTTCCGTTCTGAAGGTTATCTAGGACGTTCTGAGCTGTCTGTTTGAGGGGTTGTGGGTTGTTTTGAGGGGGTGCAGTGTTTTCCTTTGCTTTCTCTTTCTTTTTCTTCTTAGCAGCGCGATGTTGCTGCAGCTCCTGCAGCCGTAGCAGTTCCTTTTGAAGTGCTGCCTCTTCCTCTTCCTGCCGCTGCCGCCTGTGTTGCTCTTCCATCAGCTGCTGTTCCTCCCTTTCACGGGCCTCTGCCTCCAAACGAGCCTTCTCCTCCATCTGAACCACACAAAGACATACACCTTCAGGATAAAGGTACCTTCGACACATCAATCAAAACAACCCCATCTTAGCCATATGGTTATGTCTGCCAGAAGTTGTGACAAGAGACTTAGAGGGAAGGTTGATGCAAACTGCAGAATATTGATTGCTCTAAAAATGAGTCAAACAGGAGAAATAAATGACCTTCTTTTGTTTGTGCCTTGCTCGCTTGGCTGCCTTAGAACTGGAAGTGGGTTTACTGTCAGCACTGTTGATGAACTGAACCAGGTCCTCCACCCGCCTGTGGTCCTCCACCCCTCCATCTCTTTCTATCATCGGTTGCTGTTCCTCTCGCTTTGGCTGTTCCTCCTTCCGCTTTGTCAGGCGCAAGCGCAGTTTCTCACGCATTTCTGCATAGTTTCTACTGGTAGGAGCAGCTGGTGGCTGGAAATCATACAGAAAACAACAGTAACTGTATAGATGAAGAAATTAATCCTGCATTAATGATTCACCAGGTGCACCGTGGTATGTCACATTCAGATGCAACAGAAAGAATAAAAAGCAGTAATGACAAAGTTGGTGTGAAACACTAAAGGAGATGAACTAGCAGTTGCATAGTAGCTTCAATGTTACGTAAACATTACAGTATAACCGAACTAAAGCACGGGCGAAGGACTCCATGTCCAAATCTTGCCCGCCAGCTTTTGCGTGTGATTTAATCCCAGCAAAGGAACTTGTTCTTGTGGAATTACAATCATTTCAGGTGAACATGGCAACGTCAGTGAGTCTTACCCCTCCATGGCCAAAGAATTCGCAGTAGCAGCAATCACAGTATTTTCCCTCCTTCTGGTTGGTTGAAGTGGAGGTGGAGGAGCTGTGCTCGGAGCAGCTGTCTTCATCCTGACTTTCCTCCCCGTCGTATGGCTGATGTTCATAAGAGCCGTTACCTTCACAGCGATGGCCTTCGCAGTCAGGATCACTGAGAAAAACATCTTGTTTAAAACCAAACACTATCCACACCTGGATTTTCCCTTCATCACAACAGACTGAATTACTTTCCCTCTCAAATGAGTCTGAGTTCATAGACGTACCTGCAGACACTAGGGGGGGCACTGACAGGACCATCCGCTGAAGGCGCTGGAGGTTCTGCAGGTGGGAGGCATAGACCCTGCTGGGACTCCACAAAGTCTGGAGCCTGAGTGGCCATCTTTGGAAAGGGCTGCGAGCTCATTGTAGGGAGGTGCGTTGTGGGTGCTGGGGGTAGGGCAGGGCCCACAAGTGGGGGGAGAGAAGTCAGTCCTGTGGAGCAGTTTCTGGAGATGGCTGACGTGGGTTGCCTGTGGTCCTCTTTACCGAGACTGTGAAATACCTCATCTAGAGAACACACAGAATTATATCCTTTATTTTAGTCTGTTAACTAACTGTATTAAAACACATTCATATACCGTGGGTCTCCTCAAAAATGAAAAAAAAAAAAGGTTCAACCCAAACAGAGCTTTACTGCCGAGTTGTGAGCACTGACACTAAAGTGTTGCTGCCGTGTTCAAACATTGTGTTTGTGCTGAAGCAAATAAATGCTGATAAACAGTTACATTTTTCTTATTACCAGCATTAATAACAGATGCTGGTAGATCTAGTGTGTGGCTGAGAGATTAGAAAAGGCCACAGTGGCATTTCTCGCAGTTGCAATTGTATTGTAAGAAAAGTTAAAGCAACTACAGTTCCAATGCAGCGTGCTGGCGATGCCGTTTGCTTCACAGGTAAAACATTTCCATAATTTAAAATAAATTTTCATCAGATGCTGAATAAATGTTGTAAAGTTTACTTTCTATGTGGAAAATTAAATTCTTTAGTTTTACAACAAAAGTTAAGAGCTTGTTGAAGCATCTGACACTAAAAGCACCGATTTTGTTTTCATAAAATAAATAGGAATAAATTACTCGGAGGACTCCAAAACTATTTGAAATTAAACACAACAATCAAACTATACTTTAACTTTAACTTGGACCAAGAACTTAAACTCTCCTGTAAGCCAAAGTTTCTCTCGGGCTACATATTATGGCTGATAAACCTAAAGGTATACCATGCAGAACAACACTACAAAACAAAAATATTCCTATTCCATCATGTCCGATGACCAGCAAGAAGTGTGTGGTCGTATGTATGGGTGTGAAGAGACACCCATTTGCTTGCATTTCACACACAGTTATGAATTTTGTTGTGTTAAGAATGTTTTTTTTTTTGTGCTAAGACCTCTCATCATTTAGGTGATACGTGTATCATATTACAATAATATCTGTAATGACTAAAATAAAAGTCCATGTTTGAGGTTCATAGTCTCATACAACAGGTCAGACAGCCCAACAGAAAGTCTGTCAAAGCTTCCAAAGGAAGCTCTATGACTGCAGTTTCACTTCTTCTTTTCTGACGCTGCTGTACAGCAAAAGTCTACAAGACTAAATTCATCATCTGCAAACAGTAATTGCTTGGCTGACCTTTCACACAGAAAAATGGCATTAAGCATCTATTTTACAATCTCTTCGTACTTCGATTAAAAATTACGGAATCAACCAAATAACAAATAAATCCCAAAATACTAAATGATTAACCTGCTGAATGCTATTAATGAATATCTCACACAGTTGTTCAAAAATATGCTTCACTTTCCTTAATAGTTAAAAAAAAAAAAAAAAAAAAAAAAAGATTTCTTATTCAAATATGTGTGTTTGACAACTTTATGAGTGATCATTGATTTAATCACAAGAAAACTTTATCAGTACAAACCTAACGACTACTCCTACTTCCTATATTACCTATTGAGTTGGGTCTTTTAGATGCAAGGTGGATGGGTGGGTTATTACTTGACTGGACAGTGGTGGCAGTGCAGGACACAGAGGATGTGGCGGCAGACGTGGCCATTACTATGCGGCTGGTTTCCATGAAGGCATCCTGGAAATTGTAGAGACACTTCTTCTTGGCGCCAGTCTTCTTCGGCTCTTTATATTCAGAAGAGGAACATGACGACGACGACGATGATAATGATGATGACAATGACGATGAAGAAGAAGGGGTTAGAGGTGTGGGCAGTGGGGGATGCTCCCCTTGGAGGGAAACAGAAGGTGTTTGTGGAAGGGGCACATCAGTGAGAGGCGGTCCAAGCATGTCACCTGTGGATTACCACAGACAGATAATGATGATCTCTGTTTTAACAGCTTTTGGTTTAGTTGTTTCTGCCGTTGTCGGGTGGCTCACCTGGCAGGCATTCGTGCAACAACACAGATGGATTCCAGCTCTTCATCACAGCAGCATCCCACAGATTCTCAAACTTGAGAGAGAGGCACTGAAGTGAGCTGTTCCAGTCACCTGCTCCACCTGTACTACCAAAGCAGTTCTGGTATACGTGCTCTGGTATCGATGTGCTGAAGGCTGGCTGCTTGGCCGCTGAGTGGTTTGATGTGGGGTTTGGGGGAAGAGGCTTAAGGAAGAAAGAAAGAAAAAAAAAAAAAAAGAAAAGAAAAAAAAAAAAAAAGGTCATTTAGTGGGAAATAAGTACGGAATGCTGTTGGGGTTTCTAGTTTGGCTTTCGTCCATCCCCTTGTGGCAAACACAGAAATTACAGTGACAGTAAGTGAAACTACAACACAAAGCTTAGTTTTTATTCCTGGAACCTTAAAGAAAAAAAAAACCCCAGTGATAAGGAAATGAATCAAATTTCCCTTAAAGACATTCTTCACACTTTGATTTTATACAACAATTGATTACAACGAAGAAATAAATCTATAAGAAGCTGGACAGATGCTTTGGCTACAAAAATGATCCTCACCTTGTTGTGTGTGAGAGGAGGACTGGGTGGGTAGAGTGTAGGGTGGAGTAGGGGCCGGGAGAAATTGTGCAAGGGCACGTGGCCGTGGATATGTGGGTACAAGTGGAGGGCAGGGTGTGCGGGGGGTGTCTTGCTGTCTGTGAAGAACTGGTGTCCCACAGCGGGGGGAGGCACAGCGTGGAGCCGACTGGGTGGCAGACATGTGGCAGGACCCAAGGTGGATGAGCTGGGGTCCTGGTTGCACACATGGCACTCGCAGACATGCTGAACCTGCTCTACCTGAGGATGGTCAATATATATTCAAAATAAATGAACCAGCATTCTGGAGGGTGTGAAAGGATTTTCCATTAATGCAAAAGATGAAGTAATCTGCGGTTTTTGTGATTTATGCATACATCATGAACGCACACACACATAACAGCACTGGGAGCGCAGAAGTTGTTTAGGGAAATAGGCCTTGTTCATCTTTGTCGAGGAAATTAAAGCGATTTAAGACAGTGATGTTTTTGACTGATCAAACTGTCGAGGTGAGAAGGTGCGCAAACTGGAAATATGCTTTTACTGTGAAGAAACACCAGCGAGAAGCCTGAATCTGTGTGATCATCTGGGCAAACTGGAAACTTATGGCCTGGCCTCAGGTCTCCAGTTTCCATCTGACAACATCAAACACGTGAACTATTGTCCTTTGTCTTCCCCTTCATGGCCACAGACGGGCAATAGTCCACATCTTGGGTCGTCATCAGAGGTCAAACTCAGACATTTGTGCCTCTCCGCTCTGCGCCTGCCCGCCTTCATGCGTGAATCATGGACTTCCAGAGGCTCGGAGCACTTGTAAAGGCACTGAAGCCAGAGGCAGAGCTTGGCTAGCTAGCTACATTAGCTGGCATACTACTTCAACATACAGTTGGGGGGGGGGGGGGGGGGGGTTTAGACTTTTGAATCATGTAGCTTAAGCCGTATTTCCAGGATCTCCTACCCTACCTTTAAATAATTAGTTTTCTGCCCACCCAGTGGGTACCCAGTGCATGACCACGTCACATATGCATAAATTACAAAAATCATCCATAAGAATCAGAATAAATTTGTGTGCATCTTCCTTTTAATTAACGTAAACATTGATACAATCTATTTTTCAATACCACTGTGTTGGGGTATGCTGCTACATATCCCAGCTTGTGCTCTCAACAGATGTGCTTTCTGGCAGGGGGGATTATGGTGAGATAAAAGTAACATCAGCTTCTTCCTTATGTCTCCACAACTAGCAGGAAAAATTCCGTCCAAATTTTGACGACTACAAGGTTTATTCTTAGCACACTATGGCCACAAGCAATTGCTTCATTTACAAAGAATTGCCAAAGAAAACTCCTTCTGGGTGCTACAGTACCTGTTGGTGGTTGTAGGAGGGAGGAGCACTGTTATTCTTTCCTGAGGAAAGCTCTTCCTGCTGAACTGGGGACTCTCCAACAGCCTCGCCGTTAGGTTCCTCCTCATCGCCTTCTGATGAACTACTGCTGGTAATGTGAGGGGACTGAGCCGGAAAAAGAGAAGGAATTGAGTAATGGGTGAGGAACGGTACATTTCCCAAATTACCAGTAAGCAACTCATAATGATTATCGCTTCCATCATCCAGAAACTCAGCAGGGATTTTCACTACTAATCTTGGGTGAGTAGATCACTCACCCCTGCCTTCAGTGTCATGTTTTCACCCTCCCCATTGATGTTAGTATGAAGACCATTCACAGCAGCTGTCACAACACTGTTTTCCTCATAACTGCTCATAGGATAGATGTCCCCGAACTTATTGGACAATGGAGGCACTTCGTCATCATCACTAATACTACAAACACAGAAATAAATATTCATTTTAAAAAGAGAGTAAAAAAAACAAACAACATAACTGCTTTCAAAAGTAAATTATGTCTTGCAACATTTAAAACAGCTCACATAAATCGTTTGTTTTCAAGGGTGCGCTCCGAGTTACAACTAGTTTTTAGAAAAGTGAGAGGCTGACTTACAATGTGCTAGCATCTCCTTCTGGCAGTATGAGCCTCGGATGCTGCTGAATGGTGATGGGAGAACTTGAGTTGGAGCCAGATGCTGAACTGCCAGAGGAGAGACTGGGAGGATGCACTTCTGCCAGGTAATCCTGGGACTGTTCACCCTGCAAGGGCAGCTTGATGTGGAGGTCCTCAGCGATGGGTGAATCCATTATGCCACATGTCAGAATGTGGGAGAGACTGCAGTCATCACATGTACATCTGTTGGAAGAAGTTGGAAAAAACAAGACTAATATTGCATGTCCTTAAAAAAAATACTCACTTTTAATTATGGACATAATGTTTATTGATCAGAAATAATATTTATTGAAATCATAGTTATTTATTAAATAATACTTCTTGATCATTCACAAACTCTGAGTATTCAAAATGCCTATAGATAAGCACCAGTTTCCAAATCGTAAAAAACAGAGAGTAAAAAACATTAACATGTAGAAAAAATTCTATTCATAGTTTAAAAAAAAAAAGACGTTTCATTAAATCAAACTATATTGAGTACTCAGATCCAAGTCATTTTGTCTATAAACCTCAGTAGGAATATTGAAATATTTCAGTGTTTTTGATTTTTGTTAAACATGTTACAGAACATCTTAGACTGCAACAGTTGGTGCAGAGCAGGAAGTTGGTTTAAAAAAAAAAAAAAAAACTATGGAAAACACACTTTGGAGCTGAGAGAAGAGCTTTGTAATGTGTGTTCTGAAGGAGATGGATTAAGTGAGTCCTTGTGCAACAGTCATTACTTTGGACAACTTGAAGCTGGTAAGTGAAGTAATATCTGACACAGAAACAATCCCGCTCATTTATGGTCTTTATTTAAAGAGAAAAGTAGTATTACAAAAATCCTAAATCTGTTACATTTGGATTTATTGCAGTTATAATATCTGTTATATGGCTTTTTAGATGATGCTGCTGGACCCAAGTGCAAATTTTATTCTTGAGTGTCAACGTGTTGAATGACAGATAAAATTAGGTTTAAACACTAATAACTTTTAGGTAAGTCTGATTTTTCTGCACAGAAGATGACAAGAAGCCCCCCCAGCCGATGACACAGCAATCAAAATTAAAAACATACCTTCTTCTGTAATTACAGTTTGGACAGTCTGGGATGCTAAGACGAGATGAAAGCATTCTCATCGTGTCTGTGAAATTGTTGTCTCCGGTGGATGACTTTTTACTGTTCGGTAACTAAAAAGAAAGAAAAAAAAACAAAACACAAAAAGGCTTCAGAGCGTGCAAATGCAAATTTAAATCCACCGTGAGATGCTTGTGAATTAGTACCTGTTCTTCTATAAACCTCCTCTGCTTAAAGAACTCCCAATCCTCCTTCAGCATTCGCTGTTTTGTTTTCAAAGTCTGGAAATGGACAGATAATGAAAGCTAAACAAACTTACAAACTTAGATCAAAAAGAGAAACTGAAGTAAAATTATTCAGTCGGAACTTTGAACTCTTACATTTTTGCTGATCAAGGACTTATGTGGTTCTGTTCTTTGGTTGGTGAAAGTCTGACCCTCCACCTTAAAAAGCAGCTACAAAGATGTATATGAATAATACCTAAAACATCACCTTTACAAAACAACGTTGTACAAAAAACACTCAGCTTTTGTGAAATGTTTAAACTTAAGAATGCATACCTGTTCATCTACATAGTCATCTATCCTCTTCTCACACTCCTGCCATTCAGCAGCCACTGAAGCCATCTCCTGCTGCAGCTGCTGGTAGCTCTCTAACAAAGTCTGGTACATATCTTCATTGTATGAATCATGAGAGGCTGTACCGTGTCTGGAAATAAAAATAAATAAATAAATAAATAAATAAAAAGGAGAAATATAACACACCTGACACTTGAGTAAAAGATCACTGGGAGAGAGAATAAGACACCCATCTTTATTAACCACGAGGAACAACACATTTTAATGATTCAAGAAAAAAAAAACAACAATCAGTAGCTACAAATTAGAACATAAACACAGCAAGACAAGATCATGTTGACAGAATAACATGCCATAGTTTGTATTTTTAAAGAGGAACAATGACTTACTTCAGCTGTGCAATGAGTGCTGGTAAACTGCTGTGCAAGACTGGGTCAGAGAACACCAGATTTTCAAAAAGGTGCTTGTTGTGTAGCTCCCATGTCACCTGAAATTTCTGGAGGTGATCATTCTCCTGGAGAGAAAAAAACAGGGACCAAAGAAAGGTAGGAAGAAAAATATTAGAATTACAACCAAAACAATATAAGAAAAAAAAAAAGTTATTGGATATGCTAATATGGTGTTATATCAGACTGATCTGATTCATGACTTTATACAACTTATATTAGAAACACTAATCACAAACTAACCAGGGTGAGTAGGAAGCTGCTGATGGTGCGTGCAGCTTGGCAGAGGGCGCTATACTCTTCTAGCACCAGGGAGACGAACTGATGGGCCTGAGGAGGACCCTGGACTGCAGCTACAGTCCCTGAAAGTCCCGTAGTCTTAGAACCCGCAGAAAGATGCTTCAGTAGCCGCACTTTCACCTCCAAGACATACTCTCGAGCCTGCTGCTCCAGCCGCTGGTAGAGCTGATATGGATCTTTTAAACAAAGTCTACAAGTGGAAAAAACACCATTTAATTTTAAGCTATTTTTAAAAATACTTTAAAAAGACAGTAAATTAAATCCAAAATTACTTAATCTCCAAATTACACATATATCTGGCTCACGAGATGGCACTGTAACAAAGTTGAAGCTGTATTGTTGCAAGTTATTCTAAGGTTTTCAAGCCTTTGTTTTTTTTTTGTTTTTGTTTTTTTAAGAGGCTTGTTACTTGTGTTTATAGGGGCTTGTATAGCTCAACAGAGACCCCTAGTGGAGGGAAAAAAAAAAAAAAAAAAAAAAAGATCTTTTTATGATGGTACCTGTCCACCAGCTCCTTCATGCCTTCTTTGTCTCTTTCAAGGGGCTGGTCATGGTCATCTGCAAGTGGTGTCCCTGTCTGCCGGTAGATACAACGCACCAGATAGCGAACCTCCGACCAGTGGTTCTGGAGCTGCTGTGACTCCCGTTCCGATTCAGCAGAGATCTCCCTGTCAGCATCATAAATTTACAAAAATCTCAACAAAAACACACCAAGAATAATCTTCAATCAATTTAATCTTACTTCAAAATTAACTGACCGTCTTTCATTGCAGGCTTCACAGCTGCAAACCGTATCAGAAGGCATTGGTGCAGTGAGGTCCGGAGCAGGAAGCATGGGTAGTGTAGGTGCAGCATTGGTCAGTCTGTCTGCCATGGCCATTTCCCGTCCCATGGTTCCATTACTCCCTGGCATGTGCAAAAGAAAGTCCTGACTCTGTGGACAAAACAAAATTTAAAATGCGGATTAAAAAAAACAGAACAGTTTTTTGGATAACTTCTGCAGCTGTTCCATGATGTTTTCAACTGTTTTGAAGATGGTTATAAGGGGCACTAGGGTCTCAAGTTCAGTTGATATCACCTTTAATTAGGATGCAATCAAACAATATATTTGGGAAGATACCAAACCCAAGACCAACATCTAAGACAATAGTATTTTCAAACAGGAAATATATCTACCAAAGCAACCAATTCAGAAAACTAAAGCGAAATTTAGATCTATATATAACTAGCAATAATGTAACGACAAGTCTGCTGGCATTTATGCATGAGGTTACACAAACATATGAGACACAAATCAAGTGCAATTAATATTTTCACAGAGGTACGCATATTTACCTATCTCTTTAGCACAGCTAAACACCAACAAAAAAACCAAAACAACCAAGAGCAGCTCACAGCGAAGATTGTTTCACATTCAGAAATATAAGTCTACAGAAGATGGGAAAAGCACTGTGCAAATGCATGTCCAGAAACTAAACTACATCAAAACTTCTAAAGATGTAAGGAGCACCTGCAGATGCTACCATGAGCCCAGCATGTTCGCGTGAGTGTTGGGAAGGACAGTACACCAAAAAAAAACCTGTCCAATTCCCACAGAGGTAGACCAGAGATACAGAGATGTTATCCCTTAAACAACTAGAACAAGCACTCAGAGCGCAGACTTCTGCCAAGCAGCTCATTTCCACCCATGTTGTGACTCCTACCCTGTTATAGTCTTACATTAGATAGATTCATTGTAATAACGAACACACACTGTGTCAGCTGTATTGTGGCACTTGATTTATGTTTATATCTTAGTTTATTTTCTTGCACTTATGAAAATTCCAAAGGTCGCTTATTTTTCCTGTTCTGGATCAGAATAACCAGGCTTTTGCAAGGATCCAGATCTATCATTGATATATTGTAATAGCTGTTGGGGACATCTGCAGTGTTTTTTAGCCAAGCACCATGATCATTTATTGAGGAATTATTTGCATATATATTGAAAGTTGCAAACATAATGACAGATAAAACTATAACCTCTGTTGTCACGGTGAGGTAAAAGATCACACATTAAGAATTTTAAGTAATATACCATCAAAAACACCTGCTTAACACACATATGCTTTTATTTTATTCTACTGTCCACTATGCATGTTCAATTTTAGGTTAAAATGATCCCTCACCTCCTGCCTTAAAAGGAAAAACATGGGGTCAAACTTAATGTGGGTCAATAAAAGTTGAGATTGGCACAGTCTTGTGCTCGTCCCAATTCTTCTTTTTTTTGTAAGAAAACTGTCATGCACATTGTACTGATGGCCAAATTAGGTGAAAGAATGCAAAAATGTCCACATTTTGATGCTGAAACTGTACATTTACAGGAGAAACCGGGTATAAAAGAAGGCTGTGAGAGGATTTTTTTTATCATTATAATTTTCAGGCCTAAAATCTACAGTGTAGCAGTCACACTGTAGCATGAATATTTCATGGAAAAAACTCATTATTTGACAAAAAATACTAACTTGTCATTTCAGACGCAGAAAGTTTGGTCTTTTGTGACCAGTTTAGACTTTGAATGACATTTGTACTTCAAAGTATATCTGAGTTATCTGACTCCAAAGTCACTGGATTTTGTCAAAACCCAGTAATGAATCACTTCTTAAAACCAGAGCCATCTTCTCCCAATCAAACTGTACATTTTCATTTAATTTTGCGTTGGTTTTCTATAAATGTAGTCTGTTATCTGGAAAAAAAAAAAACTATGATGGCAAAGAATGCTTAAAAAGTGTAATAAGTAAAAACAATGATAAGTGTGCCTTTATGCCTTCGGACACATAAAATCAGCAGAGAATGAGACCTTACTGTCTCTAAGCAAACGTTTTAAAATAATGTATCCAAAATACAACTAAAACATTTATTTTAGGTCTGCATTAACTATGCATTATTCAAATTAATTCCCAATTAAATCAGTTGTCAGAAAACAATTAACATGTAAAGAAATTAAGATACAAATGTGAAACACGGCCTTTTTAAAAAAAAAAAAAAAAATGGTCAAGAGTGACGAGCTGTTAATAACCAACAGCTTTAACAATTACCTCCTTCAATCACAACCCAGATGACGAAGTGATGCTGCATGTCGATGAGAAAAAGCTTTGTTTAATGTGGCTTTTCCACAGCTGTGATAATGTTCCAGTGTTGTCCCAACAGAGACACAAGCTGAGCACATATAGGCAGTTCAACATAAAAAAAAGGCTCTTTATATGGAGAATCAGTCTTCACACACAAGCCCTTTTCATACAGCATGCTCACGGCGGGACTGAGACATATTCATTTAACCAACACCTTCTTGTTTCAAAGGTATGGAGGTGGAATTGGGGGGAGGGTGGTATGGGCAGGGGTAAAGTTCATCAGCCCCTTAACCAGCAAGAGAGGTTATTACAGTGGCACAGAACCAAATGGACAAGTGTTAAGCAGTACAGCATAGCATGCCACACTAACCAACAACATTGGAGTCAATCAGTTGATTTTGATTTGACACGACGCATTTAGAGCCATATAGAGCTATATCCCCCTTTAATTACAATGAACAAGAAAAGGGGAAAGTGAAAATTTTAAAAAAAAAAAAAAAAGGGCTGTTATATTCTCTATTAAACAAAAAAATAAGAGTATTTACAATATTTATATGTTTAACTGCATGTTGTACTAGATGTACTCAGTTCATAATATTCAGATCACGAAACAAAGCAGATATTTGGGCTTGAAGCAGTTATTTAGTTAGCCAAGCCAAAGCAGGCTGGAGGCATTTAATTTTGCAGACGGACCATGATTACTGTCTCTTAACAGCAACAGCTGCAGCTCATGTTGGCTGCATGCATTTGGGCTACTCAGTATCAAAACCAGAAGTGCCAAGTGAGCTGCTTCATCCATTGAAAGAATAACAACAGCTGCATGACTAACTGCAGATAGGGAAAAGATGATAGAACAAATTGCATCACAACAGTGGATTCCCACCTATCTAGCCCATTTACTACAGCAGCTTTTGGTTGTCTCAGCCGTCAGCTTCAACATTTTAAAATCTCTCCAAACCCAGTTGACTTACCCCTAATGACTGCTCCAGAGTAGTGCGTCGGTCCTCCTTCTCTACTGTGCGTCTGCAATCAGAACATACCCACAGAGGCAGCTGGAGGGCACTGGGTGTGCTGGCAGGCTGTGCCGTACCATTCTGGCCTGTGATGCCTGCCTCTGAAGGCACAACGCTGTCTTTACGCTCACATCGGCACAAGAGGCATCGATCACCAGCTGTGTAGGGTGCCCGCTGATTCAGGCCAAATGTGAATGGAGTCTGTTGGGGGGGGGGGGGGTACATAGGAGGAAAAAAATTTTTTAATGTGCAATAATTTATAAAAACTACTAACAAAGCAACAACAACATTTAAATTTAAATATTATGAATAGTATTTGGTAACAAAAAGGCTTGTTTTAATATTTTGTTAAGGGAATAAATATTAACATCAACTTGTGTCTATTTATCTAATATTTTCAGTTTTGACTGGCTATCAATTTTTAATAAAAATCTAAACTGAGACTAAACTCGCTCCTACAATGCATAACTTCTGCTACATACATCAAGTCAGGTCCTAAATCCTCAATGAAGCACGGCAGGCAAAACAAGACTTTTATAAAAAAGTAACAGGCACATCATTTAAAATACTGAAAAATATACTTGATATACGCTCAAGTCAGTAAACGGACCATAGAAGACAACAAAGATAATAATAGGTGGAAATTGCAGTGAATGATTTCGACATAAATGTATGTAAGAGAAAGGTTTTGAGTATTAAAAGATGGTTAATTCGAAACCCTTCCTGCTATAGAATACAGATAGATCTCAGGAGATTCTGATTATGTGGGTATTGAGGTGGGTTGCTCATCTTCATACACACCACTGCAGCAGTGGTGTAGTCTGACTGAACCATCAATGCACCGAAAAGCAAAGCAGTAAATCAGAATGCTGCTAAATTTTTTCCCCATGTCGATACGATCTGATGCACTCTAGAGGTCAGATTAGGCAAGCCAACTCAAGTTTTTTTCATGTAAAGAAACGATACAAAAAATATTTCAGGACTATTGTCATCTGCAGTCATTTATACGTTCCTCTTTTTAACTAATTACAGCAATGAACATAATAAATCTGAAAATTAACTGTAAGCCTAAAATAGCAGATACTTAATAATGATAAGAACCATATCAGCCAGTATATGAGACACTACGTGGGATGGGATAGGATGTGTCAGCTGGCAATCTGGAAAAAGGCAATTTGCTGTTTGCTAATGTTGTCAAGCTGAAGAGTCAAAAGTGTTCAAGCAGTTAATGGTGAGCAGCTGCAGCCTGGCAAGTGGCAGAGACAAAGGTGGGGCTAATCTGCATATTCATAGATCTGTGAGTGTAGTATAAGCCTAAGTGTGGAATGCCACATAAGCCATTTTCAGGCATGAAGGGATTTTAATAGAGAACTCTAAATATATCTTTCTGTAAAACATAAATTAGTTTGTGAAGGTTTGAGAGATGCTAGGGGAGGAAGCTAAATAACAATAGCAAAAAAAGTAGTATGACTAACAAATTAATAATAAAAGAAAAAAAATCAGGGTGGTAAAAAAAGAAGAAAATAGGCAGATAATTTTAGCAACTACAGAACATATTTTCAACATGTCTGAAAAAAAGTCAGATTTCTGCCTGTGTTCTGGATTAAATGTCTTATTTTGTAAAAAAAAAAAAAAAAAAAAAAAAAAAAAAAAAAAAAAAAGATTCTCCAGTGCTACATAAATAAGTGTTTTTTATGATGTTATTAGTCATATGTTAACAATATTTAGAAGAATAATATGTCAGATTATCCATGTACTTATGAATGTTTTTTGGAATTGGTTTACAGAAAAATGAAACAAAAGTAAAACACAATAAATAGATGAAAATGAAGTTAATATGATCAAATTCTGTGTGCAGTTCCTAATTTCGTGTACTAACTTTTCTTTCTCTAAATTTTATGTTACATGGGATAATGCACTAGAACATTTAACTCTTCGTGGTATTTGTGAAAGTTCTATGACATCTGCAGATATAAACTTCACCTACATTTGCATGATTGTGGAACAAGCTAACAAATGATAACAGATCAGGGGCATTCTTCCTTCCATCAACTTGAAGACTCATACACTTTGACTTTTTAAAACACTAACTCACTTAACTTGAACTTATTTTGCTCTTCTGAATCTATTCTGTCCTTCAAAAAAAGGCAGCTTACATCAGTATTTCTTAATGTAGCGAAGCTTGAATCGTATTGCTTGATGTGATTCAAATAGTATAGAAGAGTGCTAAATGACTAAATGTATATTATTGTAGCCTAAATGTAAACGTATTATTTCAGAGTGTAAGGAAAATAACAGGTCAAACTGCCTTTTGGTTTCAGAAAACAAGGTAAAATACAAGCTTTGGTTTATTTAGAAAGGTCATTACATCGTCTGTCCAGCAAATTGGCCTCTACTCCATTGTTTACAGTACTCTGACCACTTCCTGCAGCACTACATGGATCACACAACCCATTCAAGCTGATGGTGATGCAAACTTAAATCTGGTTTTATGGTAAGTTGCTTCAAGAATCTGCAGCCAAAACACTGGTATCTGTAACACAAATACAGTGTTGATCTGATGCAAATTTACCTGAAGGACTCCAGAGAAGTCAGCATTAACAGGGCCTTCCGTAAACTGTGGAGCAACACTGCTGTTCAGTTTGACCTGAAGGGAAAGAAGCTATTTAATTTGTATATATAAATGTCAATGAGGCACATTTGGAATTCACAGAAAGCCTCATGAACTTTGAGAAGATGAAGTTGTTGTAGTGTTTATCAGAGGTATATATGATAGTCCTGTTTAATTGGATAACTGTGCTTTTCAGAAAAATAAACAAATTTAATTTAGTTTAACTTAAACTTGGATCCAAAATAATTACAATAACAACAATGATAAAGTCAAGTCAGTATGTAAAAACACAGTAAAACCCGACCAAATTCAAGTTGCTAATGCTGCTAGCATTAGCTACCATTAATGTTTATCTAAGAGCCAGTACCCTGTAAACCACCAGTGAAGAACCTAATGATACTTCTAAGTAACCTTGGCTTTGTCACCGTAATCTCCACCTACACGAACTGTATTAGCTGAAAATAATGCTTCCTGGTGTCCCAAGTTGTTGTCGATACAGCTATGATCTCTTAACTTAAGCTAACGAGTAAGACAAGTGTTCAGACAAGAAAGTTAGCTTAATGTTTACGGCAAATTGTCATTATAAAATAAAATCATCTGATCAGCTAAGCTATAATACTTGTTAATGGGCATTGTATTAGCAAGTATAATGACTATCATTAGCTGTAATTAAGCCAATTACTTGCTACGTTGCATTTGTTACCATGCTAACAGCACTCCCCTCATCATTCTCGGGCCCAAATCAGATTTGTCGTTGATAACACCGCTAGCTAGTCTTGACATCCACTGGTTAACATTGTGTGTGAATCTTACCTCGCCGTTTAAGCCCGCGATGGACCCTATATTCCCGCTCCCAGTATTACCAGATGTTAAAAAACTGACGACAGAGGCAGGTGTTGATGTTCCCGTACAGCCCAGGGCCGGAGCAACACCGGCCTTGCCACTAGTATTGCAGACAGCACTGCAGCTACTGCCACCGCCCCGCTTGTTCTTCCTGCGTTTAGCCCCCCGTTTAGCATCGGTTGGACTCATTTTTCCAACAAAACAAGCGAGGCAACTTGCCGTCCAGACTTGGCACAGTCTGTAGTGGAATGCCTTGTGCAATCACTAAGGTGTAAATCCGGGATAACGATTTAGAGACTCCCAAAACGACAGACACCCAGTCCCACCAAAGTGCAAGCCGACTTCATAGATTCCAATATGGCCTCCGGCCGGACTGCTTCAACCAGGCTCAGTTTGCGTCGCGACGAAAGGTGCGCGACCCACCACAGGGTTTATGGGAAATTGAGTTTGTTATGTTGAATCACTTAATAGATCTTTGAAGGAACTTTTAATCCAGACAGACTTAAGTTTGCACCGCCATCTGCTTGGTTGTGGTATGTATTTCATGTTTGCTGCAGAAAGTGGTGAGAGTAGGCTACTATAAACAGAGAAGTAGAAGCAACTTTGCATTCTGAAAACATAATCATGACCTTTAATCAATCTTGTGCGCTGAAATAACATGTATTTATTTAGGCTAAAATGGTTGTGTAATTGTTATCAGTACAGCTTCACAGAAGGAAGGGTTGCTAAGTTTAATAAAACATAAATTAATAAGGAAATTGAAATATTAGAAGCTTGTAAACCAGGGATGCCCAGCTCCGTTCATCAAGGGCCACAATCCTGCAGGTTTTCTATGTATTCCTGCTCCAACACGCCTGACTCAGGGGAATCAGAACTTAATACTACATTGGCTGTTGGGTCCATTTAATGGCAGCTAGGTGTGCTGGAACAGAGATACACCAAAAACCTGCAGGGCATCGACCCCTTTGGACACTTTTGTTGTAAACCTATTTCAACCATTGTGAAGATGAAGACGTGTAGTCGACACTCCTGATCAGAAGGGGGTGGTAATGTATTCAGACATTATCTATCAGTAATAAGTACATTTTGAAAAAAAAGTTATAACCATGCATGTAGCATATTTCAACAGCAGGGGGAGCTCTCGCCCAGCAGATGATGCAATTTGCATCAGGTGATTATCCCTGGGCCATCATTGACGTTGAATCAGTCTTTCCGGGTCCAAATATCACGTCTGGCGAGCTTGAGAAGTATTTAGGATCGCTTGTGAGAAAGCAGTTAAATGTCTGTTGCACGTTTGCATTAACATCTGAGACAGTAGGTTTAGTGGGAACAGCTCAGGTGCTACAGTGCTGGATTTCAGTCAACTACTGCTACGGCTAACATCACAGCTAAGTAGTTAGCCGCATCCGCAGGCAGGTAACGTTGTCAAGTTTTCACCATTGTCATTTCTTTGTTGCTATAGACTATGTACTGACACAATAGTTGGACGGTTTTTTGTTTTCATTGACCGCAATGCTTTTGTAAAAGTTTTACATTTGTTTGTTATAGGCGTTGACTACCATTCAGCTACCACAAGCTAAACGTCAAAGGGGTTTCAGGCTTTCACGTTAATTCAAATTAGTGGGCAGCTTTATGCTAGCTGATCCTGAAGGACTGGTTGGTTGAGTTCAAAACGCATCGTGCTGGTTTAACATTAACCATGCAGTTAGCACAGTTTGAGAACACCCCCCCGGTTTTGTTTTCCACCCTCTACTTTTTGCTACCCTAAAATATCACGTGACTGTGCTGCAACAGGTAATCTTTACCTTGCCAAACCTCAAGTGTCTGTTCCGGGTGGGGTTGCTTACAGGAAATGAGCAATTGCGACAAGAACTAGTGGACTGGGGCCATTTTTTTGTTTGTTTCAATATCTTTCTATCTCTCTCTCAAGAAAAGTGCTAAACCACCTGTTTTTTTTATACATATATATATATCTCACACACACAGTAGGCTACATCTAATCCAACTTTCGACTGGTGGTGTGTATGTACATATATGAAGAAATGCAACTAGAATGTATGCAAAAGTGTGTGTAAACTAATTAAAAGGTAATTCAGTCTTCTAGGCGGTGTTTTACTTTAAAGATTTGTATAGTTTACAGATGGATGTGTATCGAGAATAAGTTGGCCACTTGTTTATGCCAGAATCAGATCACTGCACATCAGCATGGTGTCTATAACTTTTGGTTGCCATCTGGTCACTATGAAGACCAATAAAATAGATATGACACCATCTTTGCTTTCATAATGCTTTTCAGCTTGTTCATCAAATTGTTGTAACCCTGACAGAAACCAATAGAAAGTGGATAAAAGGTGTTTGTTGCTACTGTGATGTTACTCATTTCATTTGTAAGATGCAGTTTTAAAAGTTTTAAAATTCTTAAATTCAGTGTTCATTCTGTGTTTGGGGGAACAATAGTGAGACAAATATAGATAAGCCAGAAAAAAGGTTTAAGATCTGAGGATGAAGTTAAAACCACACTGATCAGAGGAGAAGTGAGTTTATGACACCAAAGTGACTTGTGGTGAAATAGTGGTGGTGGTGGGGGGGGTATCTAAGAGAAGTTGGTAAGTTGATGCAATTTGTATGTAATTGTGTATGCATTAGATGATACATGACACCTTTGGTACCAGAGCTATCTGTGGTAGTGTACTTTCAGAACTGACATCCTACCACTCCAGTCCAGATGTTTAACCATAGCATACGCGTGATAACTCAAAATAATTTTGTGCTGATGTACAGTGAGTGACCCTTCTACTTAATGGGACGAGCAGACCCAATTCATAGCAGAGCCACTAGATCTTTCTTTGTAGGGTTCAATATTTCATGTTTTTGCACCTTTTTGCGCATCGGTATACAAGGAAATTCTCATCCCCTTTCCAGTACAGCTATTACCAGTGTCAGTATTTTATTTGTAAATCATGAACTTACAATAATGTAGTTACAATAATAAGAAACAAGTTAAGTTTTTATAAATAATCTCAGATAATTTCTAAAATACCTCAAACAACATTTATCTTTCATGTCATTTGGGTGACATCAGTGTACAAAACTAAGCAGTCAGCCAGCTTCATAGGACATTTTCATCCCTTCCTGTTTATCTGTTTTCAGGTATGTCTGAAGTTAGTCTTGAGGCTGAGTCGGCGAAGGCCTCAGCAGAAGACCCTCAGAAGGATTGTAAGGAGGCTGACAAGGCAGATGACAGTTTGAGTGAGGATGTGAAACTTGGGAGTGCAGAAAATGGCAATGGAGGAGAGGACAAAGTTGAGATGCTATATGACATTAATATTAACAGCGATGAAGAAAATGCAGAATCCATTAGTAAAGATGTTCAGGAGGAGGATGAGGGCACGCAGAAAGAGAATGCACTGTCTGACAGTGTAAATACTAGAGGACAGGAGGCAGAACACCACGCTGAAATAACTGAAACACCTGAGGAAAGTGGAGATTCTCACTTGGAAACAAAGGTGATGTTTAACTTCACTTTAAACAATCAGCCTGCTCTAGCACTTCCTCACTGCGCTCTTGCTTATGTCCCTTTTTTCTATCTTATGCATAATCATAGTAACAGGTCAAATTTCATTGTGGATTTTTATGAGAAGTAATCTCTGCAATCTTGAGTTACAATGTGACTCCTGTCTCTCATTTTCTTGTCTTTCTATCAGTCTGTTGTTGTGCTTCACCTTCAATATGTAGAAAAGGAGCTGCTGGTGGTGTGCTGGGTGCCATTCTTTCTCAATAGCAATGCAGATTATGACTTTTCTGTCTTTCCTGGCTCTCTGCAAAAATCAATAATTGTTTATCATTGTTGTCTATTTGTATGCAACAAATGTCCATTTTATATTAATATCAAGTGGGGTTTTTTTGTTGTTTGTTTTTTTTAAAATTAGTTCTCACTGCTTTCAGTAAGTATTCACTCCTCTACAAGTTTGTATGAAGCAAAAGTGATCGTTATGTTCATGTTGTAAGTCATGTGTGCATTGAGCTCCTGAACTCTACCAGTGTCAGTCACATGGCTGGGTAAGTGGCAGATTTGGACTCCTGACTGCTCTTTCTGAGGCAGTCCCGTTCTTGTATTTCAGGAATGTCTGACTCCTCAGGCTATTGATTCTCATTCGGTTTCAGGCTCATTGTCGACATTGTGTATCACGTTATCTTATTCACCTTCCCACTCTCACTTAGCAACACAAACTTCTGCACGGTTGTCAGAGAATATTCAGGTCTGTCTAACCTTTTTTTTTTCCCCCCATTTGAACTCAACATTGTGCAACTTGACTGTGTCACGTTCCTCTGTAGCTTGAGTGGCAACACTTGTGTTTCCTCATTGCTGATGCTGCAAGTTGGACAGTAAGCTTTTTGTTGTTGTCCGTTCATCCCTCCCACAGCATGCAGGCTTCAATTCAGGGTACTGAACTGTAGGGAAGCTATACCTTGTTCCTTCCCATGGCTGATTAATTTGCAGCCACTTAACTATTGTGTGTGGCCCAGTAGATTAACTCTGTTTAGCAAGCTGACTTGCCCAATGTTTGCAGATGGTGGCTCTGAGACCCCATTATCGCCTGTAGGTCCTCGGCTTAATTAGACACCGCAACACTGGGCCTCACAAGGACTCTTGCATAATGATGCATGTATAGTTCCTGGCAAACTGGAGTGAAATGAACAGTACTTGTCAGCTGATTTTCGTAATAATCGTTGCACATGTCTTTGCCTCAGTCTTATCTGCAGTAAGTGGTTAGGCAGGTGGAGCCATCCATGTCTGTCGCCTGGCTGCATGCGGGTGTCTGTGGCCTTAAAATATTTATGCATCTGTCACATGATGCAGCAGTCAAAGAAAAGTCTTTGTTGCACATGCCAATTTGAATTACTTTCTAAATACTTGCCCTTGGAGCTCTGAATATGTTGTAATAATGTTGTCAGTTATAAATTGCAGCCTTACAATCTGGCTGCAGTTCATAACTGACATTTATATGGACAGTCATACAGACAAACTCGTTCACATCGAGCATCTCTTTGAGACACAGAAAGGAATCCTCGATAAAGATGTAACTCGATGCCTAAGTTAAACCTAGCATATTTTTCCAAAACTTGGTATCTCCAAAATGTTTGGGAGAGATTTTCTGCTGGTCTTTAAAGGCATTTTCTGTTAGTTGGTCATTTGGAGAGGGTTTATTCTTCTCCTAGAAGTGATTAGCTGAAATATATTGAATGTTTCCTGTTGGATTTGAGTCAGGTGTTGTACCCGGCCACATCCTATGTTCTGCATTATTGTGCACATGTTTATGACCGTGGTTGTTGGATCATCACATTGAAATCCTTCTCTTCTGCGAAACTTATGAAAACGAGGAGTTGTCATTATTCTGTTACATCATCTCGTGTCGTGCCACTTTAACGCACTCGTGCCCCATAATGTCCCACTTTCTCCTTTCTTCGTCCTTACGTCAATGCTGCCCAGGTTCATACCAAACATGCTGGGCCCCATCTGAACAAAATAAAAGGCATTTGCTTTGCTTTCTTTCAGGTCGTATTGTTCACATTTGTCATGAAGTTTTGGGTTGAAAGGAAGTTTTTTTTTGTTTTGTTTTTTTTTTCTTTCTTTCTGAGTGTGGTTCATACAGGTTGGTGTTATATTTCCCTTTTTTGTGGTCTGAGCCGTCAGAGACCTGAGCTGATCAGATTCAACACTTTCTGTTCATTCAGCGTGAAGCCGTAGATTTGCACGCAAACAAGCACAGATTACAAACTGAGGGAGCTCTGATGTTCACAGGTCATTTTATAGCCATTTTCAAGTGGGTTGAAGCTACATTTTAGTTGTACTTGATTTTATTCGTGTTTACAAGTGTGTAATGTGTCAGGATCACACCCGTATGCACTTTCGGTGCATCAAATTCACGTTTTTGACAATGTATTTTGAAAGTGAAGAGGAAATACAAAAAGGTTACTAAACGTGAATCGTTTGCCATTTAAATGATATTTCACATTGTCTACTCACCTCTGTTGTTTTCAAGTGTTCAAACCGATGGGTCTTTTCTGAAATTACCCACAATTTCATTTTAATCTAATCATTTCCATTTCTAAGGAAGCAGCCCCCAATTTATGACAGCTTTTTGTGTTCATCAATTATTTTATTTATTCATGACATTTCGGCAAGTTCTTGTACCTACAGACACCAGATGACAGAAATATGCTCCCTGCATATTGCTCCCTGTTTATAATGTAAATCTATGAATAAACTCACTGTTTAACTCTCACAGTAAAACCACTCGCTGTGTACAAGACGGAGATCCTGTTACTTGTCCATCTGGTGGCTATTTGCATTATTTAGATCGTGGTCACGTTATTGAAGTGAATGAAATGTAGATTTGCTGTTTGGCTAAAGATTGTCATTTTTTTTTCCATCTCTTTACATAAACAGATCCTGATAAAGTAGGAAACCGAATGTCATTCTGATTAGGTCAGTGTCCTAGTTTCCAAGTCCACAGTGATTAGCTCATGAGACTGTGTGCAGGCACTAACACAGCTCTGTTTTCATCTAACAGCGACACATCAACACAACTAAACCTAGAGACAAAAAGCACTAGTGGGTCAGATATTGATTTTATTGATTTGTGTTCATTTATTTGGTTTGTTGCATTTGTTTGTGTTGCTCTTTTTTTTAAAGTTGGACCAGAAGTTAGACCAGCTGTTGTACAGAGGGGGTTAGAGATGGCTCATGTCACAGGAAGCATGAGGCATCACAGATGCAATGTGGCCACAAAACACTTGATATTTTTTTTTGTTTGTTTTGTTTTAGATAGAGTAAGGACTATGCCTCCATCAGTACTGCCATAGAAAAAGCAGGCTGCTGCCCACTGGGATATATGGTTCAGGAAAAAATAAAATGAAAAAGACAATCCTGCATCTCAGTGGGTGCAACACTCGATGCCTCATCTCTGTATGATTTTGTTACCTGTTAAGTTAGGCGAACCCCAGAATGCTCGGACACCATGAAAGGATCAGCTGTGACAGTTTGCACCACACCAGTAATGGTTTAGGCATTTTAATGGTAAATAATAAGTTGGCATGCTATCATGTTGAAAGTAAATCTGCTCAAATTATGTTTGTTTTATACCTGATCTGGTTTAAATATATAAGGGTAATGTTATCTATTGTCATTGCCAATAAACCAGGCTTTGCCAGCATCCACAAGATGACAGACCACAGCAGTTGTCTCTAAAGCGAATCCCCCCCCCCTCTTTTTTTCCCTCTCTCTCTTCAAAGTAATAACTGTTTTGCATTGCCTTCCTCGTGGCAGGTGACCACAATGGCTGAGGAGTCCCACAGAAGCTCAGCTGCTGAGATCCCAGTCACCAGCAATGGAGACCTGGATCAGAGCCCTGAGACAGCATTCCAGAGGGTAAGAGCTTGACCAGAAGCTTTTTAGAGCATTTCTTTGGAGTCAATCCCAGTTCCTCCCCTTGGCCCTTCCTCTCTGTTTTGGAGAACTAAGATGACCCTTTTCTTTTCAATGAGTTTGGAAGCCAGTCAGATGACTGGATTGCCACAACTGCTTGATCCCTGACAGAAATGGGGAACTTTATTTCAGAGAGGTTGAGCCAGAAAACTCTGAAACTCCCAGAAAATGTTGTATTTCTTGTGCTAGCTTTAAGTAATATTCATTTCTCTTTATTAAAGTGAAGTTTTTTGTTGGCAAAAATTGACACTTGTTGGAAAACGTTTTTAATACGCTTCTTTTGTTTGACCATGTGTACAAACTTCCCAGATATCTGGTAAAACAAAATGTCAAATCTGCACATTTAAGAAGCTGGAGCCAGCAAATTCTTTGCATCTCTGCCTGGGAAAAAGAAAATAAACCAAACCTCTGATCGACTAATTAACAAATTGAAGCTCTAAATACACAATATCCTTCTGTGAGGGAGCAAAGTAATCAGTCCAGAAGAGCGCCTTCTGCATTGGAGTCATTTTGATGGAAACTTTGGGGCGCCTCTCTGTTGTCAATCTGGCTGAGCTGGCAGCGCTTCCATCCTGACCAGCTGATAACTCCTGAAGGCTCAGACATGCCTTTCATACGGCTCCCATTCAGCTCCCTCAGAAGAATGCCTCTGTCTTTCTAGCATTCAGAATCAGAAATATGTGCAGCTTTCATATATTTATACTTACTGGAAGTTCCGACTATAAGTTCTCTATCAGATAAACGCATTATTGAGAATGATGTTAATGGCAGCTAAGAACTAGAAAATGGCTCCAAGCAGATATACCTGGCATTCAGAAACTGTACAATACTGTCTACCACAGTGTTTTTCACCAATGCCGTAGCACACTAGTGTGCCGTGAGAGATTATCAGGTGTGCCCTGAGAAATTACCCAATTTCACCTTATTGACCTAAAAAGCAGCTCTGTGTTCATCTACACAGGCCCCGGTGAAAGATAATAAAATTCCTCCTTCTTGTGTTTATCTGATTTCAGTTTAAGAGGCTTTGATTTGATGGACTTTATATTAATAATATGGACTTTTTAAAAAAAAAAAAAAAAAAAAAAAAAAACATTTTGGTTTATGGTATGCCTTGTGATTTTTCAGTGAAAAAGTGTGCCTTGGCTCAAAAAAAGTTGAAAAACACTGGTCTACCAGATACGTCATGGGGAAACTGACTGTGTTTCTTGCTTCAAAGGGATAAATCTGACCATGTCTGGCTTAAATGCACCTAGTATATTGGAAAACTAAGAAGGGACTTTGTTTAAATTATATATAATATAGAGGTAGTCAAAGTATTAAGATAGTACCACTTTGCATTTGTCCAAATTGTTCATATTTATTCTGTTTATTGCTGTTTTATATGTTTACCTATTTTTGTTGTACGTATCCATTTATTTATTCATTTTTTTTATTTTCTGGTTTTGGGTTTGATAAATACAAATGAAAAGAGAGGGAGTTGGAAAAAAAGAAGAGAAGGCAGATGGGACTGTGAGAAACTGTCTTGAGTGACTATTTAGCACAAATAATGACTGTTGATGTTTACATAGCCAGGTGTACAGAAGTTTCTGCTACTCAGAGATTTTGAATTGCTCCCAATGTGAATGGTCTGTGCAAGAATAAAGATAAAAATGTTTAAAAATAAATAAATAAATAAAAAAAGAAATATTTTCAGCTGTATTTCATTTTTATCTTTGCTCCTCTGTGGGGAAATGCAGACTGTAAAGTGGACACCTATTCTACTTTGCTAGTTATCATTTTAGGTTCTTGTTCCCCTCAAAGTTTTTTCTTGCTCGAGTTGATTTAAGCTATTTATCAACCTGTCTGTATTTGACTACCTGGTTTCTTCAGCTCTGAAGGTTTAAGTATGTTTAAGTACACTGTACATTTGCCTGTCTGTGGGATGCAGATGGATATCAGTGGGAAGTTATAAAATGCAATTAATACTCAGTAACACTGTGTAACTATCAACATCAGAGGAACTTTACAAGGTTTTAGCTTGTTAAAAATATGACTAGAAAAGCACTCTGATAGTGCAGACCTCCTTTTTTTTCAGTCAACTACTGCTGATTGTCAAAAATCTTTTCAAAGAGTTCCTGTGTCCACAATTCCTTCCAGATTATTTCCAGTTTTAATGGAATCTAAGTTAGACCAAGACCCATTCTCAAAAAAATTGCAAAAGTGAATCCTCTTTGGGGGTAATAATATTTCAGGGTTTTATTTCTAATTGGCCTTGATGCGAAAAAAAACTTATAGCTTTCAATCGGTGGGGTTTTATTTTAGTTACTTTATTTGGATCCCCATGAGCTGCAGCTCTTGTTGCTGCTGAGTTATATAAGTCTTTTGAGGTTTAACCAGATTAAATCTAGACTAATTTTTTTCATACTTTGTGTTAGTTTAATAAAGATGATTTATCCCTTAGCTCCTGTTTTTCCTTTTGCCAATAGGACTCTCAGCCCACCACTCCCGGTGCCCTAAACCTTTCCGAGTCTTGCGTTATCTCCAGCAACTTTGCTTCAACAGCAGAGGGCATCATCGAATCAGGACCATACAAAGGTGAGCTAGTCTTTCCTCTTTACTATTTTCTTTGTGTAACTTATGTGTGTACCGTTTCCTCAGTGCTGAGTTTGGTAAAGCGTCAGCGTGAGTTTTGTCATACTTTTTCATCTTGCTACAGTATTTTTGGTCCTAGTTTCTGTGTATGTTTATTTCTCTGTGTTCCACCTTTTCAGTTTTTTTTTTTATCTCCGTGTGAAAGGTACCAATTTGAATTTGTAAAGCCGAACATCCAATTGAATTTAATGAGTTTGCTCTGATCTCCTGGTTCTAACCCTCCTTTCCCTTTTCATCGTCATGTTCTTGTTACAGATGCAAATAAAAAAATCTCCCTGTAGAGCAGAGAGCTGTTGTAACCTGTTCACCACAGTGTTGCCATGGCTATTTTCCAAATTATTCTCACTGGTTGAGGGAGGTCTTTGTTCATTAACGCATTCGCCCTGCAACATTATGGAGAGCTGCTGTAATAAGAGGAATAAAGGAAGAAAAATGAACTTAAATTCCCACTAAGGGTAACATCCTCTGATAACTGTGAATATCCTCCAGGGTCAGCAAGCCTGCCCACATCTCCTGTGACACCTGTAGCTCCAAGCTCAGCTGTTGCTAGTCGTCTGGCTCGCTCCTCCAGTGATAGTCAGACTGAGAAAGGTACCGGGAGCAGTGGTACATCAATCAGACAACCTTTCATCAC
This sequence comes from Telmatherina bonti, assembly GCF_933228915.1. Lineage (NCBI taxonomy): Eukaryota > Metazoa > Chordata > Actinopteri > Atheriniformes > Telmatherinidae > Telmatherina > Telmatherina bonti. The sequence goes on along the minus strand of NC_136621.1, from coordinate 26,049,633 downwards.
AACCCTTTGTGCACGAAATTAACCGCAATCTATTGATTCTTCACCTGTTGCTTACCTGCACCTTCCTCCTACAGGCTGTGCCTTTTTCAGAATCAAACTTCCCTTTTCCATTTTTGTCTGTGGACCCTCAAGACTTTCCCTCTGTGTAAATAGTGTGCTAACGTGTGTAGTTGTTTATCCTTTGCTCTGGCCGTTCATGACCATTTGCTTACTGCTTTAGAGTTGTTACCTGGAGATCTGGGTACGACAGGTTCTGATTCAACTTCCTGGTTTGCTTGGCTTCAACAAAAAACCTTTTTAACCTTTTTATCCTGCAGAAGTTGGCATCTGTTGACTGTTAGTGGAGCTTTGAAACTCTCATAATGTAGAAAAGCTGAAAAAACTGAATTATGGTTAAAAAAAAAAATAAATTAAATAGTTAAATTTAAAAAAAAAAAAAAAAGTTTAAAAAAAATTTACTTTTAAATATCCAAAATACTATATATTTGTTGGCTGTTTCCCCATTAGTAACCAAAGGAGCAAAAACTTTCTAGACCATAGACCTTTGAAATATTTGAGCAAAAACTGAGCCCAAATTGCTCAACAGTAAGCCGATCTTCATTAAATTACTTTATAAAGGTCGAAACTGATGTGCAGCATTTTTTTTCTTTCTTTCTTTTTTATCTCATATCATCACTAAGAGTGGTCTCCCATGATCACAGCCTTTTCTGTTTGGCATTTGTCATGTTTATAATAAAAAGATGTCAACTGGCGCTGCTTCATATTCGGATATGTTATTTTTGACTTTTCTGCTGACCTTTATCTGCATTGTGTGGTGCAGAGCTCCATTGATTTAAGCTGTTTTTCCCTAAATGAATGTAATAGCTTAAGTCTGTTATTTGTTCCCTGCTTTCACTTTTATTTTACTAAGACAATCCAATATCTTTTTTTTTAAACTACTGATTTAAAAAGTACTTTAAAATCACAATTGCTGAATAGTACCTAACCATTTTTTCACCTGTTTTCTGTCCTTTAAGTGGAGCTACTAAGTAACTCACTAAGTGAATGGCTTTTAATTGTCCAGGAACAATGAATGATCAGCCAAAGAGTGGAGCAGTGGTCCTTTCCGATGACATAAAGAACCCAGCCATGGAAAAACTGGATCTAGTGAGAAAGTGGAGCATCAACACATATAAAGTAAAGCTCACTTTTGATGTCTGTCCTCGACCTCTTCTTTGTCCCTCAGCTCCAGTTCAACTCTCATCATCATCATCATCATCTCAGTTAATTAAAATGTTGGCAGAAAAGTGAAACTGACAATTAAAAATTCTATTGCTTTTTTATTTAGATCCGCTCTGTTTTATCAGTCTAATTTTTTTACTGTCGCTCTAATTTTAAAAAAAAATTTTGTTCTGTTATTGTCTGTACACAGTCAAATCTCCCAGCGGTCATTGTTAATAATGGATGTCCATTTGTGAGAATATGTTAATAAGGAGGCTGTCCTCCACAGTGTACCAGACAGATCTTGTCTGAGAAGCTGGGTCGAGGCTCGAGGACTGTGGACCTGGAGTTGGAGTCGCAAATTGAATTGCTTCGTGACAACAAGAGAAAGTACCAGAGTGTGATCAAGCTGGCCCAAACGCTGGCCAATCAGCTGTCTCAGATAATGCAGACACAGAGACAGCTAGGAGACGCTTTTGCCGACCTCAGCCTCAAGTCACCAGAACTCCATGTGAGTCTTTATATTAAAGACGTGTGTGTGTGTTTTTGTGTGTGTGTGTGTGTGTGCGCGTGTGCGCGTCAGAAATTAAACAAGCAGTATGTGATAAAGACAGTTCGCTTCAGAATTCTCTTAAAAAAAGCAAAACCAAAACGGTTTACTGCCATTTTTTTATGTTTTCACACATTTTTTTCCCTCTATCAAACCAAGAGTTTAGGGCTAGAGATAGATCATAGAGGAGTTTTGTTTTTTGTTTTTTTTGTTTTTTTTTGTATGGCAAGATTAAACAAAAACCACCAAGGCAAATTTATTTAAACTTGTTGCTGACCAGTACAAGGAAAAAAGGAGAGCACACTAAAACATTTTTAAACTTGCTTAAAATCAGCATTTGTGATGCAGTTTGTGACTTTTTCTTGTGTTTATCAACATAAGGTGTGTAAAGAACAGGACATGTCATGCAAAATAACTCTTCTCGTGCTTCATGTAACATTTTAGTGGCAATTTTACTAGAAGCATGCAAACATCACTTTTCAGCGCAGCATAAATCTGCACTGCTGGCATAACATTATATTGACACACACTGCAGCATTCGTTATGTTTGCTGATTATTGTCACTGTTACAGATTGAAACCTGTAATGTTGCCTTAAAATGTCTAAAATGAGTTTTTCTGAAGCATGACATCTGAGTACAGAATTCCATGGTTTAAACTTTCACATGGCTTAATATTTATGATCCAACATTTTGATTGAATTCCAGTACTTATATTGTTCCAGAGTTTGAATATAAAATGCATATGTACTTAAATAATTTTAAACGAGAACAAATATGGTATTTTCTTCAAACAAAAAGAAAAAACTTTCTCATTCTGCATCTAGTAGTTAACTAGCACAATTTAACATGAGCTCCTTTCACTAAATTCTGCCTTTTGTGAGAATTTTTACAGGCTCCTGTCTTGATTTGATTTTTAATGGTTTAAAAGCAAACCCTGCATGTCCTTCTTTGTTTGTGTTTTTTGTAGGAGGAATTTGGCTACAATGCTGACACTCAAAAGCTGCTGTCAAAAAATGGGGAAACACTGCTGGCTGCAATCAACTTTTTTATCTCGAGCGTGAACACTCTTGTAGACAAAACAATTGAAGATACAATGATTAACATCAAACAGTATGAAGTTGCCAGGTAATTGTGTGTGTGTGTGTCTTTTTCTTCTACATTTGCATTAAATCTAATAATCTTCAGGAGTTTAATTTAACTTGAGTCTGAGCGTCTCAGTTGGATCTTTCTCCACTACCCTGTCAGTTCCTGTATGTCATGATGCATAAATGCTTCATACATATCTCTTTGTATATTTTAGGGTTGAGTATGATGCGTATCGAACTGATTTGGAGGAGTTGAATCTGGGGCCACGTGATGGAAGCACAATGCCAAAAATTGAGCAATGTCAGCAGCAATTCCAGATCCACCGTGAAAAGTATGAGCGGATGAGGAATGATGTGTCGGTGAAGCTGAAGTTCCTGGAAGAGAACAAGGTCAGTCAACGACTAGATCTGCTCTGCAACTCACTGATAACATGTCAGCTTTTAATTCTCTGTGTTAATCTACCTATATATTTTTTTCCTGTTCCTGCTCCTGCTCCCACAGGTGAAGGTCTTGCACAACCAGCTTATCCTGTTCCACAATGCCATTGCTGCTTACTATGCTGGGAACCAGCAGCAGCTGGAACAGACGCTCAAGCAGTTCCACATCAAATTGAAAATGCCAGGTGGGGACAGTCCATCTTGGCTGGAAGAGCATTAAACACTCCGTTTTGAGACATTGTTGGCTCAGTTTGACATGAAATGTCAGATGCTATAGAAACTACAGGAACCTCCTCCCTTCTTTAACTGTACTGTCAATCCTCTAAATCTGGTTACAAAATTTACAGGAAAAAAACAAACATTCCTTTTTTTTATGCTTTCCCTTCATTCTATTCAAGTCATAAGAAATGCACTTTTCTACTCTGCTACAGACCTTTAGAAAGAAACGTGCTGCAGTAAACTCATTTGGAAACTCTAAATGGCCTTTTTGTATTCCAGCATTTGAATGTTTGTCAGCACGCGAGGCATGTTGGCTTTGTAATGGCAGCTAGAAGATCAGAAATACTGCCGTTTTGATCACAATCTTTACTGTACTCTTATCTGCTGACAAAGACGGGATGAATGCTTTAAAGTCTAATCAATACCCTTTTTTTTTTTTACTTTTATTTATCATTAATCAGTTTAACACCGGTTTTGATAAATGTGACCAAGTTTAAATTTCAGAATAATATAAAAATGGTCACTTTCAATAGCAAACTCTGACTTCTCTCCTAGTTTAATTTTTTGGGGAATACCCTTTATTTGCTTTAAGTTGGATTTAAGTGGGATGATCTGTATTTCTTTCTGTACTTTGCTCAGTAAAAGACTACAACCAAGGGAAACAATGGAGAAATGGTAGCCTGGTTCTCTCTAACAATTGACTTATTAAAAATAAAGTGAGTAAATCTTTCTGTCCATACCTCTTGAGCTCAGTTGTTTAAAAGCCAAAGTGTACAAAATATAGTTGTGGTTTTCAGAGGGTTATGTGTTTTTTGGGTAGAACCAGAGCATCTTCTTCCCCCAAGTTTGACCTAAATGCTGAGCTGCTTTAAAACCAACTTGTGTTGAACAAGCTCATACAGAAAGGTTTGTGCATCCTCTCCTCCTCTGGTCTTGCAAAACCAAAGTATTGCCCAAAAATTTGACTTTCTTTTTTTCTATTTCTTTTTCCTTGTCTTTTGCTTGTTTGTATACCTTGTAACAGAATGAGTAAAAAGATCGTTGCATCTCTTAAAAATACCAGAACAATGAAGGACCAGCCTTATGTCACTAAATGTGCCTTGAATTTATTCCTCTTTCCCTATCTGCCTACTCCCATAACCAGTTTTCAGGGCCCACTTTTCTTAATGGAAGAGAGAGGACCAAACAATTACACACTCACGCTGAGGTAGTACAGATGAAGCCTGTACAACTTTTACATGTTGAAGCACACCACAAAATGATACATGTTCACAAAAAAATAACTCCATGAACTTGATAAAAAAAAAAATAAATTCAAAACAAGCTTTTTTCAGATATTTATCCATATTATGCACTTATGCACGTTTATGCATTTGAGACTACAGAAACTTTGTAAGACCTGTGTATGTAAGGTGTAAACCAAAATACTATTGTGAAAATCTGGTTTGTACAGACCAGCATCCGCTCCTTGGCTGCTAATGGTTTACTTCATTGGGAATGATATGTCTGCGTGTGTATCTTATCCAGCTGTCATTTCGTCATTTTGTGGATTTGTCATTTTCTTACAGCTCTCTGTAGAAGTTTGAAAGTGTGAATCTTGTACACCATTATATTCTTTAAAATAGATGGATACATACATATATATATTTGTAATCTATATATTTTAATGTTAGATTGACCAGTGCTGCCACTTGGCTTTGTGTTGCTGAAAACTTGCAGATTAGTATGCTAGTACTGCTATGTACTAGTGGATATCTACCTTTTTGTAATAATGAAACATTAACAAATGTTGAATTAAAAGAATTCTGAATGTTGTGTAACTTGTTTGGGGAAAATAAAACTCACTCTTTCTGTAGGTGTGTTTAGAGCTTTGTTTTATTTCTAACCAGGTTTTATGACAGCATGTAAAGTCACCAGCTCCCAAAAAAGACAAATAATAAAAACAAAAAGGCAAGTTAAGGCTATTCAGAGTGTTGGTGTACAGGAAACCGAGTGCAAAAGCAAAATGGATGCAGACAATGTCTTTGACTGCTTGTAACATGCCCTATGAGAATGTTTTCTTTAGTTACCTGCCCCATCCTGTGTTTTGTCAACGTGCTCCTCTTCCGACAGAAGACCCATTATAAGTTGTTGACAAATGGATTCCAACTGTTGTAGCTGGCCAGAGCACTTGGAGCCATTTCACTTGAACTTGTCTGAGTTTACTTAAATCCAGGTGCTTTCAGTTTCCCCTTTACCTTTTCAGAAGCCCACCACACCCACAGCTACACATTTGACAGGATTTGGTTAATCCCCAGGAAAGTTATAACAGTGTTGATTTTGGGTTTAGAGACATGTTTTATCTTGAGGTACTTGTCAGATCAGATGTGGCTTGTCGGAGCACCACACTCTCTGGAGCAAATGGCTTGACAAATGAAATCACATGAATGTTGGTAGAAATGAACTAAATCTGAATTTAACCCATTAAGACCCAACTCATGAAAACATAAGAGAAGATGATTTTTATTTTTAATATGAGGTCTTTATTTGTTCCTTTCACAAAATGTAAATTTAAAAGTACCTACATTTTAACCATTTGTTATCATGTGATATGTCTATTTTTTTTTTTTTAAATTTATTTATTTATTTTTTTATAGTGGCATCTGCTTTCTGGTGTCCATTAAAGGACAGAATTAAAATTAGAATTGTGCTTCACAGGATTTTAAGCAAAGTTTGCACCAAAAAGCGATGCAAAATGTTTCAGAAACTGTATCATATCTGCCATGCTGGTTCTAATGGGTTGAAGTAGGATATTTATAAAAATGTGTAATTATGACCTTAATGGAGCCTTGCTGTATTAGAAACGGTCTAAATGCCTGTTTATTGAAAATATTTTTGGTGAGGAACAGTAAAGCAATGATAGGTCCAAATCACAGTTAATTGTTTCACAGTCTTACTTCCCAGCACATCCTTCAAACTTCTCTAACTTTATTTCAAATGAAAACATAGAGCTGGCCCAGTGCAGACCTGCAGGCAAAATGAATAAAAACTTTGCTAATAACTTTGCTAGATAATGAAAGACTTCTAAACACATTTTTTTTTTTTGTCTTGATGGATCGTCTAGACCAAAGCTGCCCATGTCCGGTTCTCGATTATCCTGCAAATTTTAGATGCTGCCCATCTCCAACACCTGAATGAAATGGCAAAATTTCCTCATCTGCATGTCATTTGGCTCTGCGGTGGCCTGGTAACAAACCATTTGTGTGATTCAGGTGTGTTTGAGAAGGGTTGCATCTAAAAGTTGCAGAACAGTTTATCTTGAGGACCAGACTTTAGCATCTCTGGTCTGAACACAGTGTGGCTACCAAGTAAATCCAAATATTTCATATGGAAGTAAACCACTGTTTCAAAGATGAGAGCTCCATTGCCAATGGATGCTTTGCATAGTAAAGATGCAATAGAGACAATTATTCATAAATCACTTCAACTTTATAACCTAAAATGTAGCAAAGACAAGTAAAAATGTTGAGATCTTCCTTGTTTTCTTGGAGAGTTTCAACATTTTAAAACTAATGTTAGTAACCATTGTCAGAAAAGTTTGGACAAAAAAAGCAATGTTGTCTTATAAAATTAACAGAAACAATCTTTTAAAAAAAAGTAGTCATGCTGCAGCAATTGTCACTGCAAAACCTGCATAATAGCATTCAGCACTAATGACACCTTCATCCAATTGTGGACATTATCTGTGCTGTATGCACACATGCACTGCTTCATGGTCATGGACACAGTTAAGGAAATGGCCAGCCAGCAAGAGGTGTGGTATCATATTCTGATTGGAAGTGGCAGAAGTTAATTTAAATGATGGCCAGGTTTACTCTAACCATAAAGGAGGCAGCATTTTTGGACATATTTGTAAGCTGTTCGTGTTTATTTCTTTACATGGCAGTTTTCACTTGAAATGACATATACAGTGATAATTGGCCAACAGGGTTTTTTTTTTATTTTATTGAATCTCATCATGGTTTATATTATAAAATAGAGAGATATATGATGTTTCTCCAAATGCTGATACTTTTGCATATTTAAGTCACATGAAAGATATAATTTACAGAGAGATGTGGTTTGTCTTTATTTGCATTTTCTGCATCCTGACCTTTTTATAGGTGGGTCTATTTTTAAAGTTTAAAAAGAATCTGAATTATATTTATGTGACATGTTTTTGTTCATATAACAGATCAATTGATTAATATTTTGAAGTACACCATCAAAAGGTTCGGTCATATGTTGCATTAAATGGGAAACTTGAATATAACAGTGAAACCTCTGAATAAACATAATTCTACATCTTTATACCTGCTCCACACCTGAGTCCCCCTCATCACACAAACAGCCTTGGAGATTGCACCAGCGGTCACAAGCCGCCAGTGGTGCGCGCATGGAGGGGAGCACGTGAACGCGCCTCTTCCACCTGGTCCAATCACGTACGAGGCAGCTCGCAAACACCGCCACCGTCTCCCGCTGCTGGGGTGTCTGTCGGCACTGTTTGTGCTGCTGCTCAACCAGGACGCCAGCAGCTTACCTGAGCGACACATAACCCTGAAAACTGGACACATTTCTCTTGTGAAAAGTATTTCCTACTAAGCTACAAACGGCGTCGGAGCGGAATACGTGTCCCGACGAGCCCTCTCATCCGTCCGGTAAGTAAGGTGAGGCAGGACGGTACCGCCGCATCATGCCGTGCCTGGATGAGGAATATGTAACTCTCCTTTGGTCAAGTCTCTCCGTAAAGTGACAACACATTTGAGAGCAGCAGTGAGTGTTTTATCTCCATGCCGTTGTTTATTTATCTGCTTGAACCGCCACAGTGACCAAAGGAGGTGTCCTGCAATGCAGTCAGGGTTCAAAATGACATCATTATGGAGACTTATTGTAGTTTCATCCCTGAATCTGTTGCTTTATTGTATGTCTGGAACCGGTGGATGAAACTCTGGAATCATGTCAGGATTTTAAGGGCAAAACGAGATTATCAATACAGAGCTCGGCATGTAAATAAAGAGGTTATAATACAAGATGTCAATTAAATTTTAAATTAAAGTAGGCTGATGATGGTAATAATACAATTAAATTGCAATCACACAGATCAAATCTAATGAGGCTATTATGTAAGTGATATGAGGAAAAAGAATCTTTAATGCAATCTACAGGATATGTTTTTTTTTAGTACTAGATTAAGTTTTAAATAACTAAAAGTCATTGTTTGTCTCATTGAACAATTATATCACCCACATCAGCATCTAAATTCTCTACATGAATCTGTTTAAAATGCAGGTTTAAATGTTTCAGTGTGAAGGCTGATAAATGCATAATCCTAACATTTTCCATAACTATATAAAAAAAACTTTTTGGTCTAAATCAAGAGTTTTCTGCTTAAATTTAAATGTGTAACCAGATATTGAGTGTTCATCCCCAGCTATTGTATTTTACACTGTTTAAAACTCTGCCCATGCATGTTTTTACAGTAGCGTTGTGGTTTCCCTCACTGAGCGCAACTCCATTTCAGCTCAACATGTGTGGCTTTTATGGCTGCCCCTGCTGGTTTTGTCTTGCACCTCAGACAACAGCTTCCTTGGCTTTTGTACACTTTTGTCCATGCCAAGATGATTTAGGGAGCAACCCATTCAACTGTTGAGAACAATGCCCCTCATGTAAAAAAGAAAAAAAGAGTCTCTTCCTGGGTCAAGTTATGGGAGGAGGGCGGTGTCACCCCCCACCCGGTTGCTGTGGAGGCTGAGAGTAACACGGAAAACTCAATTCTCTGACGTCATCATGAGGAGGAAGATATTAAGGGACTTGATTTATTTATTTGGGGGTCCTGGAAGGGTCTCAGTAGATGCTGGCAACTTGGGTCAAGTGGGATGCTCCTTATTGGCTGAAAATGTTCCCTTTTCTTAGGAGTTCAGTTTTGGCCTGCAGTAAAAAATGATAAAAAGTAAAAGAGGTGACAAAAGAAACAGTGGGGTCTTGGTTGTGTGTTACTATAACACCAAACGCTACCAGATGTTATCACCCACTTCTCTCAATGGTTTAATAATGAAAACAAAGCATTAAATAATACACTTTAGAAAACACGAGGCAAAGAAATTAAAGTAACTCAAAACTGACACACCTTGTTCACAGTTCCTTTCACAAACGAGGTCTAGATAAATAAGGCTCTGGGGATTTCTGTGTGTTGCTGACAAATCCTTGCTTGTAATGTTATCTGTGTGCCTGTAGGTTAAAGTTTTGGAGGCATTAAAGTGTGTTTTAAAAAAATCACGCTCTGTCTCTGTGCCGTTGGGCGAACGCTTTTCCCCAGTGCCGTGTAAACATGTTTGCTTTCCCTCCACGTTACCCCGCAGTTGTCTCTATGGTGACCTGAACAGCTGCTTTATTTGTCATCTTTGTATGTCTCCTCATCCTGCGTCTCATTCAGGATGTGTTGCTTTCACCCAGCTGTCAAATCGTGTTTTCCCTCTTTGTGTTGTTGCGTTCAAAGTTCTGTGATAAATCTGTAAGCGTCTGCATCGGACTCGGATTTAAAGCCGCACAAGGCTGCGAAGGAAAGAGGTGGATTTGGCCTAAAGCTGATCTTGGCACCAGGCTCAGATTGCTGAAGCAACAATTGGAGGCCTGAACTAGAGGTGAAACACACACACTGGTCTGCTGCAGGCCAGACACTGATCACCTGTAAACAAAAGAACAAGCAGGGGAAGATTCAAAGCTCTGGTTTTGATCTGTAGCCTCACAAACGACACATCCGTCCTTTCATTACCTCGTCCATGTAGGTTTTGTTTCACCTGGTTTGCTTTTTCTCCCTTTGTATATTTTATCAGGAGATTTGCGACTTGCTTTGTGAGCTAATGTGAGCAGTGCTTCTGTAAAATGCAGGCTCAACTATAAGTGACACTGCTGTGTCATAAATCATTTGACTACCCTCAGTGGTGGGATGGACAGGCAAGTACCTGCAAGTGAGTGTTAATATATAAAAGAAATTAGCTGCTGGATTAATGCTATGATTATAACTAAACATTACTTATCTGTCTTATCTTTCTTCTAATGGTTCAGCACATTTTTCAGTTTTACAATAAAATGTTAAGTACTTAAGCTGACTCAGAATCCCGGTATGAATGATGATCTCGTTTCAGGTCAGAAAGTTTTATCCGCCTCACCTGACACAGAACAAGGAATTAAGTCTTATATTAAGTTTTATATTTGAGAGAAGAGTGCTCTAGCAGCTGACCCAATTGGGAAAGATTTTTATCTTGGCATGTTTATATTTACCATCTTTGCATCAGAGGAATTAATAACATGGAAATACACAATCCAAAGACTTAAGTGAGCAATTATGGATTCTAAATTGTTTGTTATTAAGTGTATGAGCAGATGATATGCCCCCCAGCAGCAACATGTAACCCTGAATGTTACATGTTGGGTTACAGAGTTGATGCATGTAGGTTCTGCAACCTGGCTTGAAAGATAAATATATTTATAAATATAAAAATATATTTATACATATATTTACTCCTCCTGCCTTTGGAACTCTTAGTGAAGCGCTCCATGAGTGATTGTCCTTACTTTGCTGTGTGTTAGTTTGTGTGTCTTATATGTCAGCAAAAACATGAGTCGACTGTTATGCTGAGGTGGGGTGGATCGGAGGAAAATGTGCTAAACTTTGGTACAGATCCGAATCACTTACTTTAAACATACAAAACTAGCACATCAGCATTGGCTGTGGTCACCATAGCCTTCCAGTTTACATATAGAATATAGTACTAAATAATCTGCTGCTAGCTTGCAACATTTTAATGAGTGAGGTGCTCAACACACTTTTCTGCTGGGTCAGTTATTAAAAAGATTCTTGTTTGCTTAAGATTTGCCCTGATTTTACAGTTGGTTATATGATGAAGCAAATCTAATGTTGAGTTGCAGATCAGCTGACAGGCTGCAGGTGTGGCGGTCATTCATATAAGTCTTATCTGAATCTGTCTAAAGCCTGCTTAAACAGTAATTGACAGAGCTGGCCCACGTGCCTTGCAAACTGACAGCTTTAATCTTCAAAATCTGAAAACCTAGTTTCAGATGCAGGCTGTTATTAGAAGATTTGTGCTAAGCTTGAGGGGATATGTTGTGTTGGGGGCTACTACTGTATCTGCATGCACTCCTTATAATATATGTCATTCTTGGTCTGTGTAGGTGTTTGGGATATATAGTGAGCTGCAGGGAAGAGAAGGCATGTGCAAGTTTTAGGATCATATACAGTAGATGCTGATGCATTTTTGCTATGTTATTTTCTGGACTTGTCTTCTGCTTGGAACAATACCCCATCGCTTTCATTTGGACCTGACTTAAGCTACCTGCCTGATTCATGTGCAAATATTTCTTGCTTTATCGATCACCTGCTTTTCATTGTTGTAGGTTAGTTTCATGTGTTTGAATTGGTTTGCTTCTTAAAAATTATGAGTGAAAAAGCAAAGTATCATTTGGCCCATTTTATGCATCAGCATTTAGGAGAATTCATTGTTTGCAACAGAAACAATAAAAGGGGCTTTATTTTCTGGTATCTTACTCATATTAATTTCCATGGTACTTTTTAGAAAGATATATTAAGAAATTCATTAAAGTACTTTTTATTAACTGTGGTTGTTGGTGGAAAAAAAGTAAAACCAGATTGATAAATACAATCATAACTTTCCTTAAGGTTGTTGAAGTTGTGAACAAACTAAATCAGTCACCAACCTTTCTGCTGCAGAATCCTTCCTTGCATGCATGTTTAGTTATTTAGCATAAACTTTAACCTAGACAACTAACAAATGGCATGTAGATCTGTTTTAATCGGACTCTGCAGCAGCAGAACACAATGCCATGATTCTGAGGCAGGATCATTAATCATAACTTTAATCGCCTCAAACAGCCTCTAAGCGTTTTGTCCTTTTCTGTCTGCAGTACATAACCCAGAAACCCACATTTCTCTCATCACAGGTTCAGTCCCTCTCATGGTGAAAGCCAGCTGTTGATAATTTTACTAGTTTACCCCTTTATGAGACATGGAAGGGATCACCTGAACATCAGTGTCTATTAACATTGACAATAAAAGAGTGAACGATTGTATTGAATGAATTCTCCATTTTCTCTCTCAATCACAGAAAAACACTTTAAGGGGTATTAATTGTGGATTACTGGGCTTATTATGCTGTTTATCGATCTAATTATATTGGTTTTGTAGGTTAAAAAATGTGTTATTATCGTTTTTAGTTTACAGCCTTTTTCTTAATTTTACACTCCAGATGGTTTATTTAACACACACACCTGGGAAAATCTATAAATGATTAACAAAATGATACAGATATAAAATCTGGAAGGTAGTAGTTTTTTTATTTTATTTTGGCAAAGGGTCAGGTAGTGTGTTTGGGCTGCAGCATGTGTGGTTGTGTGCATGTGTGTGTGTAAGTGTGAAACAGTTTTTATGTTGTCAAGCACTTTGATATGCATCTGTATGAAAAGTGATATATATAAGAAGTTTAATTTGATTATTTGATTTATAGAACTATTTTTAGCAGCAAATGCTTATAAATTGAGCAAAACTAGCAGGTGATTAGGAGTATTTATTAAACAGAACAATTTTAAAATCACATGGTGTAACAAACCTGCAGTGAAAATGGACATCTGCATATTCTCAGTCAACAGACTTCTGTCCGAACTGGTATATTTATTACCTTCGCCAAGGAAGTTATGTTTTTACCGGTGCTTATCTGTTTGTTTGTCTGTTTTTTTGTGTTCAAGATAACTCAAAAATGTATCGATGGACTTTCATGAAATTATCGAGTAAAAACACAAGTCATTTTTTTCACTTCCTGACAAAATGACCCTATAAATTGGCACTTTTTTACATTCGGGGTTCATCTACACATTCAGAATCCTCCATGTCTTCATTTCAATGCATCTGAGATTTGATTATGTCCTGCACCTCTTGCCAAGTTATTGAGTGAATTTTTAAAAAAAGAACCAAGCAGACCATGTAGAAGCTGTCAGTGAATGAAAATGATTGTTGATTGTGTAACATGTAATAATTTTTCAAAAAGGAAAGTTTTGATTCACAGATGAATGCACAGCTCAGAGTTATAGTAGATTACAAAGAGCAAACACCATCAGCAGCAGCAGCAGTGGTCTTACTTTCTGTGGACTATTCTCTATATTTTCTGATCGAAGCATATAGTGGATAACAGAACTAGTTTTCCAGCATGTGAAATATGAGTATAAACCCATTTGGTGTCCAGCAGGACATAGAGCATCCTTCTGATAATCTTTTGCCAAAGTCGCTTATTACTTTCAAAGTTAAAAAAAATTTATATGTGACACTTCTAACTTGTAGTTGTGCTCAATGTACTGAGCTGAAATCAGCCTACTGACCACAAGGTCGCTGTTGGTATTTATGAAAAGAAAAACTTTTTTTGACACGTGATGCTTGCAGGATGTAGGTCTGAATGGGGTTTGACAGTACCACAGATGGCATGAGGTGCCACGCTGTACCTTGACCTTATTAAGAATTGGTGCCTTACTCCCAAGACAAATAGCACCTTGTATTAATCTCCTTAGAAGCGATTTTGCAGATTTGAGAGTGGGCAAAATGTTGAGTTCTGTTTGAGCCATGTTAATCTTCTGTGCATAACTTACTGTATCTCACATGGCCGTGTTGTGAGTTCGTTCTTGACGGCCTCATTTCTATGTTACCTAACATGCTCAGCAACGTTAGTTTGATGCACTGTGGCGGCTATTTGACTTTTTATTGGACGATGTTATATCTTGTCTTTTGACAACAAAGTGAATATAGAGGCATGTAAAACTTCATTTTATTTTCTCTTATTTATTTGATTATTTTTGCATAAAATACATAAGAACAGATGTGGTGAGCAGAGGAATGACATCGTCTGTTTTTAAAGCTTTTGTTGATGCTCATCTAGATCACCAAACATTCATCCATCAAACATTAGTTTTTGGGGCTTTTTGAGAGAATTATTTGTAATCATATTTTTTAGGTATTTCTCCCCCTCACATTCATGCTGATGTGAATGATTCACTTAGTCAGGATCTGTTAGCGGTTTACTCAAAAAATAGTGAAATAAAGGTGCAAGTTCTCAATCATTAAAAGTATTTGTTAAATCCTGGATTTCCGGAATAATAGGAGCCTTGTCTACAGTGTTTGCCACTGCGACAGCTTTTTATGGAGGAGGGGAGGTGATCGTTTGAGATTTCTGTTGGTAATTTGTGTGTTATACAACCAGCAAAACAAGGTGATAAATGGCTGGCTGTTAAGCAAATATTTGATATTTTGTTCCATTTTGTCCATGTAACACAAACAATGAGACAAGCAGGTTAATTTTTAAGAGGTGTGTCATACTTAAGGATGACACAGCTGGTTTGTTGGATTTATCTGACAGAGCTGGTTATTTGGCTTGGTTACACCAGGGATCCTACTTCAGTCAGTCACCTCCCGTAAGCTGAGCTGCTATTACTACACAAAGTGTAACCAAAGTATTGCATATTTTCTATGTTTTGTGAGAACCCTGGTGTACTTGGTGCCAAGACAATAGTAACCTGGATAGTGTGTTTGTGTTTGTGTAGGCTACATGACTGTCTGCGTTTGTGCTGAGTCAACAATAAGCTCAGCTATTATTCTATCTGTAATCAGCAATTGGAAATCAGAAGATGAGTCAGTGCTGCAATGAGAGTTCCCAAATGGGCTCAAAGTCCTCATCAACTTGTCCAAGCAAACACAATAAACAGCAGGACATCACAGGGATGCATAACATATGTCGCAAGTTACAGTGTGTATATATATATATGTGTGTGTACATACCGGGTCCAATTTTATTTCAATCTTTTTATATATTTTATAAATTTAAATTTAAACCCTTTTAAATGGCCATCTGCCAGAAATCCCCCTTGGGAGGCATAAAGAGAGCCTTAATGTTCGGGATGAAGGGATGAATCAGTGTAAACTGGATGGAGGAAAAACATTAGTCACCTCTCATTATCGCCTGTTTGCTGGAAGACCCACAAAACAGATAGCAAGAGGTGAAGGCCCAGCCTGATGACATAAGTAGAAGAAATCTGGCTATAATTTACATTAAACACTTAATGTGTCCTTTAATAGAAAATACAATAACCACTCAACTTTTGGAAAGCTTCCAAGCCTAACACAGTGCTGCTATGACTAAAAGAGATGTGGAATTTGTTGTTATTGATTTTTCTTGCAACAAAGCAGTTAAACATAAAGATTTGCCAGATCTTAGAAAAGCTGTGTAACAGCAGTGTGATAAAGCTTTTGTTCGCTTTAATACACAGTCTGATCAAGTGAAAGTAAAAATGTCAGCTTTTGCTTTAGTTTCCCAAATCTGGATCAGCAGACTTACAGCACCCTGTCCAAAGAGTGGTGTAGGTTGTTCAGTTTGGTTCTGTAATTATGGAGAAGTTAATTAACACATTTATAGATGCTAATTTATACAGAAGTAAAATAAGCGTTGTTTTGCGCCTTTACATTGTCATGAATGGTTTTCATAGAAATCAGAGATGTCAAATTTGTCTTAACTTTAAATTTGTGGACACTGTAATTAATCCCAGAAAACAGCTAAACTTGCAGCACTTTGTCACATTTGTGTTAGAGTCAGACAGGATAAAAAATCTGGCTTCCCAGTGATGGGAGTTATTTGAAGTACTTAGGATCAAGGTGGCTGGGGGAAAACAGGCTCGACAGTGACATCCCACTGAGCTTTACGCAATTTCCTTTCTGTTAACAAGCGTTCCCATGGCAATGATGATGAAGCAAAAATGTCTAAATCCCCTGTGAACGTGCCTCTTTGCCCCTACGGTGTGAGTGAAAGACTGTTGCTCTGCAGGGACCTGCTGCCCCACAGGAAATTGAACTGGAAGCTAGCAGCTGGGGATTATTATAGCAGCCGGTGGCACCTTGACCATCAGCATAGTATATTTTTTTTTAGTCCTTTTGAAAACTTGTTGACTGTTACCTTGTTAGTTTGGGTAGATTTTTTTTTTGGATTTCTTTTTTTTTTCCCAATGAAAGGACACCATAGGGATTGCAAGATCGTTTCTGGAAGTTGTCAGATGGTTGTGGGAATAAAAATCAAGCAAACAAAAAGCCTTATAACAATACATTAGATTGGTGAATAGTTTTTAAATTATATTCACTGATATCCTAGAAATACTTTTACTTGTTAAGCTTTAAAGTCTTTCTAAAGGACAAAGGAAGCAGATGCATGATCATCAGAGAAAAAAAAGTTGACAACCTTCTTTGGAAAGCAACTATTGACTCCTTTATCTGTAGAAGTGTTTTCATTTTGCTCCATAGTCACTCATAGCTCTTGCGTTATTTATCATTCATATACAAATATGGGTCCAGTTCTACATACAGACTTATTACATTTCTCTTCTTGGATATTTATAATCTGTGATGGACTGTTGACCTGTCCAGGGTGTACTTTGCCTCTTGCCCAGTGATTGCTGGGATAGGTTTCAGCTTCCCCACAACCTTTATTCGGACTGTGCTTTTAAGAAAATGGATGGATGGATGGATGGGTGTTTATAATAACATGGTTTAGATTTGTGCTTTTTTAGTGCTTTTGCATTACATTAATCCATTGTTTACTCATTGTTCCCTGCTAATGGCAAGCTACATGGTAGAGATGCCTTGGGGCAGACTGACATAAAAGTGACAGCATCACCAAGTGATGCGAAGTTCAGTTCTTTTCAAAGATTTGGTTCTTATGACTCGACTCTCTAGAAAGAGTCGGCTGTTTCAGCTTGTAGGTATCGTGAAGCCTTTTTTTTGGGGGGACACATGGCACATGGAGGAAGTCGAGGTCATGGTTTATCTGCTGCTCAATCTATGGCTTGTAATCAGGAAAAGATTCAATGAACAGAGCCAGAGAAGGCTGTTGGTTGAAAAGCCATTGTGCTGCTGCCTGCTAAAACTACAAACTATTATCGGGAGTCGTGCTCATGACTCATCCACTGATTTCAAATTCTGGCCAATAGTGGCCTGCAAACACCAAACCGTCAAAACCCCAGTCGAGTAGGTGATAAAATTTTGTCTCGGAAAATTTAAGAGGATCCTGATGGGAACACCTGCAGACAAGGAGGAGTGGTGTCGTGCTGGGCTTAATTGGTGCTAGTGGAACAGGGCCATCTGATATTTACATTTTCTCCCCCAATCACCTGTAACTCTCATGTTGGTCTGGTAAGTGTTGGACCTCAGATTGTTCCTGATTGTAGCCTTTTTGCCTTGTTCATCCCTGTCTTGTTTATGTCTTGATTTTTTTGGCACTTTCTGTTTTGGACTTTTTGCTAAGCCAATTTTTGCTAAGTTTGTTTATTAACAGTTTAAATTCCACATTTTCTGGCCTTATGAAATGAAAAGTAATTTTTCAAATAAAATGTAAACTGAAATTCCTTTTTATTTACTTGAATTTAATTTGCATTAATTTCATTTAACTTTTTATGTCTAATTTCCTAATTTTCTGGCCTGATCATTGTTGAAGCTGAAAAGCAGCCTTAAGTAGAGCTGCTGGTGCATGCCTGGTCAGTACTCACCATTACTCAATGTGGCTACGCCTCATTTGACTTGTGTGAAGCTAGTCTCAAATGCCCAATCAAGGAAAAGCAGTTTTAGGAACCTCCGGGCTGGCTTCATTTTTCAGCCCTGGAGGTTGCTGGTTGAGACCTATAACAATGCAGAAGGACCCACCCAGATCAGATTAGACTGTAACTTAGACCACATTAGAAGTTCAGTCTCAGAAGTTATTAGTGCTGGGCAATAGGACCAAAATCTCAAATCACAAAATAGCTCATTTTACATCCCCATAACGATATTCATAACGATATATAATTGTTTGTGTAATTTTATGTCAGTCACAAGTTATGTGTCAGATGTGCTTGGCAACGGCAGCAGTGATCTCCTTCCATCTGGGGGAACTATGGCTGTATGATGTTTCACGGGTCAATACCTGTTGCAGCGTTTGCGTCTGGAGTTTATTATGAGCGCTTTTGCCACTACTTGCCGCTGCTTTTGTGGCTTTTGCTTGTTGACTCTATTCTTTATTCTGTTTTCTTTGTCCTGATTCTTGCACAGGTGCTAAAATGAGTTACCGGTAGTTGTGTCTGAGTCCGTTGTCGGGACTGTGAGCTAGTCTGTTGTCGGTTCCACATCGGCCATTTTATATCCAAACCGCATCCACGCGACAGAAATTTCCCCTCTTTAATGAACAAGCTCATCAGTTTTGGTTGGCTGGTCATCTTTTAGTGAATTACTCTGCTCAGAAACATGTCTCCTACCGTCTTTCTCCATGTTTGTTTATATATTGCAGCTTGCATGCCGTAAAGCGCATCTTGACGTAAAATACTAATTATACACTAATTATACTAATAATACATTTTATATCATCCAAACAATATAGATTGTCATATTGCCCAGCCTTAGATGTTATAGTACTGAGTGGCGTTTATGAAAAAACTCATTTAAATGATTGTATTTCTTTTAAGAAATCTGATCTTTTTGGTTTAGTACTAGAAGCTGAGATGGTGTGTACCAAAATGTTGTTGGAGGGGAACTTGTTTTTATGGATCCAATGGCAAAACATACAAGAACATCATTGCAAATGTCAAATAACATTTGAAAACACGACCTGGCAGGGATTGGGTGCAAACAAGCAGTGTATTCCAGTATTACACATCTGATAACAATATGATGATAAACTATTACAATGTCATAAATTTGGTAATCTGTTGACCCCAGTCTCAAAATTTACATCAACAATAAAACAACAACTAAATAAAAACAAATTCCATCAAAATGTATTTTGATCTGAACTTTTGAATAATAAACAACTAACTCTTGTTATTGTTGTCCTTCACAAAGTTCTAGCAGAAAAAAAAAAACACATAAAAAATAATGACCAAATTAATGTGTCTCATCACATGAAATACAGACTAAAAGATTAAACAATTTTATAGATTTAAAGATTAAACAATATTAATAAACAATATGTGTCATTTTTCAGTAGGCCTATAATAATATTGTGAAGACTTATGAGTATTTAACATATTAAACAATGCTGAAAAACATACTAAATTGACAAGTTGAAAGAGTTTGCTCCTTTTGCACCTACCTGTAAACATGACTCATGGTCTTGCTGTTATGCAAATGTCAGGAAACATGTTTATACTCTGCAAATAAGCTGAATGATTTTACCTGTGCTTACATAACTAGCCACAGGCTTCAGTATGAAGGTGGGTATTACTTTATAATAAGAGCGAGACATATGTGGGGTGCTGTGTAGTTCAACTCACCCCCTGTATGCAGGTCTTTGCTGCAGCACTCGAGATCTCAACCTTTGGCCCTTTAGGATGTTTTGTTGTTTTCGGAGGGGTTGAAAGCCCTCTGTAGTGGAAACTCTTTACCTCTGAATAAGACTGGTGGCCTTTGATTTTGGTTGTTACCTGTCAGACTAAGTGATACAGGGTGTGGTTTTCCTTGTTTATAATGAAGATTGATAGGATCAGGAATGCCGTGGGGTCAACAGCAGGTGCTCCTTTACATGAAGTTGTCCATTCAGGCAGATGGTTGATGTATGGACCCACTGTCTCTAATTTGTTTGCCTCAAGGCTTTTCTGTGTTGTCTTACTGACAGATGGGTTTTCTTCTCTGTATATCATGTTAGGCCAAAGATGTTAGCTGTTTTCTCTTCATTCATAGTGACATGTAATGAAATGACTGCACAGAGGAACTGAGTCTGAGCACAGTAAGCAGACCGGACAGTCTTCCAACCCATTTAGCTTGAGTTTCAAATTCGATAGACAGAAGAGCTGTTAAATGAACTTATATGACTGCAAAAACACAATCAGTTCTCCTTTAAACCAGCTCAGGTAATAATAAACATTATGAAGAGATTTCAGTATAGGTGTTGTTGCTGTGTTTCCTGTGTTACAGCTGCGTCATAGCAGAGTGTCCACGTTGGTGCTGCAGAGGGAGATGACTCTGTGTGAGGTCAGATGTTCTCACAGCCTCATGAATGAAGCATGAGTGGTGGCGTGGTCCAGCCCCAAGGACATGGCAGCTGAATGCGCAGGTTGCAGTTGGGAACACGAGGCGATTAGTGACGTCTGCTTTATTAATTAGTAACAAACTAAGAGTCTCAGGTTGAAAAGTCTGTGAAGCAGTGGGAGACCAGTGAGATTTTGGAGGTAGAAAAATTTTCAGAAGGTGTTGACTTGGAAACTGTCTGTTACCGAATATTAGTTCTTATGTAAATGATCTGCTATTAAATATTTTTTCTCTTAAATGTATTGTATTTAAGTTGCTTCAAGACAGTCCAAACCTAATGCTCTCCCATCACCACCTGTCTCTGATTTATCCCCCGTTTTCTGTCAGACTTCCTATTTGTGTCTTTCTTTATACAGCGGAGTATCAGATCACTGTAGCCATGTCAATTCCTTTGACTGTGAGGGATCCCCTGAATAACGTTTCCCTCCTACTGAGGGAATAGAGCTGAAGCTGATTTAATATAGAGAAGAGAGCAGAGACTTCAGTACTTGCCTTTCTTTTAGCCTGTGAGCCGACTTTAATTATTCAGACCATGGTGTTAACTGAAGTAAGAATGAAATGACACATCTAATGATATTATTTTGTGTTCACAATATTTAAGTTTATCTTGTATGTAGGATAAATATTCAGGCTGTGACAATATGCTTTCATCCCAATTCAGTTTGATTCCAATTTTTTTGGGTGCCGATTCGATTTAAATTGCGATTCTCAAGATTCTTCAATATTGCTGATTTTTGTAGACTAAAAACAAAAAAAATTTACAAAGCTTTTTTTTGCTTTGATTTCAAGTAGGAAAATACTACATCATAGCCAGACCATCATTCTGCTGCTATAATTCCCAAGAAGACATGTAAAATGATCAATAAAAACAACCAAAAAGACAAAATTTTATAATGGATTATTTTTATTCATTTGAAAGAGAAAAATAATTTTTTTTAACAAAAAAACTATTTTAAAATTGTGAAACAAAAGAATCCCGATATTTGATTTTTTTTCTTTGATTTTCCAACCGTAATAAATATATACATCAATGATTTTGATTGATTTTTATTTTCATCATTTCCTTGTTTTGAAGTAAAATAGCTATGACGAAAGAGTTCAAATTCTTTTACAGTACTTTCTTTAGTTTTGTTTTCTTTGTCACACCTGGTTTTCAGTAACTGATAACACATCTGCTCTTCATTTGTAATCAGCTTCTCCTGTTTAAGTACTACTTTATTTCTTTGGTTCATGTCAGCTTGCTGTCTCTCCTGTCAAGTGACAGTGTTCTCATGTTTTGGCTTATTGCCATTGGAGTTTTTTTTAGGGTGAGGGGATTGAAATCCTGATATTGCCATATCATCATCGTCAGTCTGACTTATGCTATATTGAGCCTGCATTTTGGCTGTATTCACATGCATTATAACAGATAGCTGTTATGTTGATGCATGATGCAATCGCACAGGCAGATCCAGTGTATTTGTACACAAGTCCTATGTTTGTGTTTGTGAATCCTTGCTGCACAGAACAAGCTCCCAACTTTTAGTTTCTACTCCACCAGATAGATCACATTATTTGGTTCAAACGCTTCTTATAAGGAGAAGGATGAGAGTCCTTCTTGCAATGGGTTTCTTCAGATGGAGAAGTCATCAAGCAGCTCAAATGATTCAAAGTAGTGTTACCTAAATTTGACCATAATGTTCACTGTTCCAGAAATGGAAATAAAGCAAAGTTACCCACCTGAAGCAAAGTTACTGCATTAGTCCAGTACATGCACTGTTCACTGACTGGAAGTTGAAGCATCAATTTTCACCTCATTTTAGTTGCCTTATTAGTAGCATTGTTCCTGTTGATGTGTGCTCTGATTTGTATGTGATCCAGAGAGGAGAGAGGGATTTCCAAGTCAGGATTTTCATTTGGCAAACAATGCTTTGGTTAAATTTCCATTATCAGCTGATAGACAATGCAAAGGTTCATGGGAATGTTAAAGATTGTTAAGTTAAATTGTCAGTGCTGTTGGGAAATACTTTGATTTTCAAACAAACTTCAAAATATTAAAATCATTTGCATAATGTCTATCAGACATTGAGCTACAGCAGTTGGGACAGGTTGCAGGCAAAAAAGCAGGGTCTGGTCGATACCCCAAAAAGTACCACTTCCATCTTTTTCTGTTTTTTTTTTTTTGTGACATCCACAATTTTATCCAATCAAAACAAATAAAACTTAATTTATAAAGCACTTTTCTTGCCAAAGGCAACACAAAATGTTTTCCATGATAAGGCTATTTATACATATTACAGTAAAACAAGCCTACACACACCAAAGTAAGCAACATAGCAATTTAAAAACACACTTATTGTCAAATACAATCACACAGACATTCACACACATGCAACAAAACAGTTGACCCCCCATGCCCACTCTCTTAGTATGAAAATATTAACAATAAATAAATATGTCATCAAGACAGTTGTTGCTACTTTTATAAGGTGCTAATCAGTTTATGAATTATCTGCATTTTCAATAAAATGAAATCCCAGATTTTCTGAGAACAGAAATCCCACACACAGTAGGGGAAGTTGATATAGTTAAGAGACCACCTAGTCTGTCAGAAAAGCTCAATAATCTGCTCAATAAGATTTAAACAATCAAGAGTAGATCCCTAACACCAGCACAATGCCCCAGCTGAGAGACAAACACACCAGGATCCAGGTTTTGAGCTTAATAACTGTTTTCCTGTACAAGTTTGTCTGATTCAAAACCCAAAGTCTTATTGGATGATAGTAAATATATCAAAATGTCACATTTGAGTGGCACTAATTTTTGTTTTTGACATACAGACTTTAACTGTAAGGTCTATTGTGCAGCTGCTTAAGAAAGTTAACAGACAGCTCAATACAAAACAATAGTCTTTGATGAGATTCACATTTTTTTCTCACAATTTGTCATTACATAAGTTATCGTTCTTAGTGGTTTGCTACATGAGAACTATTTAAAAGTGATACCACATTATGTAACAGAAGCTAAGCTGTGTGTGTTATGTCTCAGACCATTATACACACCAGTGCTTCACTTCAAAGGTCTCCAACATATGAAAAAAAAGGATTTGGTAGTTCTCTCATTGTAAGCATCTTTGTCTGGGTACCCCTGCTCTTTTGATATGCAGTACCCCTTGGTTTTTCCTAATTCCAGATTGCCCATGCTGACACGCTTGACTACCTCAGTGTAATCCTGTCTTGTTTTTGTCCCTCTTGCAGTTCCATGTCCATTCACGCCCCCTGTCCCCTTCCTCTGGAAGGTAACCTTCAAAGGCTCTGCTCAGCATGATGGATGACCAGTTGAGTGATGGAGATGAACAACGTGAAATGACATGTTCCCTTCAGTGTGACTAGATGAAACGTCTACGTTTTTGCAGCAGTGAGGCGCTGCATAATTTTCATCTTCTTTAGATTTAACCGACAGACTTAAAGGAAAACAGAGTAGTTGCCTTGAAATCAATTCTGATGTTTGAGAAGTAATGATCAAATGTTTTTTTCAATTTGTGTAACACACTCCATCAGCATAACGTTTGTATGCTGAGTGTTAATCTGAGTCATGCTTGTTATGAGTTGTTCATCCACAACCAATGAGCCAAAGAGCTGCAGCAGTGAGGAGAGCAGCTGCACCACTTCTTCCATCACTACCTCTGAGCCATCCTCCATGTCTGGACAAACCAACTCCACCTTGCCTTCCCTAAGCGATGCCCCATACATCCCTCAGCATGAAGCTCCACCACCACCTCCCCTCCCTCCCCCACCTCCAGGGGCACCCCCACCTCCCCCACCTCCAGCCACCATGTCCACCACCCATAACATGAGGAAGAAACGCCGTGTGAGAAGTTTCTTCTGGAAGCCCATTCCAGAGGAGAAGGTGCGTGGGAAACCAAACATCTGGACGTTGGCAGTACGGCAGCAGCAGTACCAGATTGACGTTCGCTCTGTAGAGGAGCTTTTTGGGCAACAGGAGGAGGCAGTAACAGGCCTACGTGGGGCAACTTCGACAACTGGAACCACAGCTCGTGTTTCAAGATGCCGCTCTTTTAAGGAGAGCAGCAAAGATGAGGTGAGTGGCTTCATTTAAGCTTTAAGAATGGCAATTAACCATTTTGAAAATGGCCTGTCATTATTTTACTGATTGAAACATCCCAACTAAATATAGTGAAAGCTAACAAATCTTACTTAGAAGGGTTGTTAGTTCTTTTGTTTTCTTGTTTTTCAGATTGCAAAGTTACATTATGTTTCCATTAAATGTGTTGTTTATTACTAGAGACATGATGTTATGACTGATAACTATTTAAAAATTCCCCGACATTGTTTTTGTTAACATGTGAATGATATTATAATTACCTTAGGTGTTCCAAACATCACTGATGGGATGAGAAAATCCCAAAGCCATACTTAAAAAGCTACAGCACACACCTTTCCTAACTGCTACAGTATCACGAAATCCCTGCAGGGAGTGGTTGAATAATAGTACTCAGTTACAGTTCTTCTTTGTTAATGCAAAAAGATTTGTGTTCATGGATAGAATGAAAGGTTGCTAACTGTATTATGTGCTCCTGGAAAGTAACATGTGACTTGTACAGCAATAGGAGGATGGGAACCTACGTCACTACTCAGTGCAGTCTTAGATGTAAACAATACACCTGATACATTTTCTGAAGCCACAGAGGATAACCTGACCATCAATGTACTAAATACCTGACTTGACCAGATAGATAACTATTAAAATAACCAGAATGTTAAAAGTGCAAAATAAACTAAATGTGCGGTACAGGGACAAAATTCTTCCCGATGCAAGGAGACGCCATAGGAAAAGAACATATTGACAACAATCAACATGTCTGTCTAATTTCACTGAAAGACAAAATGATTAAAATAGATTTAAAAGTAATCACAACAACTTGCCCTTTGCCACATTAATGGCAAGCCACGCCTCTGCCAGCATATCAAACAGCAGACAAACCCGCTGGAGATGGGAATGTCATGTGTCACTGTAGACCACCAAGTCATCTAAACACACAGCAGACCCAGCAGCACCTCTATTCATTCACTGGAACACTGCCAGAGCATCCCACAACCCAAACCTTATAACCTTTATATGAATACAGCCCAGAAAGTGTAACGAGCATATTCTTGCATATTTCTTGTATATGTGTCAGCAGATTGACATTCTGGTATCCTGTCAGTAGGTTAAACTTGCTATTGAGCAGAACTGACCTATACCATCATTTAAACTAAATGGAAAAAAAGACTTTTGTCACAGCATTGACCCTGAAATGGGAAACTTATTAGTGTTATCTGGTTTCTGCACCAAAACACACAGGAACACCCTGCTGGATGATGATGGACATGCAATACCACTCTGGAGCATGTAATCAATAGTCTTTTTCTCATGGGACATGCACTTAAACTGCTGTTTGATCTGTTGCGCATCTCCCACATTAGTATCATGTTACACACTATTTTTACACGAGGTAACATCCCCAAACAAACAAGGATAAGCACACCAAGCTTGTAGCGCTGTAGGCAGAATGATTTGACAACAAATCCAAATCATGGAGGGCTGCAGAATTATTCAGCCAACCACAACCCATCATCGGGCTCAGGCACCCATCAGTCTAAAAGTCCTAACAAATGGCAAGAGCAGGACAGATCCATCCTTGTCACACACAGGTGTACGCTGATAATATGGTTTCAGAAGACTGACTTGGTCTCCAGCATCTCTGAGTTTGGATCATATAATTCAAACTTACTTCAGTGCTGACAGGTCTGTCCCTGTTGTCTAAAACTGGTTCTCAAACCTTTTGTGTCTCAAATTTTAAACTAGTTTTTCCATCTCATTATGTAATATATTTACTTCACATACCTGTCCCAAAAAAAGCATTTCCTGCCACTTCACACTCCCATTTTCATTTATTCACTAGAGCTGGTCTGCTAACTCTGAAATGGTTCATCTGTTGTACTCAACAACAAATCTCATTAAAATTGGGAGAATACTTTGAGTTCACTGACTGTTGATTAAGACTAAACTTGTCTAAAATATCCATCTATCCATTTTCCTAACTGCTTATTCCAGTGAAGGGTCGCAGGGAACCTGGAGCCTATCCCAGCAGTCATTGCGGGCGAGAGGCAGAGTACACCCTGGACAGGTCGCTAGTCCATCACTGCCCAAATTATGCTGAATTTCAGTCAGATGTTTAAGAAACAAAAAATAAAAGCATCAACTAAAAAGTTTGAGTTACACTCATGACTAGTAAAATACTGCAGCCTAAATGCGGCTGTCTTTTGCTGTTAAAATTTCATGATGGAATCATTTGAAAATGATGCAATATAAATAATTTTGTGATTAGTGATTGGTGAAAATCTGAATTAAACCCTGGGTGTTTTAAACAGCTCCAAGAGTTCTACATATAATGGGAGAATGGATGTTTGTGTTAAGGTACATAAAGAATGTTTGTCTAACCAGCCTCTCAAAATCATATACTGGAATGTCTTCTACCTTTTTTTCAGATCAGCATCCTTGACTCAAAGAGGGGTATGAATGTGGGCATTTTTCTCAAGCAATTTAAGAAGTAAGTCTTTCACAGAAGATAATCATGCATTCCGCATGCACTCCCTGTATTGTATTTGACTGGAGTAACCAAAACAATTTCTCACACTGTAACTTTAATTTCAAGCATTTCATCTACTTTATTTGAGCTTTCTTGTTTCATGGTGTTGATTTCTTTTAAAGTTTATTTTTAATCCCTATATCCCAATATAATTCTTTTTATGCTTTGGAGTAAAGCGTTTAGAGTTGTCTTGTAGATGAAATGCTACACAAATAAACGTGCCTTGCCGTGGTCAGATTGGTCAATGTGAATACTGACTTAAAGACTTTGTCGGTCAGAATGCACCTGTATATGCAGAAAAAATTAAATAAACATGAATACTTATTCAAAATTTTAAAAAAAACAACCCTCTATTGTTTGGGTCACAGACGAGGAGATACAGATGCATTATGTTTTCAATTTTTCTTAGGAAAGAATTGAATAAAATTCCGTGTCATTTAGCTTTAAAAGCTTTCGGTCCCTTTGGCTTCAGGTATTGCATACTGATACAAAGCATCTTTTGAGGGAAGGTAGTTAAGTTACATAATGGTTGATTAGCTGACAGGCGAACATTTTATTACAGAGATAAGTGAAATATAATGAAGGCAGAAAGGTCCTTTACCAATAATTCCTCTGTGACTAATGAGTTGAAACTGATCAAGTAACATGATACTCAAGCTGGATGTAGTTTGACTTTAAAAACGATCATCATAGGTACATTTCTTTTAAGATTAAACACATGAACACAGCTGCTTTATAGAAAATATTTTCACTTTCAGTTTGTGTTTAGTCCCTTGCAAAAGAAAAAAAATCTGCTAAAGTCATTTATATTCATTTTAAAGTTGCTCTAACAGAGTTAGTGTTGCAAGTCAGATTGTTGGAGCAGAGTACAAAAAGTGCACTAGGTATCTGTTTCCATGGCAATCTATTTGCATGGCTCCCCACTGCATTTTAATGGCATTTGACTGAGTCATACTGTACAGAGTCAGGACCAGGTAAGAGCAGTGACTTCATCATAACTTTTGTTTGCTTGTGATTGGGATTCTTTATTTTATATTGACCAGCTCTGTCCAGTGTTATACATTATGCTCCCTAAGTGAACTTTTGAACAAGTTGTCACATCAGTGTCCACAATTCTGTAGATTTAGATCAGAAGTATATCTTAAGCCTTCTTTTGTTATTACCAATGACAAACCGGAATAAAATATACAAAAATACATCTTGCAAAGAGTAAATAAATTGCATGAGGCCTATGATCATTTTAAATCCACAGTATGGTTAGCAGAGTCATGATCACAAGCAAAAGATAAAACACACTGTTGTGATATTCATGTTTTACTTTTCCTCTTACGCAAATCTCCTTCAAGCACCATGTGGCTAATTAGCATAAGCAACACTGTGCACATGTCTTCATGATGTTGCACACTTTCCTAGCTCTATATCCACATGTATTCTGAGAATGCCAGCATGTAATGAGCTCAACGGGTTTCAGTCTTCTTCAGAGTCAATCAGTTTGCTTGAAACAATCCTTCTCATTACATGACCGTAATGGATGTTACATAATCTCCATCCAACTTCTCAAATTCACTTCTGCAGGATAGTGTCCTCCATACTGGTTGTTGAATTTTGCTTTGTGGTTTTTTTTCTTCAGTTTCTGAATTTGGGTTACAACAAAATGCACCCTAAAGAGTTGCACCGATATGATACAGTGTCAAAAAAATATAAATGTATTACACCCTGCACAGATACGGTACTGGGCTGCATGTATTCATGTTAATTTGTAAAATGGAAACTTCCCACATGCTGTATTTTACAATCTTGATCTGTTTTAGTGGTAGTGTTCAAGTAAGAATTGTGTTGCATGTCTACAAAAAGAAATATTATAAATTCAAGCACAAGAAATGATTGTATAGATTTACATTTCTGGGATAGATGATCATCCACGTTCCCTGTTAATGACACCACTCCAGAAAGAAACTATCTCAGGAATAGTTTACATGTGGTGCCTATTATAGCCTTTGTAAGGATTCATGGAGAGCACCTGCGTTATTAAAACTGAACTCAGCTGAAAGAAGCTCTCTGTCTTTCAGGTCCAATCACTCCATTGTTGAAGACATTCGAAGAGGAGAGGGAAAGACTTACGGAGCAGAGCTGCTCAAAGACCTGGTGAAGCTCCTGCCTGATGCAGAGGAGGTCTGTTTGTGTATCTGTTTGTGTGGTTTGGATGAAAGTATGAATAGCATAAAAGATGATCAAAGACAGTTTATGTGAATTTAAAACTAAAAAACCCACTGAGCTTCTTCTCTTTATTATTTTCTGCAGATCAAGAAGCTACAGGCTTATAAAGGTGATCCGGACAAGCTGACACTGGTTGATTCTTTCATGTACCTCTTAATCCAGGTGCCACGGTGAGTTGATTTCAATGGTAATATACTGTATGTAGTCAGGTTACCATCAAAGGGGAATGTGAAGTCAGCAGTTTGGTGATGAGGGAAGGATAAAGGGTCTTACATGACATTTCTGTGCAGAGTAGCCCATAGGGTTTCAACATTTTATGGGAAATTCCTATTAACTTCTATTTGTCATTTGTTCAGCAAAGTGTAGCAAAGCATTTGTTTCAATTAGAGGATAAAAGGATTTTTCTTGGAGGAAAATGCAGCTTGAGTGGACAAAAGCACAGCATGTGACCCTAAAATTAAAGAAAAAGTTTGTCATTATATCATGGTAGAATCAAATCAAATACTTTATTTTTTCCCGAGGGGAAATTCAAGAATCTTATCATGAACTTATCATTTTAATAAATTATATAATATCAATAACACACCTCCCATTTACCCACCAGTAATGACCTGAAACGGCACCTTGTTAAACAACGAAATCAGCCTTTCACCATCTCACATTTTAATTCCTTCTGCTCCATCTGACAGGTTTGAGGTCCGGATCGAGGCCATGGTCCTTCATGAGGAGTTCTTCCCTTGCTGTGCTTTGATGAGCCACGAGATTGATATTGTCCGCATTGCCACTAAAGGTAATGACACACAGCCTTGGCTACCCATGCTGACACACATGTTCAGACAGGTGACCCAGAAATTTGAGCTGTTGGAGGTGGTTGGAGGTGGTGTCACACATGATACAGCCATGTGGGGACAGAATGGAAAAAAAAAAGTCACTTTTGTGCTCCCTTTGTCTACTAGGGTATATGTTTGTATGTCTGTTTGTATATGTATGTGTGTGTGCCTAGTTGATAAGTTAACATAACCACACAAAATTTGATCCATACATACAAGATGCTTCATTGGGATGACTCATTCCCATTCTTACCACTATAAAAATGTAAATATCAAAAGTTGTAATTTTTTATGTGGGAGGGTGAATTACATGAATTATGAAACTGAATTTTTATTTATATTTTGTAAATCCGTGAGCTGACAAAGAGGCAAATTTAGGTTATTTGGAAGCTATCAGTGGAGTAACTGTGTAATTTTAGCTGAGTCATACACCTTTACCTCTTTATGCTGTGTTGGAGCTTTCTTAAAACCTTCCTTCACAGTACTTTGACCTTTTCACTGCATTGCAGGGTAATCAATTAAACACGGCATGAGATGATTAATTGAAACTTTTATGGCACACTTTAATTAAAATGTCCCACAATCACTCTCAGTGTTAGCACTAAAAGAAAAGATATTCGAAAATAAATAGTTGTATTTAAATAGTAATTAATGTTTTGGGAAGAGATTATTTCTGCTGAACTTTTCTGTGTGATAATATCTGAAAATGAAATTGTGTGTTTTTAATGGCATTTATATGGATTCCTGTAGAGCTAATGAACTGTGAAGAGCTTCATGCCATCCTTCATCTGGTGCTGCAGGCTGGAAACATCATGAATGCTGTAAGTGCCATAAAATAGTATCAACATCACACTCTAATCTCTATGGAACACAATGTTAGACCATTATACTTTGTGTTTTGTATAAAAATGGAATTAACTGAGGTCTACTGCACAGATAAACTATCAGATGAAAGCCAGAGTCTATTTTCAGTATTATCCGTGGACAATTTGCTATGCTTCTATGAGATTAGCCACTTTCTTTATCAAATGTCTTATTTACAGGGTGGCTACGCAGGAAATGCTGTGGGGTTTAAATTGTCATCTCTTCTCTCATTGGCTGACACCAAAGCCAACAAGCCAGGAATGAACCTGCTGCATTTTGTTGCCATGGCAAGTGAAGCTTTGTTCATGATGCATTATTATTATTATTATTATTATTATTATTATTATTATTAATAATAATAATAATAATAATAATAATAATAATAATAATAATAATAATAATAATAAATTGTATATGTTAAAATGAAAAAGTTTTCCATAAGCACTATAGTATGTTTTTTTTTTTTTTTATTGTTTGTGTTACATTAATAGAATTAGAAATCTGGGACACTAACATTTTCTAAGTCACAGACAACACTTTCATATACACAGTGTCCACCCAGTGATTACAGTGAGGCAGGTGGACAGCAGATGGTGACAGGAAACACTAAAGAGCCAAGACTGACTGGCAACAATTACATAACTGAACAAAAATGACTTGAGCACTTCAGCACTACCAAATGTTTGGAAGTAAATCATTAAATGTCTCTCAATGCAGGAGGCAAAGAAGAAAGACGAAAAGCTGCTCAAGTTTCCGGAGAAACTTCAGGATGTGCAGAGTGCTGCCAGGTAACTCAAGCAATAACGCCACCTGCCCATTTTCATTTAATAAAAATGACAAGTTTTGCTATAATCCAATTACTTGGAGGTACAAGTGGAAAAGGGATTAATCCAACATTTTGTCAAAGTCTTAGCATCCCCTAACAAAGTCTTCCCTATAGACACCATGAGGAGTTAGCAGAGAAGAAATAGTGCCTGTAAAAAGCTGTTCTCTCAGTGTATAAACAGTGTCATGTGATCTGCAGTGTTAGCGTACTGGTTTGCAATTTATGTATATGAGTTTTATTCTCTACCCTCCTTTGTAAAACCATATGGATAGGTCAGTAAATTATGTTGTCGGATTTACCAAATGGAGAGCATGTAAATTACCATGCTCTATTTTCAGTTCAAAGAGAACATGGATTACAAAGCTGTTTGCATGAATTGTAAAAGTTAAAGCAAAGATTATCAACAGAGTAATGGTAGACAGTTTGCACCATTTATAAACTCAGATCTTTAGACATACATACAGGGAACAGACAGGTAAATAAATCACAGAGAATGTAAAAACATGAACCGGTTCTTTTCAGAGCAACTGCAAACATGCTTATTTAAGGAGTAAAATTTCAGCCATTGAGACTATAACAACTTAAAAGATTTGTGATATTCTAGTTAAATTTATTGGACTTAACCTTTCCTACCAATCCACCCAAATAGGCAAAAATGTAGTTAACACAAGTTTGAATAAATGTTTCAGTGACTGTGCAGATGTTTAGTTTTCATGAATACAGCGAAGTCTGGCCTCTTTAGCACAGCTGACATCTAACTTTAGTGCAGTGCTATGAGAGTTAAAGCAGAGCTCAGTGTGGCTCAGTCAGGCTTTGTCAGCTTCACAAGGTCATGTCTTTGTTGCGTCAGTGCAGCTCCAGATTACTCCTCTTCCCTAAGGAGCATTTCACAGCAGTTCTGCCCTAAATTTTTTAAAGAACTATCATTCATTAAGCAAAATATTGCCAATTTGCAGTCAGCTATGTCTGTAGTTTATAGTATGCTTGCTGTTACAAGTGTGTTTCTGCTGTTTTCATACAGAGTTTCGGTGGAAAACATTGAGCTTGAGTATTCTTCCTTATATGTACGAATCAAATCCCTGGAGGAGAAAGTTCAAGGAGACCAAGAATTACTGCAGCAGCTGGAGCCCTTTCTGCAGGTGAAGCAGCAGCAGTTATGTAATATGTTATACACAGACACATACAGCAAGTTGGATCCAGGCCACTGTACATCTCTGAAGCTGCTGACTCAAGTGCTACAGAAAATGACCGCTATATAAAGTGAACAGAAAAAAAGAAAATGTGCATGTGTTTTTTCTGTCTTGCTTCAGAACTCAGCACAGACGCTTCAAGACTTAAAGAGACGCAGACTGGATCTGCGTAAAGAGGGGAACACTCTCATTGATTTCTTTTGTGAAGACAAGGATACCTTCAAGCTGGATGAGTGTTTCCGCATTTTTCAAGACTTTTGCATCAAATTTAACAAAGCCGTCAAGGTCAGTTTGAGAGAAAAGATCATTTCGATAGGTAGCTTTAAGATTGGAAGTCTTTCCAATGTATAATGTAATGTGCATGACGTTTTGTGGTGAAAAAAATCACTGCAGTAAAAGGACTTGCTGTGTACTAGGACTCACATCGGAGGCACTGTATTGGTTGACATACACTTCTAATTCTCCAGTCGCCTTACCCAACACATCATCTTCACATGGACACGATTATGTATTTCTTGAAAAGTCTAGAGCAATGTATTTAGACAGCTTCACATAACTGCTAGTTATTTTTTGTGAATGAAATGAATTCTGGCCAAGGAAAGAAAACTTGAATTAAATTAGTTGTTCAAGTTCTCTGTTTCTTCTAGTTGTTTTCTTTCTTTCTGTCACACTTTGAGCCAGAAAGCAGAAGGAGCAGAGCAGACACTCCCTCAGTACAACTGCTTCCACCTGCTGACATCACCTGCTTTTTAATATTCCAGTAACCCAGTATATAGACAGTCTTGCTTCAGTCTTTTTTTTGTTTCCATGTCCAACTTTCTAGCTGTCAATCCTGAACTGATTCCCTGGTTCTGTCCCTGCCTGTTTCTGACCATTGCCATATGTCCCAGCACTGTTGTAGATCGACATCTGGATTCTTCTGAAAGGACAATGGATCGCAATCTCTGTGTTGCTATCGGGTTCTTTCCACCCCTGTTACACCTTCACTGTCAGCAGCCACCAGATAGCAAAGCACATTACTGTGCATCTGTAATAATTGGTTGCTTAGAGTAGGGATCCCAAATCCTGGTCCTCAAGGACCGGTGTCCTGCAGGTTTTCCAAGTGTTCCTGCAGGAACACACCTGACTCACACTCAGACAAGCTCTGCTCATGTCTGCTAAATACACATTGATATGAATCACGTGTATTGCAGCTGGGATACTTGGAAAACCTGCAGGACAGCAGTCCTCGAGGACCAGCATGGGGGTTCCCTGGCTTAGAGGGCTGACTATGAGGCTGGTCCATACCCACATTTTTTTTTAACACACTTGTTTTATAAGCTCTTAAATCTTGTCTTAAATGGTGTGTGTACATGGATCTATGTTGTGATCTGCTTCTAATGCACAACAGAGACTTTTTTTTTTTAAATGAGGCCCTGGATGTAAACAACGTATTGTGGTTTGAATGATTCAAGTGCGATGAAGAACTGCATCAGTGAGTCTCTTTCTAAAGCATAGTTGTGCATGGTGTATTCCCAACATTAGTGATCATGACATCCCTCTGTTGTAATCATTCAATTCAACTTTATTTGTATAGCGCCACTTCACAACAATGTTGTCACAGGGCACTTTACATACACAAATCAACATACACATCATTTTGAGCCAATTCATACATATCCTATAATAGAAATCAACTGATTGCATCGAGTCATGACTTCGATCCAATCCCCCATCCTGAGCATACATGAGGCGACAGTGGGAAGGAAAAAACTCCCCCGTAACAGTAAGAAAACCTCCAGCAGAACCCGGCTCAGGGAGGACAGTTGGGTCCAGTATATTCAGACTCCAACTCATGTGGGAATACCAGCAGAGAAATTTGTTTCTTTAGGTATTTTGTGGATCTTGTCATGATTTATGTTCTTTTTGTCTTGGCGACACTTGCTCTAAAATTCATCATCTCTCTGCCTCTCTGTTCCTCTCAGGACAACACAGACCGCGAGTTGAAGGAAGCAGCCAGACAGCGGCGTCTAAGAGAGCTGGAGGAAAAGCGTTTTGCGTGGTCGGGTGACGATCAGAGCAATGTTTTTGGTCGGAGCAGCAGTGAGAATGACGTGGAAATGCTCACAAAGGAAGGTCTTCTGGACTACTTTCAAAAGAGGTCTCAGAGTCCACACAGCCCGCTTGGACGCTCTGCGAGTGCCCGCCGCCACCGTCACACTATGACCTCCATAGCAGATCGGGAACTCCAGGGATACCTTGAGCTGTTTGGGAGAGCAGGAAATCCCACTGACTATTCCAAGTTTAACAGTCTACCTCGCTCAGGCCGCCCTCTCCAGCGAAGGACAACGCCGTGGATTTCAGGGCAGGACGACAGTCGTGAGCTTGGATGTGACAGACAGGTGACATCTCCTCATGCAGAAACTGAACCTATCAGCCCACTGGCCAGGTTTTCCTCCTCAGGACTAAATGATAATGAGGACCCATACAACAACAATAATTACTTATCTGTATCAGAGGGCAGCGGTCTGCCTCGTTCTTTTTGTGTCTTTCATAAGCCCTCGCATCTACCCAACCCAACAATTACCGGCCAAATGAATGTCAGCGTGGAGAAGCATACATTAGTTCGAGGTCCTCAAGCTTTTGACCTACCTAGCCCAAACAATAACAGTAATCATATGCACTTTGACAACCAGGGGGATGTTTTGGTTACAGAGCTCGAAAAGGAACCCCACTTACCCAAGAATATAAAAAGCCTTCCACATAATAAAGACTCAGAGGAAGGAGCAAATCCAAAGGAGCGATGGGATGGTAAAGTCGATTCTGCAACACAGGCTGGGGTCTCTTCTGAGAAGGAGAAAGAGGAAGAGGACTACAGCACAATGTCATCAACAACCTGCGATACCCCCCTCCCTTTGGATACATCTGTATCCAATAAGAAACCAGTGTTTTACATACTTGACTACACAGAAACCGACTGCTCTGTTACCTTGGATTACTCTGAGGTTGAAAGCTCATCTATAAGGAACGAAGGACTTCATTTTAGAACTGACCGCAGCAAGCTTCAGAATAGCCAGCAAGATCCAAGCTCTATATCCTCTAATTTGGAGTCTTTGTCACCGAACGAGCAATCTGTTTCAACCAATGACTTCTCAGCTCCAAAATCTATGGATGCAACATCTATGACTCCTTCTGCCACCACAGAAGAGTGGGACACGGATAGT
This sequence comes from Telmatherina bonti, assembly GCF_933228915.1. Classification (NCBI taxonomy): domain Eukaryota; kingdom Metazoa; phylum Chordata; class Actinopteri; order Atheriniformes; family Telmatherinidae; genus Telmatherina; species Telmatherina bonti. The sequence continues at coordinate 26,013,248 of NC_136621.1, read as the reverse complement.
TGTGACACAGCTGAAGGAAAACAAGGCACGGAGAATGTTGAACAGAGAAACATAAAAAAACCAGCACATACAAAAAGCAGCAAAGTTGCCAAGAGCAGCGGAAGTCGAGGAGTGCGAACACTGACCAGCAGCGAGAGCCAGGGCATGCGGAAGGTTGTGCCCATCAGCAAAGTCACCAGGACAGGCAGCAAACGTGCAGAGAGGCTTTTAGTACATGACAGCGGAGAGGTGCGGCGACCCCTCCGTGATCAGAGCACCCCAGCAAGGGGCAGGATTGAGAAGACAACGAGACCTCCTCGGCACTCGAGTTTGCCTCCTGAAGAGTCCAAAGTCCTGAAGGGCGGAGCCCCCGCAGCTAGCATTTCTAGATGGACGCGTGATTCCACACAGAGGAAAGCTTCTATTCACAAGCCGAGCGCCAAACCGCTGAGGAACATCCCCAAGGCAGCGCCTGAGGAGAAGATGTGCCGTTCCACCATGAGAGCTCTTGCCCAGGCCCAAGCACAGGGTGGAGCTTCTTCTGAGAACAGCAGCTTACACACACACAGCTTGAAAAACCCCTCTGATGTCCCCAGCTTTGCCCGCAACACTGTAGCTTCATCTTCCAGGACCAAGAAGGACCTGGGCCCCCCATCCGTCCCGTCCACTCCGTCTCGCAGCCCCTCACTCCGTGGCCGTCAAGCTTCAACGAAGCAGAGTCGGGTTTCACCCACAGTTCACACCAGTGATGAGAAGCCGCAAGGGACAAACCTACGGCGGGTGCAAAGCGTGAGGGCAAGCAGCCGCAGCACCTATCGCAGTGAGACTCCTCCTCCAACCACAACACGGGAGGATATTCGCAAGTCTAGCAGCTTTTCGGAGAAGTCTGTGCAACCCAGAGACTTGATGGTATCCAGCAAAACCATGAAGCCGAGCTGGAAGTAAAACTTGTGATCGCAGAGACAAGCAGACAGGCTTTTTTTTTGTCTCCTGTAAAGGCAACACCTCTTCCTCTTGTCCTTCCACGATGCAGAATAATCCTCTGAATACATGCAAAACAAGAGAATTCAGAAACATATTAAGCTAACTCACATCCAGTAGTTGACTCTTTCAGGTTTACAAATTGCAAAGAGCAAGATGCAATGAATTTCTCCATATTTCTGTTTTCTTCATTCAAAAATCAGCTGTTCAGTAGTTCTTGTTTCATTTTTAACTGAACCGACAAATGGCAAACCGTTCTTACTGAAAAGGCTTTTTGCCTGCTTAGCTCTCTGTGTACAGTGCTGTATGTACTAATGTCTGTGATGATGTCCCTGTCAAACACAACTCACTCACAATGTGATGCTGCTAATTAGCTCTGACAATTTGAAAATGAGAGATTTCGGTGTCTTTCTTTGTTAAGGTTTCAACATGTGTTGTTGCTGCTGTTACATCTTTTAGTTTTCCTGCCTCCTCCAGTAGACTAACAAAAATTTATTTGCCTTGTGATTATTTTGCGTGATACCTCAAAAAGATCATAGTGGCCTTGAAATATGGCTCATTTGGTTCTGCGTGATGTAGACCAAATCTGATCAGTTTCTAATAGATCTGCAGTGCCACTACTTTTCAAGTACCTGGTGTATCAATGTCACTAGAATACAGAGTCAGAGATATTATTTCAATGTATTCCAACTGTGGTACTTCTTGTACCTTGTTTATCTGTCAGTAGAATGTAAATGTGTTAAAACGCCTCCATGATGTCATGGAGTCAGTGTGCACGTTAGAAACATCTCCATAATTTAGACTAATATTCAAAAAATATAAAAAAAGCATCTAACCTACTTGATGTGCCGACAAAAATATCACCAGTCACACAATAATTTTGACAAATTGATCTAATTTTGTACCTTATTTTCTCTCAGGTTTCACTCCTTTTGATTTTATTCTGTAGCACCAATAGTTGCAAATGATCACAATTAAGCTTGTTATTCTCATCTACTGCTGCACTGATATTAGTACGGAGCAAGTCGTCAGATTTTCTGAAAAATTTATCCCACCAGACTATTTACTACAATTCAGATGGCTTTAAAATCCTTTGAGGAAGTTGGAAAAAAAAATCCTCAAAACTGTTGTACAAGAGCTTCTGAACAATTTTCTGTGCTTTTTAAAGGTGGTTTGTATTCATCAGGAAAACAGATCTTTAGTCTCTGTTGCTCAAATGTCACCCCTTGCCTTTCAGACTGCACTCTGCCATTGCACTGATGGCGGCAACGCTCACAACGGTGCATTACTGTAAAGCTTAATGTAGCCAACAAGTAGTTCACTAGTAGAACTAACTTGGTTGTAATGAATAGTTTTACTACATTCCATCACATCAAATCACAACACTATCAGTTATTGATTTACCTTGCAATCATATTTTCTGACTGTTGACACGTTTACATATCATCAAAAGTTAAGGGTAAGAGTGAAACATAAATGAGGAAAGCTGTTGTAAAGTTATTTTTGTCAGATAGTTCAGAGCCCCGCCCTGCAGGGTGGTAACATGCTGCAAGTGTTTTCCTGTTCCCTGTAATGCAAATCAAGCTAATGACCTAAAAAACCGGAAGTGGAATACTCCTGTGCGTGTGGTCTGCATATATATTAAATTTAGATCCCTTACTATTGACTGTAAAGAAGTTACAATGGCGCAGATGTCAGCTTGGTCTGTGGTGCTGATCCAGATCCCACCTGCTCAAACAAGGCCCTGATGTGTCAGTTTATGTACTTCTCTATAACTTCCGTCCAAAACATCAAAATTGTAGATTATTTATGATTAATCCTGCATAATGTGCTAAATAGCATATCTTCAATTAGGATGGTAAAATAATAAAACATAAACATCATGCAATAATAAAACATCCTGCAAATAAACAATAACAGGAATTGTTTAAATTGATCCTCAGTTATCAAGAGAGAAAAAAAGAGGCAACTTCAGCCTGGGCAAAAAACATAACACACTGTCAACGAGAATCAATTGTAATGTAAACTTTTATTATCAGTTGTTTAGAAAAGAAAACATTTCTTACACTGAGCATCAAAGAGGCTTGGATGGGTTCTTAAGTTTTTCTGCAGTCTGAGCATCCTCCTTTGTGTATCCCACAATGCCCCCTGCTGTCAACCTTTTAGCAGTCTTAAACATCACAATGGGTGCCCTTTGCGTTACATCTCACAGGCTAACCGGAGTAGAGCTTCTGTGGTATTTGCATACGTACTTGCCCTTTTCACAACTTCCTTGTTAGAGGAAGGTAACCATAGAAACACTCAAACATCTTCTGCCAACAAAACGGCCTTGTAAACGCAAAAGGTCAAAGCACTTCACAAGTTTCTCTCAAGTTGAAAGAGATAGTTTCATGCGACTGTGCTTAAACCATCTCACAGTAGGTTAAATATACTTTTTTTTTTTTTAAATGTATAAAATGTTTCATAATGGGCACATATCAATGCTGATGCTGTACAAGTAATTCCTAATATATTCATTACCCCAGGATGTGTTTTGTACTGTGGAGAGGAACGACTGGATGCTGTAAGTTTTTTATTTTTTATTTTTACTCAGATATGATTCTGTCTAATGCAAATTTCCAGGTGACTTCTGTTTTCAGAGGTAAGGCAAACAGGTGCTTTACGACACTGCTTGGTCATTTGATATCTGGAGTCCTGCAAAGAGAAATAAAAAAAGATTGATGACTGAACAAACAATCATCTCTGATCACTAGACCGCATGGCTGCTAAATTAAATGTGCTGTTGCAGTTTTATATCTCTGATGATGACAATGAAGTAATGAATAAAATTACACGTTGCTGTGGACTGAAAGCCTGTCTTTTTCTTTTAACTGGACAGATGGATTGTCCCTGGACTTATGATGCCCGTAAATCCATTCTGGTGCTGGGTATACTTGTGAATGTTTCATGTTATGTTATCGTGCACATGATGAGACGTTGTCAGAAACAACCATTTTTCTTTGTTAACTCTTCTTCTTGCTAACATTGTGTCACTCTCCTGCTGCATGACTATCTTTCCCTTGAGTCTGTGGACAAATGTCCTGATATTTTCATGCTGGTATAATGTTGTCTATATTGATCCATCAATGAAGCCAAGCTGTCCTACCCTAGGTGTAGTGTAACGGATTCAAACTAGAATACTACTCCATGTTGATGGTATAAAGGAGAGCTGACTTTCCTTTTACTCAATCACCAAGCCTTACAATCTGTCTGGCAGTGGACTGGCTCAGTCCCCCTTTCCAGCCACATAAACACAGAAAACACCCAAGCACAAAAAACATCTTTTTCTCTTCTTAGAAAAGCCTTGTTTGTTCATGTGACAAATTTCTAACATATTTTGATCCTTGTCATAAAATAGGGAACATACTCAGGATGGACTGAGGAACCAGTAACTGAATCACCACATTTTACCTACTATTTCTTGAGAGTATCTTATCCACTGCCTGGTAGTATTAGAATATATTTAGATTATTTTCTAAAAGAACTAAAAGCCAAATTAAATATAAGAACTTCTTTTAACCAACTTTTGAGATAATCTGAAAGTTTTGGTTTTTTTTTGGTCATAATCATGACTAACAAAACAAAAGTCATTTTTCATAGTTAGCTAGAGCAATGATTCTCAACCTTTTTTTTTTTTTTAAAGTTGTATCCCCTGTAGAATAATTTCTCAGCAAAGTAACCCTTTAACCAGGAATTAAGCTAGAGTAGGCCTACTGCAGGTACTGTCCCCCTGTCCACCACCAGAGGGCAGCACTGTATCTTATGTCTTAGCTGCAGCAGTAATGGCAGACATCAGCTATTTCCACCTATTTCTCAGGCAAACATGCAAAAGGGCCTTGTAGTCATCCAAAATAATCAATGATATTGCAAAATTATTCAGATATCAATGTTTGTTTTGTGGTTTAAAAATAGAATGGATGGTTCTTCATCTTAAGTTTCATCTGTTAAATTAGCTGAAACTAAACAGAAGTATAAAAAACAGTTTTATATTTACTACATATAAAGTCAGTCATTATTTTTAGATGAAAAATCACATAACCTTTCCATTTTGCACATGCATTATGATTTGAGAATATTTAAGCCCTACTGTGTGTGTGTGTGTGTGTGTATATATATATATATATATATATATATATATATATATATATATATATATATATATATATATATATATAATGTACTGCCAGCTCCTTAAAGTAACACAGCTGGCCATTGACCGGCACAGGTTTGGCTCAGTACTGCTACTACTCAGGATAAGGCAGCATACAGTACGAGAGGTCAAGCACCTTGTGACTTGGCACGTTTACCTCTAGATCAGAGTCTGTGTAGCCATGTGCAAAAGATAATGCTTCTCTCAATCCTCACTTATCCTGCTCAGCCTACCTCCTGAGGAGCAGGATCTTTACTTTCACTCTGCTGCAGGTGAAGGTACATCTTTTGAATATATTAATAGATTTTGAGAATTAGTTGAGTGATTTCTCACTTTGCACATTATGACGGATAAAAAAGCTGCTCGGATATGTCTTGCTGCTCATCTCCAGCATGATGAATATGAATTCTGGGATCAGAAACAACAGCGGCGTTCCTGCATGTGCCGAAGATCGTAGCACCACCTGCCCTGGGTCAAGTGAGTGACAACCTCTGTTTGTTTGTACACTCATGGCAGCAGCTGTTTAGAAAAAATGAAGGAAATAAGTAAGTTTCTTCTGGTCCTCCACTTATGTTTGCACATTTGAATACTTTAATATTTATTGAATAACATCCACCCAAAAAATGAAAAAAAAAAAAGAAGAAAATGTCAGTGGCTTTTCATGAGAAATGTTATTGATAACTGAATTTTGATTTCATGCAGGTTTATTCTTCAGTTTGCATTTTAGTGTAAGTGTTTTGCTACACTGCCCCACAACTAACCTCACACCCTTTCTTCTTTAAAGGGGAAAATGTCAGTTCTTATTATTCTCCTTCGTATTATTTTGACCTTTAACAAATTTATGTGTATAACAGCCTCTAGAAGACTTCATCATCATGTTAGAATCTCATACTCTCCATATTCTACTACAGCTTCAGAGATTACCTGTTAAAGATCAACAGCAGGGCAATGAGATTAGCAACCAGTGTAACTGCCTGAAGTGAGCTGTTAACGCTACTGGTTGCATTGCTGCTGAGGAAAAAAGCTGTTATTGGTGAGAGAGCACAAGGCTTTCTGGTACTGATGTGAAATCATTTTCTGAATTTAGATCTACATGACATAAACATATGATGAAAGCCAAGCTCCTAAATTTACCTAAGAAATGATGTATTCATCAGAGCTACATTCGATTGTATCTAATCAATTCATTATTGCATTCATTATTATGTACAGTATGTGTAATATTCTCATTTCCTAATTTAAAAAGACAACTGTGATCAATTTATGGGTTAACATTTGGGTCATAAACATATCTCTGAACATTATGGGGATGGAGAGTCTAAATCTCCTTGTTACAGTGATCTATTCCATGGCAGCACTTCTAATGACTTTTATTTTGAAGAGACCTTCTGCTAGAAAAAGTCTTAATATTAAACTTTCAATGCAACCCTAAACATATGTGGGATAAAAAACTCATGAGTTGGAGGAAGGAAACTGGTTGCTTAAATGACCACCGTGTTAATCCCATCATGCTTCAGTGAACTAATGACGCCAGCTGGTGAAGACAGCTGTGACCACTGCAACGTGAAATTTCTGTCATATTATGAAACTCCATTTTGCACATCTTCTTCTTTCTTAAATCCCAGAACAACCATCATCTTTTATTCTGCTAAATGCTTCTGATGTCACTGGTTTTTAACTATTAGGAATATTCCAAAAAAGTTAAAATGCTGGTAAATGTATAAAATGCATCTTTAAACGAGATACATTGCAGTGCATACTTTTCTTGAATACATTTTGAAGTTCACATTTTTGTTTTTAATCACAGAAGTGTTGTGCACCAGTAGTGTGGTCCTACATTGTAGCATTACTTCATTAGCTGTTACTTAAAGGCAGATTTAGGCTACTCTGTGCCCTTTTCTTTATAGATACTGGATATGAGATGCTGAAACAAACTGAAAACTTTTTACTGAGCCTCTTACTGTGCGCCGCATGCAAAGCAGGTACCCTTCGACTGTGACACACAGGAAAGTGCACACACAAACACACACACACACACACACACACACACACACACACACACACACACACAAAGAGTGCATTAGCCTTTTAAAATACTTGAGCTGTCAGATGAATCTAGATGAAGCCCTCCCCCACGTTTGAGTCCGAGCAGACAAACCTTATACCGCCTTTTTCTCTTCTATCACACCAAATCATTAATGAAAAAGAAATGCAAATAACTTTTTCCTTTTTTTTTTTCCCCATTCTTTTTTATTCTGAAAAGACTCTTTCATGGGTGGCTGCATAATATAGGGTTGCCACAGCAACAGCCTCCCTCAGAGAAGGGAGGGGCTAGACTGAAAAGCAGTTACAGGTCTTAAGGGGATGTGCCATTAAGAATCTTATTAGAAACTAGTATTGTTTAGATATGTACAAGTTATTGTTATTTCTCTTTCTATTTCCTTCTCTTATTATCTGTGTGTGTGTGTGTGTGTGTGTTTAAAATGTGTTTTATTTGTACCATTTCTTAATTATTCATGTGACTTATCAACAGTATTGATATTTTGAATATGCATGGATACATCCATGCATGTAAGTGGTATTGTATTAAAGTTTAAAAGTAAACCCAGTCTTGAATTGGACTTGATGAAGCCCCACAAGGAGCACACTCTGTTGTTTCTTCACTGGGTTGAGCAGTGGATGTGAAGAGTCATCCATTATCTTTAGCAGCTTATGCACCTTTCCTGGACAATCAGCTCCAGCAGTTTCAAAGTTATTCCCAGCACAGAACCAGCCTTCTTGGTCAGTTTGTTCAGTTTCTCTTTGGCTCTGATGCTGCAGCCCCAGCAGACGCTGTGAAGCTGATTGAACTTTCTGCAACAGATTTATGGAAGATATGTAAAATCTGAATGCAGAAATTGAATAATCTCTGCTTCCTTATGAAGTATAATCTGCTCTGTACCTTCTTGAAGATGTGTCTGTGTTGCATTTCAAGTCCAGTTATTTGTCTAGCTGAAGTTGTACTCCTCCACCTCTTCTCTCACTTCTGGTGCTTTGTTTGGGCTTGTTCTTTCTGAAGTCAACAATCATCTCTTTAGTTTTGTTTGTATTCAAGGTGAGGAGATTGTCACTGCACCACCTCACAAATTCAGTTTTCTGTACTCAGCTCCTTGTCCATCACCCTACAACTACAAGTCATCAGAGTATTTCTGTAGATGACAAGACTCAAAGTTGTACTGGAGGTCTGAAGTGTACAGTTTGAAGAGAAAAGTCCAGTCCTGCATTACGGTTCAGTGCTGTTGACCACCATCTTAGACACAACCTTTCAGTCTCACAAAGTAGGGTCTGGTTGTTAGGTAGTTATAAATCCAGGCGGTTGTGGATGTGTCCACCTGGAATTTATGAAACTTCTCACATAACATAGAAAGCTGAATTATATTAAAAGCACATGAGAATATAACCAGCAAAGCTCCATTAATTCCAGATGGTTATATCCACAACCATACTGGCAAAAGGTCCCTTTAAAATGTCCTTTATGTCAAATACTATTGGCAATCTTAATTCAGTAAAGTGAACAATCCATAGCGGTTCATTTGATCTGTTGCACTTCAGCTTTATTAAAATAGTTTTTAACTTTTTTTTTTTTACATTATTAATGTTTTACATGTATTTGTGTCTGTGTCTTTTGTTATGCAACTATGCAGTATCAATTCCATTTTATATTCAATTCTTTATTCTATAACATGACAGAAAGTATTATGTTTATATATGTGTGTGTATATGTGTGTGTGTGATAGTATTGATAGAATAACAAGAATAAAGGTTTGTCGTAGTAAATCAAATAAATAAAAAATTGTTAAATTCAATTTATTTTTTTAAAAAAAACAGGTTTTTTCACAATGTTTCTTTTATAGACAGCTAATTAAAAGCTCACATCTTGATAATGCACTTGAACTTCTTTGTAGAGGAAATGTGAAATTTTATATTATTTATAGGTTATTATGCCATCATTTCATTGATCCCACTCAGTGGAAATCAGATTGTGCTGCTGTGGACCCTGAACTAAAAGGTAAATTGACACACCTAGTTCAGGGGGTACTTGCCTAAGAAATTATTAAATGGGGGGTAGGATGTTGGAAAAAAGGTTGAGAATCACTGCTATAGAGTGCCTGAACTTAGCTTGCTAAAATGACTACTTTTACCACTTTCACCCTTTTCACTGAGCAGGAGTGTGATAAGTAAACGATTAGGATTATATAGAAGTAAAAATTGCAAGGCCATATTTTTATTTTATAAAGGTAGAATATGATTAATATATGAATACCAAGGCTATTTTTATGTGTGCATGTAATATTAATGAGCGTTCTCCTGTTTTCTTCCCCCTCCACGGGAATGGATTAGCCCAGACTGCCTCCACTGATGCCTTCCCCTTTTATTGTCAGCGGCTCTCTGTAATAAGTGAAGTGGAAATGAGTCAGGCGGCTCCATCCTCAGCTGTAGTTTATCTCACACTCTCAGCAGACAGCCTGCTTTGTGGACATAGAAAACTATAAACAGAGAAAATTCCGGCAATGACCACCGTCATGTAATCCATCTGTGACAGTAGAGGTATAAAACGCAAAAGGTGAGTAAAAAATATCAACTGTGTCCACTATTAGTCCTCGTTTCTTTACTGGGAGTCTTAGATGAGCGCAGAAGGAATGCTTTAAAACAGTGGAATATCTGAATAAACTTTTAATATGCAGCTATAATCTTGTTGAGTGCAAGTGTCAGGACTGCAAGCACTGCCTGGGTCTGCTTGGTTGATGATAATTACTTCAATACTCCACTTAGCTGTGACAGATCTGTTTCTAGGAGAAATGTGCCAGACAGAGAGCAGCAGACTCAGCATCTATCTGAGAAGACTTGAATGAAGCTCTACGTTCATTTAGCTGTTTCTTTCTCCACACAGTGATTTATAATGAGAAATTACTGCAGCCATAATTCCTCTGCAGTATTGATGAAACTGAATGATTAATGTAAGTTTAAGTTGTTCAGATAGTTCGGTCATGATAAAAGGTTTGTGTGCATGAGATTGTTTTATTAGAGCTCTGAATTTTGAATGCAACTGAACCCATGTGAAGCATTGCTAATAAAAAAAAAAAGAGCTTTGGTTGATCATTGGTGGCTGTTTTATAAAGCTGTCATTAGTGCAGTCAATTTGTCATTTTTTAAATCTGTCAGAGGATGTTGAATATAGCAAGAAAACAGTTCAAAATTGTATTTATTGGTTAGTATTACCTGTGTTGATCATTATCAGTCTGATATTTCTGCATTGAGTTCAGAACTGGAGCTTGTTTTACTTAAACACAGGAAGCAGGGAGAAGAGCGAAACAGTGCTTTAAAATTGTTAAATAAATTAGCAAAATTATTTACAGCAGAAGAAACCTCTGAGAAAGGCCATTTTAATGTCAAATTATTCAAATTTGTATAACTCCTCAACAATTGTACTAGCCTATTTATGAGCCGAAAACTAAATATTTTTCTGTTTTTACATAACTAAACAGCCACAATACTTTGAACGGACTCTATTGTAGAAAGTAACTGCAGCAAAAATAAAAACATTAGAGATCGCTGCCAGGAAAAAAGGAAACATAATCACAGAAACAACGTTGTGCATCAGGGGAATTTTAACATCTGATTGGGAGACTGTACACAGATGGAAAAATAACAAGGCAAATCTATGATCACCTAAAAATAGTTTAGCTATTGTTGCAGCAGTAATCAGGAGGGATAGAATGAGCTATTGAACCACCAGATGGGAAAGTGTTTCAGCTTCGACATGGGGGTTATTAATATTACTCATGTTACATACTGTAAAAGAAATAATAATAATGACGGAATGACTGAAAAAAAAAAAAAAAAAAAAAAAAGACCAAAATACAAAGTTTGAACTCAGCTAAAGAAAAAACAAACAAACAACAACAAAAAACATTCCTGAGTTGGGAGCAAAACCTCTATTTTCTCTATTATTATTGGCATGAATTTGTATCTTTCAGTCTGACACTGTCAGGGCTGAGGAGGTGAGGCACATGCAGGAACAGGAGCCAGGAATGCAGAACGAAGAAGTTTTAATGAATTAACTCAGAATTGAGCTGAAGCACGAGCAAAACACAATGAACCAGCAACACTGAACTGAAACTGAGGGTATAAATACACTGAACACAACAAGATGCAGGTGAAACAAATGAACTAAGTGAACCAAGGTGAACTAATGAACGTAGACAAAGGCAAAACAGGAACACACTCCAAAATAAAACAGGAAACCAAAAACTAAGGAGACTTCACAAAACACACAGTATGACAGACACAAAACATAATAATATCCTTAGGTGTTTCTATTCTGTATAAAGTGCATCAACTTAAATAAATGTAGGTGTCATTACATGAGCCAGATCGGTCTGTCTACTCTGACTGAGTCCCTTTCAGATGGGTCGGTTTTCTCTGGCAGCTGATCTTTCAGTCTTTGTGACATTAGAGGTGCATCGATGCAGTTAATAGTTCTGCGAATAGCAAGCAGAGTGATGCTGTAAAGGCTGCACAACTCTCTCACCACTGCAGTTCACTGTGTCGCAGTTGCAGCAGTAGATACGAGGGAGCGTTGTCCTGCTAATCAAATAATAAACCAGCCACAAAGATGACACAAAAATCATGCTACATGTACTCGGGTGTCGCTTCACCTACAAATGCATCAAGTTTCCTGCATGTCATAGTGTAATACACATCAAATGGGTGTGTGTGTGTGTGTCATGATCTCTTGTGACCTCAAAGTGTAATTGTTATTCATTTGAAAAAAGGAAGATTATGTTGTTAAGCATAAAACTTAGTCTGGTACAGATATTTATGAACAAGATTTAAGATTTAAACTAGGTTTCAATCCTAAAAACAACATTTAAACAGAATTCATGACAGCTTTTTCTTTTGGCTATGACATGTTTACTGAAAAGCTGATGCGTTTTGTTTTGTTTTATATCTATTACCATACTAAACAAATCAAACTGTGGGAAAGAAAATGAGAGGAGATTAAATAAAAAATGCAAGAAATAAGAAACTGAATACATGTACATATATCACCAAAATACAATATTGACCACCAATCATGTCTGAAAAGTATCTGAACAAAGTCAATACTTCATTTACAGTAAGCTGCCTGGCCGCGCTTGATCATCCAGATAAATACAGACATGTTTTTCCATTGCCATTTGGGGAGGGTATTGATGCTGCAACCCTGAGCGCTTATTGTTTTACACTGTTTCCCTTCGACACTTTCACTTCTTAGGGTCAGTAGGCCCAGGCCAGTGAGCACTGGTGGGACTCCTGAACTACATTTGACAGAGTAAAGCTTGATTAAAGCTGGGGTAAGTAATCTTGGTCAGACACATTTTTTTTTTTTCCTCTGGGTGAAGTGGTTCTTCATCCTGATATTTGTGTACATTTTGTAATCGTGAGCAATAAGAAATATAGTTATACCCCTCAGTTTACTGTAAATCTGTGAAAAACTCTCACCAATCAAAACGTTTGGACCAAATTGAAGTTGTTCATTTCTTATTTTTCATAATCATCTTCATGGCTGAGAAAATGCAGAACGGATGGATTGTTCAGGACAATATTCAGATGGTGGCTGTTGCCTGCACCTTAAACAGTTTCATATAAATCTTAGAACATATTGAATCTGTTCCTGTTTCAAAATAGAGTTGGTTTCCTTGTCATCAGTAATCCACTTTAGCCGGAGAGGATGTGCATGGAAAAAACAGATGCATTTGTTTAATTACTGCAAAACATTATTTGCAGCATGCCAATAAGATTAAAGCTTTTAGGAAACAGGAAACTCTCCAGGGCCGTGCATGTCCATGTCGTGTGGAAGTGGGTGAGAACATGTGTGTGTATGTGTGTGTGGATGTGGACAGCCTTAAAGAAAACAACATGAATTATTATGTTAAGGAACAACTGTTCTTCTGCCAAGACAGAAGCATAAAAAGTACAAGGAGGAAGAACAATAGGAGGAAGGTTGTCCTCTTGGAAGCTAATTTTATTACCATGCTGTTTAATAGTGGCTCTGAGGTCCAAAAATAACCACAAAATAATACTAATAGACTAACGTGAACACTGCAATGTGCACACTGAGTAAGCTTTAGGTTTCAAAACTATGTTTCATATTAAAAAAAAAAGTTTTGAAAACTGTAGCTCAGAAGAGAAAGTGGTCTCCCATGCTGAAACTATACAGAACTTTCCTCACGCACAAGTAGCTTTCTATTAACGTTTCTGCTAATGTTAAAAAAAAATAAAATAAAATAAAAAAGGAAAGTAAAAGAAACAAAATGATGTCTGTTCAGATGTGGAGTTTTGTTATTCTACTGATAGTTCTATATTTTACATGTAAGTGTTGTTCTGGTGTTGTGGATCTTCATAAACAACAGTTTTTTCCCCTCTTGTGTCTCAGATGTTGCTGTCTTGTCGCTGGACTTGTGTACCAGCTTTGCTTCAGTGGGTTTGTGTAGCTACTGAATAACTGCAGTTCTGCTCTTTGTACTATCAGGTGCTGTAAATAACTTTATACTGGTCATCCCCCTGATTATTATTATGGTCATTGTGGCTTCCTACGTCCACTTATCCGCCAATGTTGATTTGATTATTTCAGTTTGATTTGTTGATTTGATTATTTAATCCCTGCCATGAATATATGGACATGCTTTTGGTTTTTGAAGGTTTCACTCATTATTTAAATGGAAGATTTCAGCTGACAGAAAAAACCCCCCACTTACCATGGTACTCTTATAGGAAAACAACATATGTTTTAAACAAAAAGTGAAACAGTGACGGTTCTTATTGAAACACACTGGCTGCTGTGCATTTTTCACCAGGGATGATGCAATCTGAAATAAGATTCCTCATCATAACATGTTTGATTTTTTTGATCCCCTGCCCAGTGTCATTTCTTATCTGTCCCTCTTCCAGCTTCTGGAACTCTTGCCCCCAGTGGGGTTAAAGAGCAGAACAAGCCCTGCCGCCTCCAGCCTCTCTAAGCCCTCTCATTGGTCCACTCTTCTGTACACCACCACAGGGCCCCTCCCTTCTCTGTGTCTGCTCAGCCAGTGGCTCTCTGACAGTCTGTTTGGATTATTGTAACAACTCATGCCTCTCACATGCGTCCACTTCTCTACCCGCTCCACACAATACAGCGTATATGCCATAAGAAGGGTTTGGTGACAGAGAGCTGCGTTTGTGCCCCCCTCCACCCCCTCCAGAGCAGAGAGAGGACAGGAGAAAATAAAGCAGCCATGGAGTTGAAGTAAGTGTAATAGTTGGGATTTAAAGATTTAGAGAGAAGGTATGGAATGACTGAACATGTACTCATGGATGGATGGATGGATGGATGGATGGAAGAAAGACAAGACAAATGAAAAACAGGAAAGACGGAAGGGAGGCTCTACGACAGAAGGGTTCATAGACTCATGAAAAACATTTTTAAATGTCTCTATGTTTGGAAGAAGAAAGATTGTTAAACGATGCACTTGAAATTTCAGGTTGTTTCCTTGGAAATCATTTGATCTCATACTTGAAGAACAGGTTCTAGCTGCAGATCACATGGTTACAGGTGTTCTCACAGCAAAACACATGTTGTAACTTAAAATGCCTCAACATGATATCTACGCGCTCTCATATCCTGTTCCTGTTTGTGATGCTCACTGGTTGCAGCTCATTTGTTTGTTGCAGGTGCGACACAACATGTTTATGTGGAGTGTGTTTCAGGAAAAGGTCCAGTTTGTTCATGTACCTCCAGGCTATTCTTCCAGGACTTGGTATCTGTACAGCAGCCATACCAACACAACATGTAACATTGTGATTACATTTTGACATTTTTTATGTTGAAAACAGCTGTTTATAATACATGTAAGAGGTCTTTGCATATTGTCACCATCCTTGGGATGATTATACATTAACTGAATGCTAAAACTAGAACCGCTATGTGCTGTCAATGTTGTACCAAGCAAATTCATTTTGGTTGGGCGTTGAGCCACAACATTTCAGCTTCACTGAATTGTGGTTGACAGATGTGCAGCATGGACAGTTTCCACTGGGCTTACAGCTGCATATCTGTAGACTTTAATTTGAGGTCAGTTTTTAACGTCCATGCACTCCCTACACACACATACACATACACACATGTACAAAGCAGTCTTATCTTGTGCCCCCAGAGTGCGTGGTTGGCAGATAGTCAAGTGACGCATCGACTCAAGGTTTTTGTCTTCACTCTTTTTTCCACAAGCATGTAAATATGATCAGACAAACATAAAATAATAGGAAAAGGGAGCGATGTTGAGGGGGATTTTAAGGCTGAAGATGGGCTATGCCGCTGTAATACTGTCATTAGCAGATACTTTATTATTATATTATATTATATTATATTATATTATATTATATTATATTATATTATATTATATTATATTATATTATATTATATTATATTATATTATATTATATTATATTATATTATATTTTATTATAATATAATTATTATATTATATTATATTATATTATATTATATTATATTATATTATATTATATTATATTATATTATATTATATTATATTATATTATATTATATTATATTATATTATTTGTCAGTCATGGGTGTGACTTATGTCCCACTCCGTAGCTTTGATGGCGCTTAGGGCTCCTAATTCCACTGAGACACACAGCTTGGAACTTTGCGTAAATGTTTAGTTTTGTGTTATTTCTGGAAACTTTAAGTTACTTCAGAAAAATCCTGTTGATGAAATAATGTAATCAGCTGACACAAAAATGAAACCTCGATCATCTGGGTTTAGATGCTGACATAGTTCAAACTTTTCTGAAAACAACTAAACTCAACTGGCAGCTGCCCAGTCACAGATTATAACCATCATTTGAGGACACAGAGACGGCCTGTTCAGTTGAATATTCAGTCCATGGTGTTTGCCCCTGAATGTAGTGATTTTTAGGCATTCTAAGCACAGTAGAGGATTCGCCCGGAGCTATGTGGGAGTCCATTTGTGAGTTCTTCTTGCAGCAGTGATTATGCACAATCTGATCAACATGATAATGTAATTCTGCAGTCCAAGTTGTCAGATCCCATACATCTTTGTTGAGTATAAATGTTTAGCTCAGCATCCATATAGCTAGAGCCTTAAACGTTTTGTGGCAGGAGGAAACTTTTCATGGAGTGATGGATGGAATCATCCACTGATTGAGAGCTTTGGTTTGATCGCTGTAGATGTATGTGGGTGCATTATATTCCCAGCATGTAGCTGGACCTTTGGACTTCTGCTTTCATAAACTAAGCCTTGGATCATAAAGCATAATAAACCACTCATTAGGGTCCAGGTGGACTGAGACCAACAGCGCTGTCAAACAGAAACACTTTTTTTCTCTTGATGAACCTGTGCGACAGAAAGGAAGCCACCTGCTCTCGCCGTTCACAATTTGAAAGTGGTCATTCAGACTGTTCAGTGTTGTTGTCGTGCACAGTAACAATTTGTTGTGTGTTTAGACATACAGAGATAGCAGAAACAGCTGATGCCAGTGCTCTGGAAAGAGCTTTGGGAAACCTGCAGGGAGAAACCTGGACTAACCAGTAAAACTTAAAATGTACCTAAAAGAACTGAATGAAATGTTAGAAGTGACTCAGGACAGAAACTCAACATATGGTAGAGCTATAAAAGTCTAATTTTGCTTTGAGATGCTTTTGTTTGCTGGAGAACTGGTTGTGGTTTTTGATTGAAGCTCCAAATGAAGTTTATAAATTTTTACAGTTTGTAAACATCTTAAAAGTGTCTCAATGGCTTAGAGTTGTGAAGAGGATGTGAAGAGTGACACAGATGAAAACAGGTTACACTTACACATATTTCTACTTCTGTGGGTGAATGTGTTTGTGCCCCTGAGCTAATGACCTGAACCAAGCAAATAACATTTCTTCTTTATCTTGGCTTTTATTCAGAGCGCTTCCAGTGACATAATAGTTTTGTTGGCTCCTTTGAACCTGAGGACTTCCTGCTCTAACCTGTTATTTATTAGCATATTAGTAACCATACTTCTAGCCCTGAAAGCCCTTTTTAGAAGTACCTGTGCAGATGTACACAACACTGTTTTGTGTGTTGTTTATTTGTAAATCATGACATAAGAAATGTAATCCACAAAAGATTTCCACTAAAAGCACCAAAGTCTGTCATTGTTTATTTATCTGTAGAACAGTTTTGCGCATCATGACTTTTCTGTTAAAGTCATTTGCTGGTTCGCTCTTCACTGCTTGTGTTTGTTTTGCCACCATTTCCTCTCTCAGCTGTTTATAGATTGACCACCCTCGTGTGGCTTTGATTCTGTTAATAAAGTTTGGGACTTCTGGACTTTACCTGCCTCAGGTGTCCTGCGTTTGACACATTTCCTCCATTAACCTTCATGTTACTGGGGCTGAGTGCCCAAAAAGAGCTGGACAAGTACTGACACATTGTTTGACTTAACAAGGACAATCTGCAGAGAAAAGAACAAGAACAGCTGAGTAGCTTAAAACTTCTCCAAGTTGGACCTTTACAAGCTGACAGTTACTACCATGTGTTTGTTAGGTCTGTGCAACATGGTAAGAACTCAGTATTTGATTCACTTTTCTGCACTGGCTTGCTTTGTTTTATCTCCCACTTCTCTGACTTACTGAACTCTCTGTTTGGCAGGAGCTGAGATGAGCTCACTGGAACAGCTGTGAAGCTGCCAGGCATGACGAAATTGTGAAAAAAGATTTGTGCTTTTGACATGGAACTTCAGCAAAAGAATTTCCTGTGCAACAAATCCCCTATAGCCCCCCAAATCAAATCAAATCAAATCAAACCAATCAAAGATACTTTATTCATCCCCGAGGGGAAATTCAGATATAGCCATATAATTGGATAAAACAATAGAAATAACCTCAAAATAACCTATAATAATTTCAGATTTTTCTTTATTTCTTTTTTTTAATGATATAATTTTTCCTGCATGTAATGTTGATGTAATCCTTTGCCAGTTAGTTTTTCCTTCAGCCTTGTATTGCACTCAGTTTCTGACCCAGCCAGTGAGAAGCAAACTGAATTCTTTCCGGTCTGCTCAGATACAGAATATGTTGAAGTTATCACTAGAAAGTACTTTTTCTACAAAGAAATTATGACATTTTTGATTTATTGATACTTTTCTGTAATAAACACAGAAAAAGACAATAAACTCAAAAACATAAAAATAACACAACTAATCTGTCGTTTAACATTAACATGTTGTAACTCGACCAGATGCTTTTGGTTGAAACCAGTAAGCTTTTAGAAGATATTGTTATATATGTTTACCCAGAGACTGCATAAATTATTCACTTTCTTGACTAATTTGACATTAAATCGCAGAGTAAATGTATTCATCACGGATCCAGTCCAATAGCTGAATACTAGGCTTGTTTATCTTCTACAAGCAGTTTTGACACCTATAGGATAACTGTGCTGGTGCTGTGTACTGGTATTCCCCCTTAGTTATTCCATCCACTTGCAATATCTCAGTGCCACTAAAAGAAAATTGATGCTCCCACTGGAAGCACTGGTGCTCCAGTGGCTTCTGCTTCATAGCAGACTTCCATCTCACCAGTTTTTGGCTTCTTCAAGGCACCAAAACCAAGTTCCTCGCACCTTAAGGTGACAGTTTAGTTCTGCGTCCAGACCTTGGTGCTATGCAAAAGCTTTATGAACTTGCTTATATACAGTTGTCTGCCTTGCGATGATGATTATATTGACCAAAAAAAGCAGCTGTGTTGATGTGCATTCAAGGTTTGTGAGAACTTTGCTTTGTTGTTATTAGATTAAACTTTTGCATCATGGCTTACTTGATCTGTTCTTCTAGATGCAGCTTTATGCCATCTAGGACAATGCAGTGGCCAAGAATAAAGCAGGCAGCCTTTTAATCTGCAGTGTCCTAAGAAACATGTTGATAAGATCAGATGTTTATACCAGTAATGTTAATGAGCAGTCCATCATGTAATCTCTGCAAGCACATAAATCAGTATTAAACACTATGCACAACTCCTTTTCAGTTTTTTTTAAACTACTGTGTTTGTATGGTGAGTCAGCAGCCTCCACACGCCTCTGCACAAATGTCTTCAGAAAGATCCCTTTGACTTCATGTTTTTTGGCCGTGAAGGGAACCCTTAACTGCTGGCCTGGTTTTTTTTCTTTCTACTTGTTAGATCACCGACAGTCAGCCAATACCTGCTCACATACTCCTGATGCTGCACACGCTCAGTGTGCTGCGCTGCAATGAGCCAGCACTTACTTCAAACAGAGAGGGAGGAGGGAGATGAATGGAAAGCTCAGACTGGGCCAGGAATGCAAGTGATGGGAAGAGAGGAAATGGTGAAGAGGAGGAAAGCAGTGAGGGAGGGAGGGGCAAAGATGATGTCAAACTGAAACACAATCTGGCTCCAGCATCGCTCCTCCTCAACTTTGCTCACGTGTGCACACACACACACCCATAAACACAGGAAGAAGCCGTCCTGCTCACACACATCCTGGCATCTCATGCTTGGCTCATTGCTGCTGAGACAAGCCAAGCATCGTTACATGTCAGGACTGATATGACTCGGAGGCAGGTTTAGATCGATTTAACACGGACTCCAACATTTCTGATTCACTCGTTTGGTAGCAGTGTTTGGAGCTGTGTACTGCTGTGGATGACGCCTGTTGATCTGTCCATAAATGCAGCACTGTAAGTCCTCTTATTCATTTTGATGCACTTGTTCTTAACCTTTTGGGAGCCGTTCATATTTCTTGCTGAGCTGTTCTAATGTGTACAGATCTTTTTTTTATGCTGCATAACATTCTTCCTGGTCGTATGTAGCTTCCCTCTGCATGTTTGATGACGACTCAGTCCATCAGGAATTATTCTGCTTAGCTGCTGCGGATCTGATTATGTAAGAGCAGAGTGTTGTGTGGCCGCTGCGTCCTTGTGTACTGTCAGCACAGCAGGGCTTCTCTTGTCCTTTTAGTGTGGTCTGCAGGTTTTTAGTTGTTTTTTTTTTTTTTGTTTTTTTTTTGTTTAGTAATCTCTTTTGCATTTCACCTGCATGATCTTCCCCATGGTGCAGGTCAGTTGTCAACACCCAGCCTCTAATCTGAGCTTTTGCTTGTGCTTTTATGTGTTGACATGCAGTCTTTCAAATGCAGCAAACTGATTTCATTTGGGGATAAATGCTTAGTTGTAAATACTGGTTTTCTTAGTTTTAACCCTCAGCTGCTTGTTTAATCAAACATCTTGTCAGAGACAGAGTTCATTTCTCTTAAACAGCTAACACTGAATACATGACATACTGATGACCTCATATTTAGGAAAGTTTGATTACACACTGACTGCATCCATTCATTATTACAGTGGTTTTATCTTCCACTCTCCCCTTTCAAGCTTACTAAAGCCCCAGACAGGCTGTCATATGTGGATGAGAGGAGATTTATGACAGAGTGATATTAAGACAAAAACAGATTGAGGAAGAGGAGAAAAAGCAAGCGACATAGAAAGGAGTGCACTCCCTGAGGGCTTCCTCTCAGCGGCAGAGGTGGCCTGTTTTTGAGCCCGTTTTAAATGTAAAGAGACAATAAAGGGACTGACACACTTTTTGTGTGTGGTAGCTGCCAGCTAATGTTACAGGAACATCACACAGAGAATTAGGTATAAAAAAAAAAAATTTAAAAAAAAGAAATAAATTAGATGTTTCAGAGGAAACTGAGGAGCAAAAAAAAAAAAAAAAAAAGTTGCAGATTTATTGTAAAAGGTTGTGTGTGTCTCACTGAGATGGCTTCAGCTCCGCTTTTCTCTGATGCAGCAAACACAGAGTGCTTTAGCTTTTCCTTCATAATGAAATATTTATCACTATAAAGCCTTTTATGACAAACACACAATGCAGCTCCTGCTCTTTGATGCAGTGGACGAGCAGGGTTGTGTGTGAACCTCATCAGTCATGAACATATGATGTAACATAACAATGATAAGATTGAGAATGGTCCTTTTTCCACCACAGAGACTCTGGATCAAGATAATGACTGTTGGCAGGTACAAACTTTTCCAAATTTAAAATCTGTGACCATCACTGTAAAAAAAAAATGGAGACATGGGAATATTAGCCAAGAATTTGCAGCTTTGTTCATAGTCTTGATGAAACGTTTGTAAGAAAAGGACTCAAATTTAGAAATGTATGATAACAGAAGGTGTCACACCTGGCTGATAGACTAATGCCGTCCTAATGTGTGCCCTGACATGCTGCTAGCTTCCAGTACAGCATTATAATAAGCTGTTCTAGTTCAACAATGTCCAAAAGTGAAATCACTTTTTGGTCTTACACTTGCATTTATAGAAGTAATTCATTCCTGGATAAATGGATTACAATAAATAATACATAACTTTTTTTTTTTTTTTTAATCTCTCAGTACAATATAAAATCTCATCACTGTTTTGTGTATTTTTCTCCACAAGCATCCTCTCTGGTTCCAAAACTAAAAATTTTGGCATGTTAGTTTTATTTTATTTATTTATTTTTTTTTGTTTAACAAGAAAACTGAGCTTGTGAGGAAAATGTTTTAGGATCAGTTGTTTCCAAAGGTCAGAAAGAATCTTACAGCTTCACAGTTTTGTCATTGTAGCCATTGTTGTCTGTTTATTAGCAAGATTATATGAGACAATTCCTGGATGTACTTTGCTTGGACAGTTTGGTGCAGATTGGTTTCATTATAGTGAAATTCGTTTTTTTCAATATAAAATGAGATTTTTGCTCTCTTGCCTGAACTGTGAATATTCAATTCATTGATCTTCCTTTGACCTCTCAGCTTGTCAGATTTAGTCTCTTCCACCTGATAAAAAGAGGTGGTAACTGTGTGTTAATGAGTTTTTCTACTGATCATTAACAAGTAGGTCAAGCTGTTGGTTTCATCCTGGTTTTGTGTGTTTGCATTTCCCCTTTCAGTCAACGAAACTGAAGGAAGAAACTATTTAGACTTCACTTACAAACTAGTGTGTATCACTCACAGATTTCCATTCATCTTCATGACATCGTCAAGGAGCATTTGATTATATACTGTGCTGTTTTACCATTTCATCCTGTTTCGTTTGTGCTCTTTGTGTCATTCTGCAGGGTGCAGGTTAAGAGGAGGAGGGAGTCCTGTGATAGAGTTTTAGGATGGCCAGTGAAGGCTCCACTCTTCCCAGTCCCGTTGTCCGCCAAATTGACAAGCAGTTTTTGATCTGCAGCATATGTCTGGACCGCTACGAGAACCCTAAAGTACTGCCCTGCCTGCACACTTTCTGTGAGAGGTGAGTAGAGGCACTGACATTTATGTACAGGGCTGGTTACGCTTTGATGTGTGGAATGTGAACTTTATGTTCTGCAGGGCAGCATTAGGAAGATCCATTAATACAAGTATTCAATCCACACTGGTTTGTTTTTCTGTAAATGGGATCTTTGTTGCACAAGAGATGCTGTGGACTTCTGCGTTGGTCTCGTTCTCACTGCCTTTGTTTCTGACACAAAAGAAAGGCTGTGGATGGTGCCTGGCTGTTCCCTTTGCTCTGGTTGCTTCTGGAGTCATTATGCTGTTACATTCAACCACACAGTTATCTTTCCTCCGTGTATGCTAGTTGCATGGCCAGCTGTGTAAGTGTGTAGGATTTTCTGTTCTGGTTTTGCTTATTAATCAAAGCCAGAACATCTTTGCAAAGTTCAAAAAGTGCAATGTAAATGTAATTTATGTTGGAAGGCTTTTGGTGGTGAATGCATTTAAGCCACATCCTCCTCCTTTGGACCGGGAGAAAGAATACATCTGGGGTGCTGTTTTTGGCTATTTGTAAATTCAGATATTTGTAACAGTAAAAAACAAATAGCAGCATGCAACACGAGATTTACTATTATATTCAAGTGTGGAGGACAACCATGATTACTTTGCATTTTGCATTGCCTGACAGACAAGAGGATCAAGACTGACGCTCATAAATCAGAAAGCCCTGTGAGCAATGCAAAACTGAATCAAATCAGTTTGCAGAACAAGTGAGGTCTGAAAGACTTAGAAAATGCATTATTATCAGTGTGGGAAGATTTCCACCACTAGACCCACAAGACCACATGACATTTTGATGACGGAGTTATTTAAAGGAACTTGAAATTAAAATTTAAGATTTTTTTTCACGCTCTACTTTTGTTTTTGCTCCTGTAGGTGTCTGCAGAACTACATCCCGGTCCACAGCCTAACCCTGTCGTGCCCTGTGTGCCGCCAGACCTCGATCCTTCCGGAGAAGGGTGTGGCGGCATTGCAGAACAACTTCTTCATCACCAACCTGATGGATGTGCTGCAGCGGGCGCCGGATAGCTGCAGCCAGGAGGCCGCCGCTCTCAACAACATCACCACTGTGGCGACAGGCCAGCTGCTCTCTTGCCCCAACCATGGAGGCAGTGTAAGGGCTACTCACACCAGTCTAAACATTACCACATTTACTCACTTCTTTCAGTTAATAGCAATTTTGAGATCTTCAGAACCTGTGTTCTTTAATATTTTTATACATTTTCTTAGGTAGGATCAGTCTGACATGGCATGGTTCTTGAGAGATATGAACAAAAAAATGAGGTTTAATTTAGTCTTTTATGACTTTAGCAAAAATTTACAACTGAGTTGATTTAAATATGAGCAATATGAGCATCAGTATAAAGCATAGTCAGTAAAGTTGGAATTAATCTGACAAAGACCAGCAATAACCATGTGTCTGTATTTAAGTCTAATGTGTTCATTGCCTCTCAGGTCATGGAGTTTTATTGTCCTCCGTGTGAGACAGCCATGTGCCAGGAGTGCACAAGTGGTGAGCATGGAGAGCACCCTACCGTACCTCTTAAAGATGTTGTGGAACAACACAAAGCATCATTACAGGACCAGCTAGATGCTGTTAAGAAAAGGTACAACGCTAACTGTTTCACCTTAAGCATTTTGGCGCCACATGAAAACATAAAATGGTGTAAATATATCAAACACACCCTTCTTTTATGTTCTCACAATGATATAGGACTCACTATATTGTCCAAAGACATGCTGGTTTGGTTAAATGATCACTTCTCAGATATAATTCTCATGACTGTAGAGTAGAACATGTAAACGCTACTGGAACGCCATTGCTTTTCCAGGTTGCCAGACATTGACTCAGCCTTGCAGACACTGTCAGAGATTCTACAACAGCTGACCAACCAGAAGAGCTCCATTGAGGATGACATCCATACCACGTTTGATGAGCTGCAGAAGACCCTCAATGTTCGCAAGAGTGTGTTACTCATGGAGCTGGAGGTCAACTACGGGATCAAGCAGAAGGTGAGGAACATGAATGGACCACTGAATGCAGTCTAGAGTTTGGGTGTTAGTTAAACTTTGTTTGGTTGAAACTCAACTACGTATCACACAAATGACAGGAGTAATGGGAGTTTTTCTTAACTCAAATTTTAACTGATTGGATAATCAAATAAGTGATTTTTACTAGAATTGAAAAAAGTTGATAGATTGGAGGGTCTTCGCTTTGCCAGTCACTATAAGGCTGTTTGGCTGCTCTTTTTACCAGAAGCCCAGCTGGCCTGACAGGCAGTTAACCACTTGATAGAGGGGGTGGGGGATTTGAGGAGCTGATGCACCACCCCAGCCAGATATCCAATCACCCGGTTGGGATAAGAGCGTGCTGCCACTCCCTCTGGGACTTTCATCACATGGGTGTCTAATGATTTACAATCCACTGACTGGTGGGCAGTCAACCCCCTGGAGCCAGTGGATCGCTAGTTATGGGATTTCTAACTGCATTGTTTCTGTAGCTGGATGGAGCCAGCGTGCTGCACTGGATCTTCTTCTGGGCCGGTCAGGGTGTTTCAGGCTGTGAGGGAAAACAGTACAGCTTTGCTCTTCATGCTGTGAAATTTTTTTTTTCTATACTTGATCACGATTTTACTGTTTGGATAGAGGGTTTTAGTTTTCTAAGCGTCAGATAATGAAACATTTCACTACAGGTAAATAACAGAATGGCCACTGTCTTTGGAAAAGAAGGTGAAAGTTACAGACAAATGTGGGTGAGTTTCCGTTGTCATCAAAAACAAAGGATTTCTGTATTATTACAGTTTTATTGTGTTGTATCAAACAGACTTTGGCTGAATGGCGCCTCATACCAAGACAGATTAATGCATTGCTAAAGATTTACTCTTCATATGACAGTTAAAATCATCATCTAATCATGACTTATCTGTAATAACTTATACCTAAGTTATAAGCTAGTATGCAGATACACTAGAAAAACCTCTTCCTGTGACCTCCCTCATAGAAACATGAAACAAATTTTTATCAAACAATTAATCTGATGAAAGTGTCAGCATGCTGCTCCATGACCACCACAATCTTTGTCTGTAACACCTACAAGCAAGGTAATAGCATGCAAGCTATTAATCATTTAAATATAATTTCACTACTGAAAAAAGTTAAATAAAATCAAGAAACTCTTTGTTACTGGTGACAAGGAAAAGATGTTGGGCAGACATGCATGATACTTTGTTATTTATTATAAATGTTTATTTAATTATTACAATTTCACATCCACAAACTAAAAACAGCTGCTACCATGCACATTGTGAAAAAAGGAACACCCTTACAGGCTCCAAGCTTATAAAACGGGTCCCACACATCACCTGACCCATTTACATTGTCATGTGATGGCACACATATGTGAACGGTGCCTTTCTGGCCTGGAATAAGACACACAAACTCATATTTTAAATAAATATATTGATAAAGATGAGGGCTTGAATAGAAATTTACGGTAAAGTCAAAATCTGCTTTTGTTATTAATTTTTTCTAGTTCAATGAGCTTAAAAATTGGAGAAAAACTGTTTTAGTGGAAAACTTTTAAGGTACCGTGTGTAACACAATCAACGTTCAATGAAAAAAGAGAACTGGTTACTGCTTTTGTTAGCTAATAACTTGACTAAATAGCTGTTATGTTTTTATTTTCTTAGATTGAGCCATTTATGTCTTCTTGCCATTGCTTCACATGAACGGCAGCAGCCATATATTGTTCCACCATTATTACTATGGTGTCTCTGAATGGACAAACAACTGTGTGAAATGAAAATCCACAGACCTTTAAAACTACAGTACCAGCTTTGGTTGAGATATGCCAGAGCACCTCCACCTGGGGCCACTGCTTCCACTGACAGATGAAAACATGCTAATGTTTGGAAGAATTTAGCATTTGAAGTAATAACTATGTCCATTTTTACCACTGGATGTCACTAATGCGACACACTGTAACCATCAAACTTTCCTGACAACACTTCGGCAGGAAGTGTCATAGGTTGTATTATTTGTAAAATTTCACACCTCAGTTGGTTTAAAGTGTTTTACAGATACACATATAATAAAATAACAGCATGATGATTACAAAGTTCTGTTGATTGTTTAGAAATTTTCACAGATTTAGATTTAAAATACTGACCTGGATTGGTGTATTTCGGGGATAAAAACTATTTTATTCAAGTCATTTTCATCAATAGAATTGAGACTTCTTGGAACTTAAAGTTAAATGAATGTTTTCTAAATGTTGTTCAAACTAAAGATGATTAAGTTTGAGATTTAAAGAACAAAACTGTATCCTAAAGTCTGTGTAACTCTGCTGCCCTCTGGTGTGTTCATGTGCAGGTGCTCCAAACGCAGCTCGATGCTCTGCTGCAGGGCCAGGAGGGCATCAACAACAGCTGTAACTTCACGGAGCAGGCCCTCAGCCATGGCACTGAGGCTGAAGTTCTGCTGGTGAAGAAGCAAATGGGCGAGCGTCTCATTGAACTGGCCAGCCAGGATCTGCCTCTGCAGCCTGGAGAAAACAACCAGCTGGACTTCATTGTGGAGACAGAGGGACTAAAGAAGTCCATCCACAACTTGGGTACTATTGTAACCACAAATGCTGTGGCCTCCGAGACCGTGGCAACAGGCGAAGGGTTACGGCACTGTGTGGTGGGTGTGCCTACATCCATCACCATAACCACTAAGGACAAAGATGGAGAGCTGTGCAAGATGGGTAACGCAGTCATTGCTGCTGAAATCTCTTCACCTGATGGAAACAAAGGTGAAGGCGAGATGCTGGACAACAAGAATGGCACTTATGAGTATTTGTTCACTGCTCATAAAGAGGGCACTTACAATCTGTCGCTGTGTCTATATGACCAACACATCAAAGGAAGTCCCTTCAAAATAAAGGCCACCAAATCCATCGACGTGTCACCGACTTCAGACGGTACGAAGAAGAGGCTGAAGTCTCCAGGTAGCGGACACATCAAGCAGAAAGCCTTCAAGAGGCCGGCCAGTATGTACAGCACAGGGAGGAGGAAAGAGAATCCCATTGAGGATGATCTCATCTTCAGAATTGGTAAGGCTGACTTAGTGTTATGTAGTCAAGCATACGTATTATGTACTCGTACACATAAGCACTGATGTTCTCAGTCAAAGGGTGAAAACATGAAGCTCTGTGTTGTTTCCTCCACTGTGACTGAGCAGTTTACTGTGCTGCTGGTGGAGACAGCTGCTGTCTTAGATATCAGTTATCATTGGGTGTTGTGCTAAGTCTGCAGCAGCATTTTGACAAATGCCGGTCTGTGGTTTCCAACATTTATTTCTCTGGAAAAAAGACTGCACCCTCTTCCCTGTGTCAAGCTTGCACATGCATGCCAACATGTGCCTTACCGTTGTGCCAAGCAATGTCACTGGCCTCCCATTTGACTGTATTAGCAGCTCTCCCACAAATCCATCAGGTTTTATGAAAATTCAGTTCAGTAGTTATAGCAGACTCTGGCTCACAGAAAAACTACAACAATAATTTCACTCGAATGAGAAACTCAAGAGATGACTGGGGAAGAAAAGTTCTGTTTCATGAATAACCGTGATTATGTCTCTACATTGCACAGTTCTGCTGAGGACTTTGGGTTGTTTCATTAATCTAGAAATTTGTTTTTATGACTTAGACCAGGGATTCCCTTTGTTTGGAAACATGAATTAAATATTAGACACACAAGCAAATTGGACCTATATTGAACACAAAGTCCAAGGATGCACCTCAACAGCAAACCTTTCTTTAACCAAGATTCAATCAATGACTCTATGCATGTTTCTCATCCTCCACCTCACACGCACACATCTTTCTGAAAAACAATTATTTTATAGAATCAGTAATACATGATGAAAATATGAGGTGCTGTGGGATCAGTTTCTTGACTAAGGACTAAGATATAATCATCACTAGAGAGTTCTGTTAAACTAAGGTCTGGCTCAGGATAACTTTTATTACAAGTGTGATATCCTACCTCAGCCCTGGAAAAGAAGAAACTCTGTCAAAATGACATCAGTCATTTTGTACTGACTTCACAGCTGACAGCTCCATCATTCCGAAATGAACATGGCTTCACTTCATATCTTACAGGAACAAAGGGAAGAAACAAAGGGGAGTTCACTAATCTGCAGGGAGTGGCTGCCTCTTCTCTGGGAAAGGTGCTGATAGCAGACAGCAACAACCAGTGTGTTCAGGTAAAAATAGCTTCCTGTGGTGAAGATGCTGCTGTCAGCCTACAGAGACAAAGACAGCAGAGTAGTAAGAGATCATTAGAGTGCAAAAGAGCTCCTTCTGGGTTTTTAGTGAGACTGTGGAGCTTTGGAAATGAAACATGTTGCACACTCCAATTTTAGTGCTAAAAGTTTTGGTTTTTTTTGGTGCACTGTAGATTTTTTCCAATGACGGCCTGTTTAAAAGTCGTTTTGGAGTCAGAGGCAGAACTCCAGGTCAGCTGCAACGACCGACAGGCGTAGCTGTCCATCCCAACGGTGACATCATCATCGCTGACTATGACAACAAATGGGTCAGCATCTTTTCAAGCGAAGGCAAGTTTAAGGTACGTTGAGCCTTCATTTTTCTGTCAGTGGGACAAAGTGATTTAACCAATATTACACAATAAATGCAATCAGAAAAGGAGGGCAACTTTTGTAAAATTGTGGAAAGCAAACAGGTCATTCTCTCTAAAACAGAATGAGCATGCTGCTTAAAAACCTGGAAATTTCCAACTCTTGTTTGGAAACTTTAACTGGTCATAGGTGGGACATATAAAGCATGGACTTGTTAATGCTTACATGTCTCATTTAGCAAAGCCTGCAGCGCTTTTGTTGAATGCAGGACTTTTATAAAGTGATCAAAAAGAGCAGATGCTGTGTGAGGGGTCTCATTTTTGCTCCCTATAACCAAAATGTAAAAACTTTGACTTCTCCAGAATAAGATCGGCTCAGGAAAGCTGATGGGTCCTAAAGGTGTGGCAGTGGACAGAAACGGCCACATTATCGTGGTTGACAACAAGTCCTGCTGCGTCTTCATCTTCCAGGTCAATGGCAAGCTGGTCACCAAGTTTGGTAACCGTGGCAATGGTGACAGGCAGTTTGCAGGTACACTTAATGGTAATACTGTTCACTGCCCCTCACTCCCTGACTTTCATCGCCTCCTGCATGCAGAATGAAGATGTAAATACGAGTCCTTAGACTTCCTCTGCATATTCTGTCATATTTGCAAATCATGTAAAAAACTTGAATCACCACAAGAACAACTCATGGTATTATTAAGTGTAATAATTTCAAATTCAAAAATCACAGATATCATTGCAGACAGCTATTCAAACTCACTACATTTAGTTCAGGTTCAGGTTTGTTTTTTTTCCTGTTTTACTCTGTTGCTGTTAAGCTGCATGTCTTTTACAAATGTTCACTTTTTTCAACTTCATGTAAAGGAAAATTTTCTTAAACATATCCTGTTTATTTGTTCCAGGGCCCCACTTTGCTGCTGTCAACAATAACAATGAAATCATTGTGACAGATTTTCATAACCACTCCGTCAAGGTGAGTTCTGTTTTTCAGAACAATGGAGATGTCATAGAGATATTTGATCCTACAGAATGTGACATTATTGGGTTTGTTGTGAAGAGAAAGGCAGACCAAACACTTTCTCTGAAGGGGAAATTTGACATTATTAGCAGCAATGTTTCTCTTAGTATGTGAAAAAAAAACAAAAACAGGCTGACGTCGGAGTATTCTGTCTGCTACAAGCTGCATCTTCATTGCTGTGTGTCTAAATCCTGCTCAGCAGGTCTTTAAATAACAACCCTTAAAACTTCAGCTGACATTCCCAAAGTAAGCACATTTCAGCATCGCCAGCATCACACAGACAGTAATGTGATAGAGCCAAAAGATAATGATTCATTGTGTGGTATGTCATTAATATAGATGAAGAATTATATCTGACACTATGTGAGGGTTTAAATAGTAACTGAATTGAGCTGTGGTGATTGATTTTGAGTAGAAATTATATAAAGATATATTTTCTTATTGAAATGAAACCATAAAGAGTCAAAAATGCGTTTCGACTAATTTTTGGGTGCATATTACTCAAAAAACTCAAAAAAATTAAATGTATCATTCTGATCAGAGCCTTTTAGATCAGGTACATATTTAACTTGGCTTTTTAGATACATCCATTTAGTCTATCATTTCTGCAGCCTTTGTAAAAGTGACTTTGTTTAGCTCTTTGTAGCTTAAATATTTAACAATTATTTGTCATTTATTGTAGAATCTTTTCTTTTTAGAAAGATTAAAAAAAAAGAAAAAAAACAAAAGAATAAAAGTATTATTAATTTCTCTCTGAGCTGACATGGAACAACAAATAAAAAAATATATAACGAAAGAAAGGTGCCAGTATGTCAAAAAAGGGTCTCTGTGTATTATATTATATTAAATTATATTATATTATATTATATTATATTATATTATATTATATTATATTATATTATATTATATTATATTATATTATATTATATTATATTATATTATATTATATTATATTATATTATATTATATTATATTATATTTATTCCATACAAAGGTGTAATTCTTCTTCTTCTATTCAGTTATTGAAGTACATTATGTGTTTTTTGTTACCTCTGTAATAATTCTCCAAACCAAAATCTAGGTTTTCAACACGGAGGGAGAATTCTTGCTGAAGTTTGGTTCTAATGGGGAAGGCAATGGCCAGTTCAATGCCCCCACAGGAGTGGCAGTGGATGTCAACGGGAACATCATCGTTGCCGACTGGGGCAACAGCAGGATTCAGGTAAGCAGAGGATACAAAATGTCCTGCCTAAACCCAATTTAAAGAACGGAAGAGCAGCAGATTTAGACTCTGCTCACCCTTTACCTTTCTTGGTTGTTTAATTTATAGTATAAGGTTTTTTCCACGACTTCTTTCTGCACCTTGTAGAAGTGTCATAGAAATTTGACTGGATTTAGGCTTTTTAATCCAGTAACCTGCTACCCAAATGTATTGCATCATAATGTTTGGAGTGAATTATGAAAACATATTAGCAACATTTTTAAAGTTTTTATTACAAACTGACAGCACTGATGACAACTCTTTCTCTCTCTCTTAGGTATTTGATGGCAGCGGTTCTTTTCTCTCTTATGTAAACACCTCAGCAGACCCACTGTACGGCCCACAGGGACTGGCCCTCACCTCTGACGGTCACGTTGTGGTTGCTGATTCTGGCAACCACTGCTTTAAAGTCTACCGCTACCTGCAGTAGCCCATCCCTCCTTAGTGCACAACATGTGCGGTGTATAAGTGCATAAACACAGACTCATATGCAGCAGTATGAGAGTCCGGAAGACTTTGCACTCACTCAATCGCCCATTCATCCTTGAATGGCGCTGACACTGTGCCATCTGTTTGACTATTTCTCTTTGTGTTTGATTTGTGATGCTGAAGAAACGGCAGAATTGTTTGGGTTGCGAACGAAGTGAGAGGATTTCTTTTGTCCGCAGCATCACCTGCTGATTAGTGCTTTGGAAAGTCACTCATAATCTTGTTCACATTCCATCTTAAGTGTGCTGGGTTGATAACTGAAGCTTTAATAGTGTATATTTGGTAGACATGTGACATGTCAACACTGCAGTAAACTGGAAATTAACAGTGGTGCACTTGTTTCTAATAATGACAGGCTTAAGTGAGATTAAAATTGAATTAAAATGTAACCTTGTCATTTAGGGAATAGTGGATTCTTGGAACTGTCACTGCAGCTTCCTGTTAAAATGCCCTTACAAATCCTCACAATTTGCCTGTTCACAATAACGTAAATTTATTGCACCTACTGCACTGTAGGTAGTAGAATGCTTTGGGCATGATTAGGCATCTTTGTGCATGTTGTTTTTACTAACAAACTTAGAAGCTTACAGTCAACATCAAACAGAGTTTTAAACGGAAGCACTACTACAATTCCAATGCTTATATCTACCATCAATCAGAAAACAATTGTTTTGTGTTGTCTGCTATCGTTTTAAAAATGAACACGGCACATTAATGGCATGACTGGTTTCACATAACCTTTTGTGTGCTTTGGACAAAATTTTTCCATGTGTGTGTTAAACACCAAACATAAGCCAACAGACTACTTCTGCTTTACACATGTAGACATTGTGCACCCGTGTGTCTGGGTTGTGTATGAAACTTTTCACATTTTATTCTGCTGTGATTCCGTGCAAATGTCAGCTCAAATGCTGAAAACCTACTTTGATATTTAACATCACCAGAGGAAGAGCTGCAGAACTGTGACCATCCTTTCTTTCTGTTCTCCATGTGCTCTTACATCTTTTAAATAAATTTGCAGCGATAATACTAGCAGGTAGTATTTTAGCTAAACAAAGTGTCTATCCTCACACAAAGGAGATGCAATATTAGGTCCAACACTTGAAGTGTATTTTGTGAAAATGCACCAATGTTCCTTTAGAAAGCCTTGCTTGAATACTGTTTGTCTTTAAGCACACAATTGTCAATATTTGTTGTTTGGAATTTGGTCATCCATTTTCTACACACATCCTGTAAAATGATTCCATTGTGTTGTTTATATGTGTGATGCCAAAAAGAATTAAAGTGCCCATAAAAAAAAGTGTTGTATTTGACTTCAATTATTAGATGTGCCTTAATATCAGCCTTTTTTTCTGTTTGTTACGCTGAATGTGACAGTGCATGTTTTGGGACATAAGGGGGCGTCAATAACCAGCTTATGTTAAACTGATGTTGCTTTCAAATGCAGTGGAAATAAGAGATGACAAAAGAATAAGACGTCAACGAATACGGATATATACAAACTCGTATTTATTTGTGTTGCTTACTTCAGTACTTGTACAAAAGTACATATTTTCATTCTTATTATCATTCATACAGCAATAATGTTACGCGTCACAAATAATTTATCAAGATATAGATATTTTAAAGTCCTACTTTAGGTTAGTTTTTTTTTACCTGGTCAATGTTTGTGAGCCGTACTCTTAAACACCTCATTATTCATTCATTTATTTTCACACTAACCCCAATAAAGCGACTGGGAGAGTACAAACGGTCACCAGATGGACTGAATACAACCATAAATGCAACCTTGAAATACCACTTGTAAATGAACAGGTGTTTACGAGGTGCAGTGAATGCAGCATTGTACTATGACAGCCTTTCGCGGGAAATTCAGTACGACGTCAAGGATTTTTGGATTGTAGCAAGTTTAACGAAATTGCCGTACTTTAAAGAACATCAGACCTTAATGTTAGAGAGTGTTATTGTAACTATACACACCGCAAAATGGTAAGTTAGTGTTTGTTGTTAATGTACAGTTTTACGTGCAATGCTAGCGACGCTGATGTAACCATTTGCTATCGACTCCATGCTAGCACATAGCTGCCTTAACCGACTACAATGTAAGCAGTTAGCAAAGTGTCACTAAATTATCTGCTTATAGCAATTTGGTTTAGTAAATTTCCGTGTCAAATATTCACTGCTTCTTAAGTTACATCACAGGACAAGACTTCTTTATATAGTCTATAGACAGGACTCAAACTATAAAAACATTGACGAGGTTGTAGCCTTATGACTATCAGATGGACATGTATTATTGTCTTGGAGATTAGCTAGCATTAATACCAATAGGCAGATAATCTTGATTAAAAAGTATCTACTGTTTTTGTAAAAATGTCTTCATTTGTTTCTTTTGGTTTGAAATGGAAACATTCAGAAGAATCACTCTTCCAGAGTTGATGTGAAACTGCAGAGTGGCAGGCAGAAAAAGTAGTATTCATTTTTTCCTATAGGTATTTCTTCTTGAGTAAAGTATATACCGTTATATTCCATTAATAATAATGCAGTTCCATGCAAAAATTAATTCATGATTCCTTTATTTGGGCTGCTCTGCTGATATGTGAACGGCAGAGGCCTCATAACTAGACTGGATGACAACCACATGAGTCAAACGGTGGGTCCGCTCCATGTAGCGCCCAGGCGATCCGGTGGGGAGCTGGGTGGGCGGAGTTTTTACGCCTTTTAAAAGGTAATTAGGTGAAGGTAGCGGATCTGCTCGGCTCCTTCCATCTGCATATAACGTCAGACTACTTTGCGCTCTATTTCATAAGAATCAGATTAGGCTAATTAATTCATTAGGTATTAAAATTAAAACACATTACGAGCATAATTTGTTTTATCTTAAGGCTCTTCTAATAAATAACATGACTCAGTTAATTTCCTTATTTAGACCCAAATATGTATCAGTGATCAAGTTTACTGTAAGTTTTGTGTGTATGACCACCCCATTGCAAAGGTTGTCATAGCAATTCCTAGATACATGGCAAACTTGTGCTTATAGGGGCATTCACACCGGGATGTTGGAACCCAGCCCGGCAATCATTGAGTGGCAGAGTACAGCCTGGACCGCTCGCCAGTCCACCACAGGGCCAACAAAAGAATAAATAACTGTAAATAATAGAGCACTCAGTAATAATAAGATCCCAAAATAATAATAATAATAATAATAATAATAATAATAATAATAATAATAATAATAATAATAAATATATGGATATGTTGAGCAATCACACACAAAAAGTACACACAAACAGACTTAAAGCACATCTTCCTCATCCCCACACATGCAAATCTAAACATCACCATACCAACATATGTCAATACCATCACCACTGTAACAAAGGTGACAGCTCCCCATATGAGATATTTTAGTAAAAAAAAGCAGATAGCAGACTAATGCTTCTTATTTCATGCTGCAGCTCAGATATGGGCGATAACTAATTGAGCAAATCAACATAAATTTGAATTAATTTTAGTTTGTATACTAATCAGCAGTAGTATAACAGCTCTTTTCCAGTCACTTTTAATCAAGCAGTCTGTGCATAGCTTGATGTACCTGGATGTAAACAAGCCAACGTGTAGTATGAGGAACTGCTGTGATAAATTGTTTCAGATCGATTGCTTATGTTACTACTCCTCAAATGAAGCAATGTGCTTCTCTGCCTCCCAAAATAACAGCTGTAAATCGGTTTGATGGTGGCTGGGTAGATTAGGGAGGCTTGCATGGTAGCAGGATCATCTGCGCCTCATAGTGTGGTTGCTGAAGTCTCCTGTGAAAAAGATGCCGTGGCCACTATCTCTGCTGGGTTTTTACTGGATTCCTTGAGGATGCAGTTTCTGTCCATGAGACGAAGGCATCTCAAGATCAAGATTTGTGAAGTAGATAAGAGGTCTTGCTGTTGTCCTGTGCATTGGGCTGTCATGATCTCAGGAGGATTATTGGTAAGGACTAGAAACCATTTAGGGTGTTAGCTAAAAGGTAGGCTAACACTTAAAAACACACTAAACAAACTAAAAATCTGCAGATTATTCCTTCCATCTCTATCCTCCATATCAGCAGCTTTAGCTTCAAATTGTTTCCTCGATTCACTGTTTTGTGCAGCCATTGATCCACTTTTTCGAAGCATTCCTGCATATAGGACGTTTTAAGACTCTGAGATCTCGTTTTTTTTTTTTTTATCCTGTTTGTTTAAAATTGCTTGCTTTGTTACAAGCTCAGACTCCAAGCGGTCAAATATTTCCTTTGTGTTTTCCTTAGCACATATGAAATATCTTTCCAGTGTGCCTTTGATTGTCAGCTGGCCCTCCTTTGGATCCATTTGTTTATCGTTTTCTCTTTCGTGCCACACAATCACATTGTTGTCATTGCAACAACAAACAATCAAGGTTAAAAGTTAAAGGTTTGGTCAAACATTTGTGGGAAGATGAGCCGAGTTCTCCTGATCCCCCATCTTGGTCACTGCCCCCAAAACAAACTGCCCCCTGCAACATGTTGCCATT